>NC_086321.1:197189382-197501257 GCF_036172605.1 Pelobates fuscus | reverse complement strand
GGCCAGCCGCTACTTGCCTGTCGCTATTGGCCACATGGAGGTGTGTGTTTTTTGTGGTTTATTGGCTAGCCACTAATATGTAATTGCTCGGTGTTTATAGCGACAGGCACACAACTATAGAAGCAAGCTTGCAAACCTGATGGTAGTTTGCAGCCATTACAAGCTACCAGCTGATAAAAGCAACAGCTTATGACAGCTGTTTAACAAAATGGTTGTAAATGATCACTATAAATGATTTGAAGAATATTGCTGCTTTACATCAATAGAGGAGCTTATGGTATAATAATGTTTTATACTGAGATCAGGTTATTAAGAACCAGGATTTTGATAGTTAGGCCATTAAGAGCTTCTTTTATGGATCAAAGTCCATTTATTAAAGCAGTTTACATAAAAAAACTAAAAAAAAAACTATATTATGGTAAGGATCAATTTCATCCAGTCTAATGGTGGAACTTGGTGTAATATGAAATGTTGGATGTGTGAATCACTGTCAAATCACTATAAAAACAGTGCTGTCAAAATGCTGAATTTCACCAGTAATTTCATCCTACAAACCCCCGTAGCTAATACAAGATGGACAATGTGTTTTGTTGCTGCTTCAGTAGTCACATAGTGGTAACTGGAAAGCAGCTACAAACTTCAGAGCCTATGATAGAGTAGTTTTTCTTTTTCACATAATTGCATATATTTTGTAAAAGATAAAACTGAAAACAAGACCCACTAGGTCCACGAACATAGACTGCAGACCGTGTCATCACACCGGTCCGTATTCTGATGTCGGAGTACACCGACCTTATCACCGATACCCTACCTTGCCACGACTTGTACCTGGGGAGACAACGACTAACGGCCAGAGTAAAAGCAGACGAGTAACTTGACCTTACATCAGGCCATTAATGTACTGTCAACACCTAACGTAACCTAATGACAGCACGATGAACCCACGCAACCTGATGTGTAGTGCTCGCACCAATTCCACCATACGTTTTCAGTTAACTATCTGTTTATCATACCTACTAATGCTTGTTCACTGTTTGATATCGCATTACATAAAAGCTACTACTTTGTATTTCATTGCTCACTAAATGCCGAACTGTATCAATAACAAAAGACAAAAATAAAGATTGTCACAAAAAAAAAAAAGGAAAACAAAAAAACAGCTTCACCCACTCTTCAATTTTTAAGAGATAGTGGTGATATTACAACCCTAAACGGAAATGATTGTGCAGTCCATTCTTAAAAGCATGCATGGCACTTTCTTCACTGAGGGCCTTCCATCCATCAAAATGTCAATGTCGGCATGAATGACACCTATCTAGACTACAATTTTTTTTTTAATGTGCTTGTGCAAGGGAGCGGGAATCTACAATATTGGTGTACAATTTGTATAATTTTTATTAACTAACCATAACTCAGTATTGAAATGTTTAGTAAATATACCCTACAAAGTATCCAGACAAATGCGTTCTAAGTGGATTAATTTGTTTAGTTGGTTGCATTTGGAACTGGATTGAGGCAGTGACTGTAACTTATCTCCATCACAGTTTGTGTACATAACAAGTACTTCTTTAGCCAAAGTTGTCATAAAACAGACTTGTTGATATGTATATACTGTTCTTCTTCGTAGTAAAAGTCCAGTACATTTTGCATTCTGTTAAAGAGTTCATTTCATTTACGCACTGTATGTACTGTATATGTAAATACTGGATACCTCAAATTCAAATGTGTCAAACAATGTTCGGAATCAACTAGTGTAGGTTCATGAATGCTGATGTCATGCGCACACACCAGGCATCTCAAAAACATGCTGTGAATGAATTATAACTGTTCAAACTGCTTGTGGTCTCTAGTCAGATAAGCAGTGCTTCTGAACATTGAGAACTTTAAAATATCTGCCCTTTTGAGAAGGGTAAGCCAGAAATGCACTGAAAAGAGATATTAACTAATATATGTGAATTACAAAAGAATAAAAAGACTCAATATTACATGCAATCTTGTATTGTAAATAATAAAATATAGACAGTTTTCCTTTGTGGTGACATTTGAGTACTACAATTCATTAGGGAAAGGTTTAGTGACATTACTGACTGATTTTAACCTCACAAGTGTCTTTGGTTAGCCCTCTTTATATATATATAAAAAGAGGGCTAATATATATATATATATATATATGTGAGTGCACTTCAACAAGGTTCTATATATATATATATATATATATATATATATATATATATATATATATATATATATATATATACACATATATGTCCTTAATTTAAAACAAGTGGGGTTTCTTTATTATGTATGTATATGTATGTATATATATATATATGTGTGTATATATATATATATATATATATATTTATATATATATTATTTTGAATTAACAATTGTTCTACTAAGCAGTGTCTCTTCATTTCTTTCACATAAGGGTGTTGCTTAGTCTAACAAATATCTGCAACGTAAACTCAAAGCAATATTTGACGATCTCTTGCCCAAGATTTGCCCTTTGCCATGGGCATTGTTAGGCTCTTGAGCCACAAGGAAAATGTGATGCGCCCATAAATGTTTTTGGCCCTTTATGCATGCATACGTATAGAGATAGTCATGCAAAAATAAACATACACACTCATAAACATGAATACAAACATGCTCTTTTTGTAGACACACATACAGGTGAGCTTGTGCATACTCACATTAATGCAAACAGGCTCTCTGACATATGCATAGATAGGTATAAAGAAAAACTAATAAACAGACACGTACATAAACAGATATACTTACAGGCCCTCCATAACCTCTTCACATGTCCTTTCAAATCGTTTTTTAAATCCTACAGTAAGATTTCTAAACAGCCTCCAAACAATACCCAAAATGCAAACCACCTACATCCCTACATCCACACAGTCCTCCAGAGGCCCTGGCCACTTCCAGAAAATAATATCCTCTCATGTTGGGCGCCTTCATTGTGTGCTTGGGGGCTCTTCATCAATGGCCCAGTAGTTTCTAGTTACTCCCCTCAATCCTGCTTAACTCAGATAATTTTACATTTTGCAATTCAAAGTACCACTGGACCTAGGTCCAACACACTCTTATATCTCAATTCTTGGTACCTCGAAGTGAGATCATCCACATTTTTAAATACTTAGAAGTGATAATACACCGACAAGGGAAAATTAGTGCACTTCCAGAACTGCACCAAGCAAGTACATATCTCTATAGATATGTAGGATTATTAATAAATAAATCAGTTTCCTATTTTCAGTTATTAGTACATACTGAACTAGGGGAGTTTTTTTTGGAGAGGATATGGATATGGTTTTCTAGATAGATAGAAAGATAGATATAGCGTCAAAGAGTTGCAGCAAGTATATAAGAAAGTCTAAACAATTTATCAAGGAACATAGAAAAGACCAGAGAGACAAATACAATCTTAGCAACACACTTTGCTACAGTAAAATGTAAGATAAAAATAAGATAAGGAAGGCCCATATGTAGTTTTCCATTTGTTTACTGGGCTTGCTTTCAGTTTATGTGATGGAACGTATAATGTGACAGATAATTGATCTTCCTAGAAGCTATGAAACTCTACACATCCGACTGTGCAGCTGACACAGCATTAATAGTCATGGGGATGTCCCAGTTATCACCTACATTGTTGTTTATCTTTTTTGCTGAGTTACCGCATTTTGCAGTATTTGGGTTGTATATTTAATTTTTCACAGGGTTAGTTATTGCTGAGAGGGACTGGAATTAACTGATTCTTTGTAATGCATTGTCTAGATAATACATTAAAAACCAACTGATCCAGAATAATAAGAGAAAAAAAAGGGAATTGCTTTTAAAGATCTAAATCCACATACACTATATCATCAGAGTTACATGGTCAGTCAGTATTTTAGAGATTGTACTGTTGGACATGTTTAAACCAGAACGGCAAATTTATAACTGTGTGAGGGGACATGGGAGGGCTCCCAAGGGCAGGGCCAGATTAAAAGCCCTGTGGGCCTAGTGCTGCCAATTATGATGGGCCTAATTACAAAATGTATCGACCAAAAACACTAAAACAGTCATACCTCTCAAGCATCATGTATCTGATGGAGTTGGTGTTGGAGGGAAACTCAAAGGATGCAGCTATAAGAAAACACATACTCTGTGCTAATCTCTCTAATTTATGCTTTAATCTTTCAAGTAAATCCTTACCCCCTAACAGCAGTGTCCAGTGAAGCAGGAAGTCAATGGGTGGGGTAAAAGGGTGGACCACTGTCGTGAATCACGTGACCAGAACTGCCAAAAGGGGCGAACATGCCCAAAAAGGGGGCATGTCTGTCCAAAGAATTGGAAGGCCAGCCTGGCATCGGTGTCCCTATGTATCACAGTGTCAGTGTCCCCATGTCGCCCAGTTCCCTAGTCTCCCAGTGTCTGTGTCCCTATTTCTCCCAGTGTCCCTATGTCTCAGTGTGTCCCGTGTCACTAGGATACCAGGGGCCACTGAGAGACATGGGGAGACAGTGAGACATGGGGACACTGAGAGACTGGGGACACTGAGAGACTGGGGACACTGAGAAGCTTGGGGACACTGGGAGACATGGGGGCACCGAGACACTTGGGGACACTGGGAGACATGGGGCACTTGTGGATACAGACATGGGGACACTGAGACATTTGGGGGCACTGTGAGAAATGGGGTCACAGACACTAGGGACACAGAGACATGGGGACACAAACATTTGGGGAAACTAAGACACTAGGGACACTGAGAGACATGGGAACACAGACACTGGGAGACTAGGGGACACAGGGAGACATGGGGACACTGAGACACTAGGGACACTGGCTGGGAGGCATGAGGACACAGACACATGGGGACACTGGGAGACATGAGGGCACTTGTGGACATAGACATGGGGACACTGGGAGACATGGGGACACTGCGAGACATGAGGAACAAAGAGACATGGGGACACAGACACTGGGAGACATGGGGACACTGAGAGACTGGGGACACTGAGAAGCTTGGGGACACTGGGAGACATGGGGGCACCGAGACACTTGGGGACACTGGGAGACATGGGGCACTTGTGGATACAGACATGGGGACACTGAGACATTTGGGGGCACTGTGAGAAATGGGGTCACAGACACTAGGGACTGTCAGGATCGGGACAGGGATCCAACACGCAGAGTACAAACAGTAGCCAGATACGTATACCGGACCTTAGAATGGCCGGACTAACGTAAGTAGTACAGTATAGAATGGTCAAAGACAAGCCGAGGTCGAGGGTAACAGAAGACAGGTAAGCGAGAGACAAGCCGAATCAAGGGTAACAGAGATAAGCAGAGTAAGGTAAACAAGCCGGGTCAAAACCAAAAGGGATAATAGAATACACAAGCACTGAGTGACTAGAACAAGCTAGAACCACGACAGGGCAATGAGCTAATGAAAGAAGCTCTGTTAAATACCCTGTTCAGAGCAGTAACCACGCCTCCAAGGCGTCCTGATTGGTCCTGCAGCCATTGACTGACAGGTTGTTCCGGGGGAGTGTCCTGATGACTACTTCCTGCCTAGATGCTGTAAAAGGCAGTCACTCCCTCGCGGCCGGCCTAGCATGACCGGATAGACCGCGGGGAAGGGAGCCATCAGACCGTCTGGATGGAGGAACAGCTAAGTCTCTACCTCTTTCGGAGGTAGAGACCACAGGTACCCTGACAGTACCCCCCCTCTCAGATACGCCCACCGGGCGGAATGAACCGGGACGAGATGGGAAGCGAGAGTGATACGCCCTGCGGAGACGGGGAGCATGAACATCCTCCTGAGGTACCCAACTCCTCTCCTCAGGACCATATCCCTTCCAATCAACCAGATATTGTACTCTCCCCCGGGAGATTCGAGAATCAATAATAGAGTTAACCTCATACTCCTCCTGACCCTCCACCTGAACGGGGCGAGGAGGGGCTATTGTGGAGGAAAATCTGTTACATGTGAGTGGTTTCAGCAATGAAACGTGAAACGAGTTCGGGATGCGTAAGGTATTAGGAAGAGCTAAACGATACGCAACTGGATTGATACGGGCCAGCACCCTGTAGGGTCCAATATAACGAGGAGCGAACTTCATGGAGGGCACTTTTAAACGGATGTTCCTCGTGCTCAGCCATACCCTATCACCTGGAACAAAGACCGGAGCCGCCCTTCTACGTTTATCAGCGTGTTTCTTGACCAACGTAGAGTTGTGCACAAGGATTTGTCGAGTTTGATCCCACAACTTCCTCAAATTGGCAACATGAACATCAACCGACGGCACCCCCTGGGAAGGGGAATCCGAAGGAAGAATAGACGGATGAAAACCATAATTCATGAAGAAGGGGCTTGAATGAGTAGAATCGCAAACGAGATTGTTGTGTGCAAACTCCGCCCAAGGAATCAAACCGACCCAATCATCCTGGTGTTCAGAAACAAAGCATCGTAAATATTGTTCAATTTTCTGGTTGGTACGTTCAGCAGCTCCGTTAGACTGAGGATGATAGGCAGAAGAAAAGTTTAATTTAATACCAAGTTGAGAGCAGAAGGACCTCCAAAAGCGGGAAACAAATTGGGAGCCTCTGTCCGATACAATTTGAGAGGGTATCCCATGTAGGCGAAAAATCTCCTTAGCGAATATCTCTGCCAATTCGGGAGAAGACGGGAGTTTAGGCAGGGGAATGAAGTGGGCCATCTTAGTAAACCTGTCAACCACGGTGAGGATAACAGTCTGTCTTTTAGAGATAGGTAGATCGACAATAAAGTCCATGGCCAAACAGGACCATGGTTTTTCTGGAACCTCCAAGGGTTGCAGGAATCCACATGGAAGCGTATGGGGTTGTTTGGTTTTAGTACAAACTTCACATGCAGCGATGAACTCCTCAATATCCCTCCGTAAAGCAGGCCACCAGAAGTCCTTAGAGATCAACGCGTAAGTTTTGCGAATACCAGGATGTCCCGCCATCTTGCTATTATGTAAACACTGTAAAAGTTCCAGTTGAAGAGCAGGAGGAACGAAATGACGGCCCGCAGGAGTCTGTTTAGGTGCTAGATGTTGCAACTTAATGATCTCGGCCAGTAATGGAGAATGAATCCTGAGATTCGTATTAGCAATGATATTGCATTTCGGAACTATAGAAGAAAGAACTGGTTCAGGTACAGTAGAAGGTTCATATTGGCGAGATAATGCATCGGCTTTAGAGTTTTTAGAACCAGGTCTGTAAGTCAGTACATAATTGAAGTGAGTCAGGAATAAGGACCAACGAGCTTGTCTAGAGGATAAGCGCTTAGCCTCCCCAATATAGGACAAGTTTTTGTGGTCCGTCAAAATCGTAATAGGGTGTAGGGTCCCCTCCAACAAATGTCTCCACTCCTTTAAGGCTTTAATGACTGCTAACAGTTCCCTTTCCCCGATGTCATATCTGCTCTCAGGCCCAGAAAATTTCTTAGAGAAGAAACCACAAGGGTGTAACGGTTTATCCACCCCTAACCTTTGAGACAGAACAGCCCCAACTGCTGTCTCAGAGGCATCGACCTCGAGCAAGAAAGGCAGAGTCGTATCAGGATGGACTAGAATGGGAGCCGAGGCAAAAAGTTCCTTGAGAGTCTTGAAAGCACCCAGAGCTTCCTTAGACCAGAACTTAGTATCAGCCCCTTGTTTGGTCATATTGGTAATAGGCGCAATGATAGAGGAGTATCCTTTAATGAAGCGCCTATAGTAGTTGGAAAAACCAATAAACCTTTGGATAGCCTTGAGTCCTTTGGGCAAGGGCCAGTCTAAAATAGATTGAAGTTTTACAGGATCCATTTTAAAACCCTCCCCAGAAATCACGTATCCAAGAAAGTCTACCTGAGACTGATCAAAACTGCACTTCTCCAATTTGCAATAAAGACCATGTTGCAGCAGCTTGTGTAATACCTTTCTGACCTGTCTATGGTGAGTCTCAATCTCCTTAGAGTGTATTAGTATGTCGTCCAGGTAAACAATAACACAATCATGCTGAAACTCCCTAAGTACCTCATTAATCAAATCTTGAAATACTGCAGGAGCATTGCATAGTCCAAATGGCATAACAGTGTATTCGTAATGGCCATACCGGGTATTGAATGCCGTCATCCACTCGTGACCTTGCTGGATTCTCACCAAATTGTAAGCCCCTCTGAGATCTAACTTGGTGAAGATTTTGGAGCCCTTAAGACGATCAAATAACTCGGTAATCAGTGGGATAGGATAGGCATTTCTGACAGTTATTTTATTCAAGCCTCGGTAATCGATACAAGGTCTCAGCGTGCCATCCTTCTTCTTAATGAAAAAGAACCCAGCCCCGGCCGGAGAAGAAGACCTCCTGATGAATCCCTTTTCTAAATTCTCCCGAATATACTCCTCTAGAACCGAGTTTTCCTGAACAGACAAAGGATATACATGGCCCCTCGGAGGCATAGTGCCGGGTAGAAGCTTAATCTTACAGTCAAATGACCTGTGTGGAGGCAAAGAATCGGCATTCTTCTTGTCAAACACTGCCCTTAAGTCTAGGTAAAGGTCTGGTATTTGTCTTTCTGTGGACTGAGTAGGATTCTCCGGTATGTTAATATTAGCTAATGGAGAAACCTTGCACAAACACCGATCCTGGCAGCCCTGGCCCCACGAGAGTATCTCTCCTAACTCCCAATCGATAATAGGGTTATGTTTTTTCAACCATGGGTACCCCAGAACTATGGGAACGGAAGGAGACGAAATGAGCAAAAGAGATAAATTCTCCACGTGTAGGATACCCACATTTAAATTAATGGGTATGGTCTCACGAAAGATAACAGGGTCTAGTAGTGGTCTACCATCTATGGCCTCAACGGCCAAAGGTGTCTCCCTTAGCTGGGATGGGAAATTGTTCTTACTAGCAAAGGCTTGGTCGATAAAATTCTCAGCAGCACCGGAATCTATCAATGCCATAGCCCTTACTACTTCCTTCCCCCAAGTTAAGGAAACTGGTAGCAGAAGCCTGTGATCTTTATACTCAGGAGTAGAGGACAAAATAGAAACACCCAAGGCCTGTCCTCTAGAGAGACTTAGGTGCGAGCGTTTCCCGGGCGGTTAGAACAGTTCGAGAGTAAATGACCCTTAGCTCCACAATACATACACAAACCCTCTCTTCTCCTGTGCTGTCTTTCCTCCTCAGAGAGGCGGGTATACCCTATCTGCATAGGTTCAGTAAGCAAAGATATCGTGGAGTCAGGACTTGGAACAGCGGGAGCTAACCTAAAAGAAGGTCTCAGGTTCCTCTCTCGAGTGTTCTGTCTCTCTCTTAGACGTTCATCTATACGAGAGATGAACGAAATTAAATCCTCTAAATTCTCAGGGAGTTCTCTGGTAGCAACCTCATCAAGGATTACATCAGATAGGCCATTCAAAAATACATCCATATACGCCTGCTCATTCCACTTGATTTCTGCCGCCAGAGACCTGAACTCTAGTGCATAATCCACCAGTGTTTGGTTCTCCTGTCTCAGGCGCAACAGTAATCTGGCTGCATTAACCTTTCTACCTGGAGGGTCAAATGTTCTTCTAAAAGCAGCTACAAATGCGTTATAGTTATAAACTAATGGATTATCGTTCTCCCATAGTGGGTTGGCCCATCTCAGAGCTTTCTCAATGAGTAGGGTGATAATAAATCCTACTTTTGCCCTATCTGTAGGATAAGAGCGAGGTTGCAATTCAAAGTGGATACTAATTTGGGTTAAAAAACCACGACACTTCTCAGGAGCCCCACCATAGCGTACTGGGGGGGTAATGTGAGAAGAAGCACCCACTGTGGCTACCTCTAGACCTGAACCGACAGGAGAAACAGGGGTATTACGTATCTCCTCTGGTGGGTTATTGGCACAAGCTAATAGAGCCTGTAGCGCAAGCGTCATCTGATCCATTCTGTGATCCATGGCTTCAAACCTAGGATCAGGAGCAGCCAGCTGACTGTTTGTACTTGCAGGATCCATTGGCCCTGTCGTAATGTCAGGATCGGGACAGGGATCCAACACGCAGAGTACAAACAGTAGCCAGATACGTATACCGGACCTTAGAATGGCCGGACTAACGTAAGTAGTACAGTATAGAATGGTCAAAGACAAGCCGAGGTCGAGGGTAACAGAAGACAGGTAAGCGAGAGACAAGCCGAATCAAGGGTAACAGAGATAAGCAGAGTAAGGTAAACAAGCCGGGTCAAAACCAAAAGGGATAATAGAATACACAAGCACTGAGTGACTAGAACAAGCTAGAACCACGACAGGGCAATGAGCTAATGAAAGAAGCTCTGTTAAATACCCTGTTCAGAGCAGTAACCACGCCTCCAAGGCGTCCTGATTGGTCCTGCAGCCATTGACTGACAGGTTGTTCCGGGGGAGTGTCCTGATGACTACTTCCTGCCTAGATGCTGTAAAAGGCAGTCACTCCCTCGCGGCCGGCCTAGCATGACCGGATAGACCGCGGGGAAGGGAGCCATCAGACCGTCTGGATGGAGGAACAGCTAAGTCTCTACCTCTTTCGGAGGTAGAGACCACAGGTACCCTGACAGGGACACAGAGACATGGGGACACAAACATTTGGGGAAACTAAGACACTAGGGACACTGAGAGACATGGGAACACAGACACTGGGAGACTAGGGGACACAGGGAGACATGGGGACACTGAGACACTAGGGACACTGGCTGGGAGGCATGAGGACACAGACACATGGGGACACTGGGAGACATGAGGGCACTTGTGGACATAGACATGGGGACACTGGGAGACATGGGGACACTGCGAGACATGAGGAACAAAGAGACATGGGGACACAGACACTGGGAGACATGGGGACACTGAGACACTAGCTGGAAGACATAGGGACACTGGGAGACATGGGGACACTGAGACACTAGGGACACTGGCTGGGAGACATGTGGACACTGGGAGCCATGGGGACACTTAGACACTAGGGACACTGGCTGGGAGACATGGAGATACCTAGTGTCTCCGTGTCCCAATGTGTCTCCCTATGTCTCACAGCGTCCCCATGTATTCCAGTGTCCCCATGTCTGTGTCCCCTAGTGTCCCCATGTTTCCCAGTGTCCCCAAGTGTCTCAGTGTCCACACGTCTCACAGTGTCCCCTAGTGTCTCAGTGTCCCCATGTCTCCCTGCTGCCTTTCCCCCCATGCTTCACTTACCTGAGCTGTAGGCTGTCTCTGCAGGCTGGGAGTTGCTGTCTGGACTCTCTGTGCTGTGTAGCTGCTCCCCTGCGGATCAGTGAGTAGAGAGTGGCAGGGAGATGCTGTAACTTCCTATCCCTGCCTCTCTCCATACACAGTGACCCCTACTGGCCGGTGCTGGTATTGCAGAGAAATCTCCATTTATACTGAGGAAAGTATTTGCATTTGTATTGCCGGTATTACTGCAATACCGTCACGGCCAGGCAGCCTCAAATATCGGCTGTGCCTTAAAATACCAGTCAGGTGGCAAAAAAAAAAAAGTAAAAAATCTATTTTTTATTTTTTTTAAATGGGCCTATTCCATGGGCTGGAGCTGCAGCTCCATCAGCCCCTATGTTAATCTGGCCCTGCCCAAGGGGAAACAGGGATCAATAGCTTCCGCGAGCCACTAGCATACACTTGGTTTTGGTTTCTGTATAACATAATTTTTTTGCAAATTAAAACAGCAGGATGTGCTTTGGGATGTCTGTTTTTGTGCACGGCCTTTGCTAGCCTAGCAAAGTATGGGTGTGAACTTGGGCTGGTGGCCCACAATCTCAATGTTCTCCATGCATCCACTCAGATATTTCCTGGTGGCTTCTGTATCTATGATTGCGTCGGCTCTCAGACCTTGAAGAACATGTATAATGTCTCTTGTGAGGAGTTTATAAGTGGCTGTGGTGAGATTGTTATGATATTCATAATAGGCACTGCTTGTCATTGGTTGGAATAGACTTATTGCAGTGACCTCTTACAAGTTGCTGTGAATACTCCATCATGCTGTTGAGGCTGTAGGGACAAGCAATCACATCTTACAAATAGAGAGAGCCCTCATCGGCAAATCAATATATGGCATACTCAACCTTTTAAGAATATCCACTCACAAATCTGATCACTTATCACTCTTAAGCATTATGAATTCACTGAAGAGGTCAAATGATCAGCCATGCAATGGAGCATGTAGGAAACATAGATCATTTTGAAATTATACATTGTGGACATGGTGCCATCATACAGAGCTGTGGAGTTATTTACCTAATTAGAAGAACCTCACAACTAAAAGTTATTGAGTTTCTCAACTTGCACTAAAATAAACTTTTAGTGAATCACTAGTGTCTCTTTAAGTGTATCCTGTGTTTTGTCAAGGGGAGCTCAATAAACCGTCCTTGGTATTTGCCACAGGTGATTTACAATCTGGTATATTCCGCTACGTTCTGAACTTATTCACTTTCATATTTGCATTCTGGGAAACTACCTCTCTTGGTGCAATAAGTTCACAAAAGGCAGCAGCTCAGTTATCAGAAACTGTGATAAGCTTACTCCGTTTTCATTGTTTCATTTGACCATACTGACATTGTTTATTTATACATTCTACAAAGTACTTACACTATTGTTTTGTATACAACTTTAAGCTGAATGTGCCAAGATCTGGTAAGAATGCCTCTGCATGGCACACAGTGTCACAGAGAGGATCTGACGATTGCTCTGACATTCTGTGACAGGAGGGGAACAGGTGATCTGCCTAAACCACCATCATTGTCACTGCCCTCAACTCGAAGAAGGGCTTGTTCTTTCCTTTCTATACACAATAACAGCTGCTCAGAGACAATTAAGAAGAATCTAAGATGCAGCTCACTCCATCACAGTCAAAATTCATGGCCCCCATGTGTAAACTCTCGCAATCCTTTCAAAGAACCACACAGATCCAGAGTGCAGCGACTGCCTGAGGGGTGTCAAAACACTCTCTCAAACTCTATAATACCCAGGAATTTCGAATGAGGTTTCCAGAAGGAATCAATAATACGCATTAGTGTTATCCTGAATCTGTCTATAGACCAACAAAATAATCACTGTATATGTATACCTATCAATGAAGAATGGAGCAATCGTTGTCAAATTGTAGGAGGCCAGGCTAAAAGCAATCTTTGTTTCTACAAAGCTGGTTTGAAGCTTACAAAACTGGGTTCCAATCTTCAAAATGCTGTTGTGATGTGTTTCCAGTTTAGTACACACAAGAAAATAGTGCTAGTTAAACCTTTAAATGTTAAGTGTGACATAAATGATTTTGCTGATGTGTCACTAAATAATGGTCCTGCTTAAAGAATTGAATAAGATGCTGTATGAAAAATGGGACTAGAAATGAACATTTGCAATATAAAAGAATGTTTGACATAATAATCCAAAATAAAAGCAGTTAAATTATTACGAAGCATACATTTAATATAATAATAAGAACATTGTATTCGATGTTTGGATGTGTGGACATTGCTCAAATTTATGTAAAGTAATAACTATAGTCTAATATGCCTAGGCACATAAGACCAAAGTAAGTCCCTCAGTATAAAAGAACAACGTATATAAATGAAACTGTATTGAGTAACTCAGGTATATAAAAAAAAAAGGATTTCCAAATAAACACCATTAAAAAGGAAGTATAGCTTGTGCTAGATAGCAGGAGAGTAAAGAAAAAAAGTACATTTATTTACCTTGTTCTTTTATACCGAGGGACCTACTTTGGTCTTATGTGCCTAGACATATTAGACTATAGTTATTACTTTGTGTGTATTTCACTGGGTTACCCCCTATTGGTAGGTCTCTGTAGCATGCCATCTATAGTATTTTTATCCATATTGCTTCATTTAGCTAGAAAAAAGCATTGGTGAAGTTGGTGCTGGTGTTGTAGGCCTGATTGCCTAATTGTCTCCAGTAGAGGTAAGATCAGGATTCTCTCTCAGCTAATCACATTCTTCCACACTGATCTTAATAAACCATTTTTGTATGGACAGCGCATGGAGGCATGTTTAGCTGAATCAATTACATGGTGGCATTTGCTGGCCCATTACCACTTTATATGTGTCATCTGCAAGTGTCAACCGTGCATCTCTGTATTCTGACAGTTTCTCCTATGCATATATGACATTAATCACCAAACAAATTACACAAGTGACAGGCACCTTTCTGTGGTTCCGGCTGCCTGATGTAGTGTGTTCCTTGCAATTCCTGTGTGCTTTGTGTTTTTTCACTTGGCTATATTGTTGGTGGTTCCAATCTCCATTGTCCCAGATGTGGCTACTTATCCAGTTCTTTAGTATCCTAATCAGTGGTGGATCCAGAGCCATATCTCGGGAGGGGCACTTGTAGATTATTTAAAGAAATAATCCATACACAATAACCACTACAGCTCTGTGTATTGGTTATGGTACCAGGAGTGCCCAGAACCCCTCCCAGAGTAAGTAGTCAAACCGTTTAAGAACAGTTTGACAACTTACCTTGGGTCTGCTGGGATATGGGGCTGTAGTAGGGCATAGGAGCAGTGGTTTGTGTGAGTGGTGCAATGTGTGAGGGGTGCAGTGTGTGTGTGAAAGGTTTAGTGTGTATGTGTGTGGGAGGGGTGTAGTGTGTGAATGTGTGTGGCAGTGTGTGTGGGGGGGCAGTGTATGTGTGTGTGGGGCAATGTGTAAATGTGTATGGTGTGTGAGGGTAGTGTGTGTGTATGGGGGCAGTGTGTGTGTGTGTGGGGCAATGTGTAAATGTGTATGGTGTGTGAGGGCAGTGTGTGTGTATGGGGGGCAGTGTATGTGTGTGTGGGGCAATGTGTAAATGTGTATGGTGTGTGGGGGCAGTGTGTGTGTGTATGGGGGAAGAGTGCGTGTATGGGTGGGCAGTGCATGTGTCTGTTGGGGCAGTGTGTGTATGGGAGGCTATATATATGTGTGTGGGGCAATGTGTGTATGAGGGACTGTGTGTGTATGGGAGACTGTGTGTGTGTATGGGTGGGCAGTGTATGTGTATGGGGGCAGTGTGTGTATGGGGCAGTGCATGTGTGTGTGGGGCAATGTGTGTGTGTGTGGGGGGGGGCAGTGTGTGTGTGGGGGGCAGTGTATGTGTGTGTGGGGCAATGTGTGTGTATGGGGGGAAGTGTATGTGTGTGTGTGGGGGGCAGTGCGTGAATGTGTATGGTGTGTGTGGGGGCAGTGCGTGTATTGGGGGCAGTGTGTGTATTGGGGCAGTGTATGTGTGTGTGTGTGGGAGCAATGTGTGTATGGATGGCAGTGTATGTGTGTATGGGGGCGGTGTATGTGTGTGGGGGCAATGTGTGTATGGGGGGACAGTGTGTGAATGTGTATGGTGTGTGGGGGCTGTGTGTGTGTATGGGGGCAGTGTGTGTGTATGGGGCAGTGTGTGTGTATGGGGGGCAGTGTATGTGTGTGTGGGGGGGCAGTGTGTGAATGTGTATGGTGTGTGTGAGGCAGGGCCGGACTGGGAAAAAAATTAGGCCCGGGCATTTTTCAATCAGAGCGGCCCCCTAAGAAGGGGGCGGGGCCAGAGAGGGTGTGTTTTGTCATCACTAATGACAAGCACGCCCCCTCGCAAAGTGAGCATGTTGGTTCAATGCGCAGAGCCCCACTGAAGAGCTCTAGCATTAGAAAAAGGCCCTGAATTTGTTCTGCACAGCGCAAGCAAATTTAATAACATGCTTGCACTGTGTTTGCTTTTAAATTGTCTCTGGTGTCTCCACAAGTGGGATACCAGAGGACAAAAGGGCCAGGAAAGTGCATGGTGCATATGTTTGGAGCCTGCTTGTGGGATTACGTGTGTGTAGAGTGTGGTGTGGTATTGTGTAAATAGGTCAATTTCATTTGTGTTTGTGGTGTAATGTGTGGCTAGGGGCTGTAGAGTGTGTGTATAGGGGGCATAGTATTATAGGGGATGTAGCGAGTGTGTGCATACGGGCTGTAGTGTGTGTGTGTGTGTGTATAGGTGACGTAGTGTGTGTAGGGGTTGTAGAGAGGGTGTGTTTAGAGAATGTTGTATGTGTTTGCTGATAAGGAATGTAGTGTGTGTGTAGGTGGTGCAGTGTGTGTGTGTGTGTGTAGGAGATCTACTGCATAAAGGACCTAGAGTGTGTATAGGAGATTTTGTGTGTGTAGGGGATTAAGAGTGCATATAGGGTAAGGGATCTAGCGTGTATCTGGAGCGTAATGTGTGTAGTGGTGCAGTGTGAGGGGTGCTGTAGTGTGTATATTATATTTGGACGTATTGTATGTTTGAGGGGCACAGTGTGTGTGTCTGTAAGAGGGGTGCTGTGTGTGAGGGTGTTTTTATCTGCCGTCACATTCTAGGTTTCTAATTTTCTTTGTCTGTTAACTCACTGAGGGTTATTTGGGTGCTGTGTGTGTTTGGGTGCCGCGCTGTGTGTCTGGGGGTGCGCTGTGTGTCTTGGTGCGCTGTGTGTCTTGGTGCGCTGTGTGTCTGGGTGCACTGTGTGTCTGGGTGCGCTGTGTGTGTTTGGGGTGCGCTGTGTGTGTTTGGGGTGCGCTGTGTGTGTTTGGGGTGCGCTGTGTGTCTGGGGGTGCGCTGTGTGTCTGGGGATGCGCTGTGTGTCTGGATGCGCTGTGTGTGTCTGGATGCGCTGTGTGTGTCTGGGGTTGCTGTGTGTGTCTGGGTGCTGTGTGTGTGTGTCTGGGTGCTGTGTGTGTGTCTGGGGGTGCTGTGTGTGTCTGGGGGTGCTGTGTGTGTGTCTGGAGGTGCTGTGTGTGTGTCTGGGGGTGCTGTGTGTGTGAGTCTGGGGGTGCTGTGTGTGTGTCTGAGGGTGCTGTGTGTGTCTGGGTGCTGTGTGTGTCTGGGTGCTGTGTGTGTCTGAGGGTGCTGTGTGTGTCTGAGGGGGCTGTGTGTGTGTCTGGGGGTTCTGTGTGTGTCTGGGGGTGCTGTGTGTGTGTCTGGGGGTGCTGTGTGTGTGTGTCTGGGGGTGCTGTGTGTGTGTGTGTCTGAGGGTGCTGTGTGTGTCTGGGTGCTGTGTGTGTCTGAGGGTGCTGTGTGTGTCTGAGGGTGCTGTGTGTGTGTCTGGGGGTGCTGGGGGTGTGTCTGGGGGTGCTGTTTGTGTGTCTGGGGGTGCTGTGTGTGTGTCTGGGGGTGCTGTTTATGTGTCTGGGGGTGCTGTTTGTGTGAGTGTATTTTTGTATTTAAATTAAAATATATTTTTTTATTAATAAAATAAAATGTTAAATGACTCCCCCCTCCCCCTTCCCCCTTCTTACCTTTATCCTGGGAGGGGGGAGTCCGTTCAACCATGAGGAGGGGCGTGCTGCCATGGAGGGTGCTTCCTTCCCTGGTGGTCCAGTGGTGAGAGTGAACTCTAGCCTGCAGGCTAGAGTTCACTCTCGCGAGATTTGACCGTTGCCGCGGTAATCGCGGCAACGCTCAGAATCCCATGAGAGGACCCGGCGGAGCTGCTGGATAGAGCTCGCCGGGTCTTCTCCTCCCTCCCTCCCTCCCTCCCCAAGCGGCCGCATCTGAGTGCCTGTGGGCCGGTGAGGGAGATCTTTGATCTCCCCACCGGCCCATGGAGGCAGACAGCAGGGCTGGCGCTCGGGTAGCGCTGGCCCTGCAGGGGCTGGCAGGCGAGATCTTGTGATCTCCCCTGCCGCCCTCGGCCCCACGGCCATCGCGGCCCACCGGGCATTTGCCCGGTGTGCCCGATGGCCAGTCCGGGCCTGGTGTGAGGGCAGTGTGTGTATTGGGACAGTATATGTGTGTGTGTGTGGGAGCAATGTTTTTATGGGGGGCTGTGTATGTGTGTTTGAGGGCAGTGTGTGTATGGGAGGCTATGTATGTGTGTGTGGGGCAATGTGTGTATGGGGGACTGTGTGTGTATGGGTGGGCAGGGTATGAGTGTGTGTATGGGGGCAGTGCATGTGTGTGGGGGCAGTGTATGCGTGTGTGGGTGCAGTGTATGTATGGGGGACAATGTGTGTGTAGGGCAGTGTATGTGGGGGCAATGTGTGTGTGTGTGGGGGGGAGTGTATGTGGGGCAGTGTATGTGTGTGGTGAGGAGGGTATATATATATATATATATATATATATATTTTTTTTTTTTTAAATAAATATAAATTTATTTATGTTCCCCCTCCCTTCTTACCTTTACTGAGGGAGGAGGGGGGACATTTCTCGATCCCTGGTGGTCCTTGGGGAATCCCTGGTGGTTGCAGTGGTGAGAGTGAACTCTAGCCCATAGCTCCAGGGCTAGATTTCACTCTCGCGAGATCCAGAGCATTGTCGTGGTAACAGCGGCAACGCTCCGTGCTCGTGAGAATATGACCCGGAGGAGCTGCCGGTTCCTCTCTCCCTCCCCTGCCGGCTGCCAGCACGGTGCCTGCCGTCCGGGGAGGGGGATCTTTGATCTCCCCTCCGGTCCTAGAAGGCACATTGGAGGGCCAGCCATGCATTAGCCGGCAGGGGAGAGTCTCGGGGGGGGGGGGAGAGGGGCAATTGTCCCATTGCCCCCCCCCCGGACAAGTCACACCATATGGCCATATTGGTTAAGCCAAGCATTACATCACAATACCCCAATTTGGTACACTCATTTTAATATGGGGAATTTACAAGTTAATTGCAATACTTACTGCTTATAATGAGCAAAGTATCTCCTCAATGTATGGTTTCCTATGGACAGCACTATCCTGTCCTTTCCTATGTCAAATAGCGGGTCTGTTCATAAATAGCAGCTGCTGCTTGAGAGTGTAATTCACACAAATCTCAGACAGGTCAAGGTATTTATCTCTCTATACTGGCCCAAGATGAAAGTAGCCTTAACCCTAGCTCTAAGTATTTTCATAGAATTAGTAAAAAAAAAAACATATTACAGATACATCATGCGTAAATGTATATTAAGGAAAAATAATGTCATGATGAGGTTCTGGAGACATTCCTAAATTAATCTAACACAATTATTCTCCTTTTATATTCTTTGCAGAAGCCCTCAATGTATGTATATATTCATACATAAGCGGGATAATCTCACAACGCACGCATAGAAACATAGAAACATAGAATGTGACAGCAGATAAGAACCAAATCTAGTCTGCCCAATTTTCTAAATACTTTCATTAGTCCCTGGCCTTATCTTATAGTTATAGCCTTATGACTATCCCACACATGCTTCAACTCCCTAACTCTTGTTGTGGTGTTTTTTCTTCTTTTAAATATAGTCTCCTCCTTTACTGTGTTGATTCCCTTTATGTATTTAAATGTTTCTATCATATCCCCCCTGTCTCGTCTTAGGCTGCTAGTATAGGACCTGCCAAGAATGGGGTAAATTGACGTTGTGGCAGGCTTATGCAATGTATGATCATATACTGTAACTAAACCCCCATTATATCTGCCTAGGTGAGGTGTTTAAAAAAATAAAAAATAAATATATTTATATATTCTGTGAGCTGCACGTTTTTGAAGCTGCTGTTTAGTATATCCAGCACACTTACTAAACATAAGCTTTAGAACTTAAAAAATGTAATAGGTTAGTTTCATTATACGATCATACAATGCATAAGCCTGCCACAACGCCAATGTACCCCATTCTTGCCAGGTCCTATCCTAGCAACCTAATGCCTGCTCTTATGAGATTAACCCACTTACTTGGGAAAATCCATCCTCCTGTGGCTCTCTGTAGTACACCTTGACAGAAGTACACGTTGTCCATGAGGACTGCACTCACTTAAATATACACACATTACTAGGGTGCTGCAGGAACCAATTCATACAACATACAAAATTCACTTACTCACTTACTTAACACCAGCTTCAAAGCTCACAAAATATACTTGGGTAAAAATAATAGGGCCTTAGTTACAGTATAAGAACATACATTGTATAAGACACTATATATGTTTTAACAAATGTAGTCTTATGCTTCTAGCCAGGCCTTAAAAATTACTCGTCACTGGAAGCCATAGCATAACCTTTAGGGGTAAATTTCTACTAGCCAGGGCTAACCTTTTATTCCCCAATGGCTATATATGGCTTTTAAATTTCACCTAGACACATTTTAGTTTGTAATGAAGCTTAGCAATATCATATCTACAAACATAATCACATTTAATGATTGAAAAGAATAATATCACAATCTGAGTTCAGAGAATAATGTTTTAAAATCATTTCAGTGAACAATGAACTTCTGTGTTATATTCCTTATAATATATTATAATCATGTTGTAATTTACCTAAGCTATACATCAGTATGCACTACTCTCTTAGTTTAACTGATTGCGTTCTGAGTAAGAGGTGATATAACAAAGTTTGCAAAGAAAGATCTAGCATAGTCTCTGAGACAGGTGCTGATCTATGTGGGTTATGCGCCTTGCCTGTGAGTCAGTAGCTGACCTACATGCTACACCCGCATCTCTCTTCAAGAAACAGGTGACAGATTAATCATTCCCAGCACTTATGTGATCATGCTTTGCCCATCTGCTAGAATGACTATAATGCTGTTCGCAGTCCATGTGTCTGAGCTGGGATAACACAGTTGAGAAGTAAAATACAAAACCAACCAAACAAACAAATAAAACACATGTTTTAATACCTTGCTTTTTAGGATAAACTTTAATGAACGCTGAGCAAAACGTAATGAGTATTTTCTATTTGCTTCTTCTTTATTATCACTTTTGACATTGAACATGGCTCAATTCTCTTTAGTTAGATCTAAAATAAGAGTTGAGAACCATCAATTTTGGTATCTATTATGCCTTAGAACCAAGAAGACTACATGAAAAAAAACACACACAATGACACATGCAAACAAACAATCAAACAAACGTGTTAATTATCTAGCTTCCTAATGTACATTTGTATAATTTACCTGGAGGGTGCAAATTGTGGAGAGCAGGAAAAAGACTCATAATATTTCATAACTGTGGTGTTATAATAAATAGCTCTTAGATTAATAAGATCTAGATTTAGTACAAGTTGACTAGTTGATTCATGTTTTGATTGCCGACTCACTAAAAGTCCCATTTATTCTCGGCATGAAAATTGACACATTACCTAATTATATATGATAAAATACTACTGTACAAATTTAGATTTCCCAGAGAAAGGTACCTTGCAGGTGGAAACTAAATAATTCACATGTTTAATAACTGACTTTTGCTGTAGTACTGCTTTGGTCTTTAATTAGGGTAATAATAGCCACTGACACTTTAATATTACTATTTAGTTATATCACAGGAAAACTGCATTATTAGAAAAAGTATACAAAAAAACCATACAGACAGAAATGTACCAGTTTGGAGAATCCTGCTTGCAATTTGTGGGTTGAAACATCCATAAGTGGTTGTAAGTTATACAGTTGCAAGAAAAAGTATGTGAACCCTTTGGAATGATATGTATTTCTGCCCAAATTGGTCATAAAATGTGATCTGATCATCATCTAAGTCACAACAATAGACAATCACAGTCTGCTTAAACTAATAACACACAAAGAATGAAATGTTGCCATGTTTTTATTGAATACACCATGTAAACATTCACAGTGCAGGTGGAAAAAGTATGTGAACCCTTGGATTTAATAACTGGTGGAACCTCCTTTGGCAGCAATAACTTCAACCAAACGTTTCCTGTAGTTGCAGATCAGACGTGCACAACGGTCAGGAGTAATTCTTGACCATTCCTCTTTACAGAACTGTTTCAGTTCAGCAATATTCTTGGGATGTCTGGTGTGAATCGCTTTCTTGAGGTCATGCCACAGCATCTCAATCGGGTTGAGGTCAGGACTCTGACTGGGCCACTTCAGAAGGCGTATTTTCTTCTGTTTAAGCCATTCTGTTATTGATTTACTTCTATGCTTTGGGTCATTGTCCTGTTGCAACACCCATCTTCTGTTGAGCTTCAGCTGGTAGACAGATGGCCTTAAGTTCTCCTGCAAAATGTCTTGATAAACTTGGGAATTCATTTTTCCTTCGATGATAGCAATCCGTCCATACCCTGACACAGCAAAGCAGCCCCAAACCATGATGCCCCCACCACCATACTTCACAGTTGTGATGAGATTTTGATGTTGGTGTGCTGTGCCTCTTTTTCGCCACACATAGTGTTGTGTGTTTCTTCCAAACAACTCAACTTTGGTTTCATCTGTCCACAGAATATTTTGCCAGTACTGCTGTGGAACATCCAGGTGCTCTTGTGCAAACTGTAAACGTGCAGCAATGTTTTGTTTGGACAGCAGTGGCTTCCTCTGTGGTATCCTCCCATGAAATCCATTCTTGTTTAGTGTTTTACGTATTGTAGATTCGCTAACAGGGATGTTAGCATTTGCCAGTGACTTTTGTAAGTCTTTAGCTGACACTCTAGCATTCTTCTTCAGCTCATTGAGCAGTCTGCGCTGTGCTCTTGCAGTCATCTTTACAGGACGGCCACTCCTAGGGAGAGTAGCAGCAGTGCTGAACTTTCTCCATTTATAGACAATTTGTCTTACCGTGGACTGATGAACAGCAAGGCTTTTGGAGATACTTTTATAACCCTTTCCAGCTTTATGCAAGTCAACAATTCTTAATTGTAGGTCTTCTTGTGGTGGAATCTCGGTAAAAATAAATTTAGTAGGCCGAGATTACCACGTGGCATGTGTACATGCATATACTGGTGTATCGGTCGGTTGGTTGCACATGGCAAAGATACAATCAGTAGTGTACAGAGCATGTGCGAGAATACCGGATGTAGTATTCCCCTCCTCCATTGTGCTGGGCAAGCCATGTGGTCAAACAGGAAGTTAGTTCTTATTCGATTGATTGGGTAAGAGAATGTGTGGGTGGAGCTACTTATGGGTGGAGTTACATGCTTATATAAGGAGCCTACACTATTGTCCGGGGCTCAGAACTTGTTGTATTTTGGTGACATTAGTCCCTCTGAGTCCCGATCGGTGAACCGAATGAAGAATCTCTTCCTTCCTGAAGAAACCTGTGTCCATCTCTCTGTGCTTGGCTTCCGTCAGTTTCTCCGGTATCATTTGGTGCATTGGCCGGGAAGCTCATCTTTCAACGGTAGCTGAGAAGCAGAGGCGTGAGACGGTCTATCTTTGCCCACGTTCTCTACGGCTGCACCCCTGAACTTCTGCGTGGACCTCCCTTCGTCTCGGCGCCACTGGTTTGTTGTCCAGGAGATCATCGGCCTCTACGTAGTAAGTGCTGGGGTGTCCCCGTCGATGAGTGTGAACTCAGGTTCAGGAACGAGGAGGTAAGACGACCGCTGTTTTAGACGGCGGATCCACTAGGGGTATTGGATACCGATTGTGCGGTAGGCCCATAAGGGGTTATTTGGAATCTGCCCCCTCCAGTGGAGGGAAGGAGTGAAGGCGCACCGCTCAATTAAACGCCCTGTAGTCAGTCCGTATAATTTTGGTTTGGAGTCAGGCGGGGTTCTGGTGTAAATAGCCCTAGCCGGACACCGGTGTCTTGTCTAGACTAGCGTTCTAGGGTGTATATTTTGTTCGCTAGGTCGTAGGGACCGGGAGACTAAGCGGCGTCTGTGTAAATTCGGTCCGCTAGATCTCAACCTATCTTGGCTAAGTGGGAAGGCGTGTAAATTTGGAACCCACTAGATTTTTGATAGAGTAAATAGACTAAAAGGGTGCTGTTGTAAATTACGCCCTCTAGTTCGCTATATGTGGTGCTTGGGCAGTGTGGCTAACCAAAACGGATGTAGATAGTTTTAGGTAGTCCATCAAGGTACTGGCCAATAGATTAGTTGGGAATTGTATATGTGTTAAAGATTGTTGTAGTAGCGTGTATATCTTGCTAGATAGCGTGAGCCGTCTAGCGAGAGTGTGAATAGTGTGTAATTGTATTATAGCGCACGGTACCATAACCATGTATAATTACTGACACTGTAAATAAGTAATAATAATTGTCGTCTATGTTGCATGTTTAACACCATAACCACTACTAATTGTACTGTGACTTTAAATTGTACTTTAACCTATGCTAACCGTACTGTAACTACTGTTTGTAAAGACGATGTTACTGGGGTATGTTATAGACGGGTAATTCAAATATAGGGAATTATAGCGTGGGTGACCGTATAGTTTCGCCAAAGGGCACAGTATTAGTTACATAGTGACTGGTGTAACAGCTGTGTGTGTACGGGAATTCCCTGAGTGTTTTGTTGTGTGTGTTTCACTTAGTAACTGTACCACGTGGTGCTGTTGCCGAGGGAACGGGTGTGACCGTTGGTAGAGTGTTTGTATAGTTTCTGTTGGAAACAACGCTCCATTGTTAAGTATGGGCGCGTCAGATTCAACGATTTTGGATCCCTTAGGATGTATGATAAAGAATTTACATTTTTTTTAAAAACACAGTATGTGATTTTGGGGTAAAGATGTCTCCAGCACGCTTGATTACATTGTGTAGTAGGGAATGGCCTACTTTGGTTGCCGCATGGCCACCACGTGGCAGTTTGGATCATAATCTGGTACAGCGTGTACACGTGGCTGTATCAGGTAGGCCTAAACTTTAGGGCAGTTTCCCTATATTGATTGTTGGAGGCAGGCCGTAAAAGACTCGCCAAAATGGATCAGAGTATGCCACGAGGAACAATGTCGCCTCATGGTGGCCAGGACTCGCTTGTCCACTAAGGCTGTAATTACGCCCATTTTGGACATGCCCCCTGAGTCTGAGATCCCTATGCCGCCCCCTTACTCCTCCTCCACTGGAAGAGGAAGAGGAGGTGCTGCTGGAAACGCTCCTCCCCTTGCCCCGTTGTCCACACCTACTTCCTCCTCTAGCTCAGAGCCCAGCCCTCTTGTTTCAAACCCTCCCCTTCCGATACCTGCTTCCGTTAATTCCACATACCCAGATTTGGCGCCATATCTAGCTTCCGGTCAGGCTCCCCCTAGCCCGGCCCGGAATATTTTACTCACCAACCTTCCCCATAGTAACGCTTCCCCATCCCCTTGTCTTACTACCCCTCGACCGGAACCCCTAACTGACGCATCTCTACGAAGCCCCATACTAACCCGACAACTGACCGGTACCCTACAACCCCGACATTATCAAATGCCTCTTCGATTGACTCCTGGCCCGACACATATTAACGATGACGGCCAGATACAATATGCTGATCCAGTCTTCGTTTATGTCCCTTTTACGACTACCGATCTCTTTAATTGGAAGACTCATAACTCCTCTTACACCGAAAAGCCTCAAGCCATGACGGATCTGTTTACTTCAATAGTGCAGACACATAATCCAACTTGGGCTGATTGCCAGCAATTATTAATGACATTGTTTAATAATGAGGAAAGGACTAGGATAAATCAAGCGGCAATTAAAGCGCTGGAAGAAGAGGCCCGTACACAAAATCAGGCCAACCCAGCAGCATGGGCCACAGCCCATTATCCAAACACCGATCCAAATTGGAATGTCAATGGCGCAGACATGGTTCATTTAAAAGCTTATAGGGACGCTATTATTGCTGGCATGAAAGCTGGAGGAAAGAAGGCAATTAACATGTCTAAGACGGCTGAGGTATTGCAGAAATGTGATGAATCGCCCAGTGTCTTTTATGACCGATTATTGGAGGCATACCGCTTGTATACCCCCTTTAATCCGGAGGCCCCTGAGAATTTCCGGATGGTTAACTCTGCCTTTGTCAGCCAAGCCTACGGAGATATAAAGCGCAAGCTACAAAAGTTAGAAGGGTTCGTAGGGATGTCCATAACCCAACTGATGGAGGTAGCGAATAAAGTGTACATGAACAGGGAAACAGAGACAAAGAAAGAGGAAGAGCGCAAGATGCGTAGAAAGGCAGATATGCTAGCAGTAGCGATCGCATGCGTAGATAGAAGGGAAAAGGAAGTGTATATGGGAACGGATAAAGGCGATAGTAAGTGGAATAGGGAACCGCTGAGTAGGAATCAGTGCGCATACTGTAGGGAAGAAGGGCATTGGAGAAGTGAGTGTCCACAGAGGGAACAGTATGAGAGAGACAGACGTAGGGCAGGATATGGTAATTATAGAGGCAGAGCGAGAGGTAGAGGAGGTCCTGGAGGGAATAATGGTAGCAATAGAGGAAGTGTTAGAGAAGACAGGTATTATCCAGCAGCGCAGAGATCCCGCGATAGAGAAGGTAGGGACTTTGTAGGATTGGCTGACACGGTCATGGAGGACTATTGATACCGACCGGGCTCTATCCCCCTTGGCCGAGCGGAGCCTATGGTCGATGTATCAATAGGGGGAAAAAGGAGTGCTTTCATGATCGATACTGGTGCTGAACATTCGGTGGTGACTGACCTAGTTGCTCCTCCATCTGGAAGAACCATCACCGTAATAGGAGCAACTGGAAGGAGTGCTGCTAAACCGGTTCTTAAAAGTTGACTCTGTACATTGGGAGGCCACGTAGTAAAACATCAATTCCTTTATATGCCTGAATGTCCAGTCCAACTGCTAGGACGTGATTTGTTGTCAAAACTACAAGCGCAGATAACGTTTCTACCAAATGGAACAACATCTTTAAAGTTCAATGGACCTTCAGGTATAATGACAATATCTGTACCAAAGGAAGAAGAGTGGCGACTTTATACAGCGTTGACTAGCCAAAACCCTAAGAGTGATGAATCCTTGTTTAATATACCAGGAGTGTGGGCAGAGAACAACCCACCAGGACTTGCTCGCAATATCCCACCAATTCGAATCAAACTGAAACTTGGGGTCTATCCAGTGAGCTTAAGGCAATATCATATCCCACAAAAGGCCAAGAAGAATATACAATCATATTTGGATAAGTTCAGAAGGTATGGTATCCTAAAATTCTGTACTTCCCCCTGGAACACCCCATTGCTGCCTGTTCAAAAGCCCGGTACAGATGAGTATCGCCCTGTGCAGGACTTGAGAGCAGTCAATGATGCGGTCGTAAGTATACACCCAGTTGTGCCCAATCCATATAACCTGCTTGCTTTAATTCCGGGCGGGGCTACCTATTTCACTGTCTTAGATCTCAAAGATGCCTTCTTTTGCCTTCGAATTGTTGCGGAAAGCCAGTGTATCTTCGCATTCCAATGGGAAAATGCTGTAACGGGCTCGAAACAGATGACGGGCTCGCCAGATGACTTGGACAAGACTGCCCCAAGGGTTTAAAAATTCACCCACCCTATTTGGATCAGCTTTAAGTCAAGACTTACTGGATTTCAAGTCCATCCCAGGAGAGTGTGTAGTATTGCAATATGTAGATGATTTGTTGATAGCGGCAGTTACAAGAGAAATATGTCAGCAAGCAACACATGATCTACTACACATTCTCTGGAAGGCAGGATACAAGGTGTCCAGGAAGAAAGCACAGTTGTGTCAGCCAACTGTCAAGTATCTGGGATTCCATATCTCTGAAGGTCAAAGAATAATGGGGCCAGAGAGAAAAGAAGCTGTATGCCAAATACCAATACCCAAGAATAGAAGACAAGTGCGGGAATTCTTGGGGGCAGCAGGCTTCTGTAGGATATGGATTCCCAGTTATGCGATATTGGCGAAACCTCTTTATGCAGCTATAAAAGGTACAGAACACGATCCCTTCCTGTGGACCCCTGAACAGCAAAAGGCATTTGAAGATGTGAAGAAGGCTTTGATGAGTGCCCCAGCATTAGGTGTACCTGATCATACACGTCCATTCTACTTATATGTACATGAGCAAAGAAGAATGGCTGTGGGAGTATTGACACAGTACTTGGGATCATGGCAAAGACCTGTTGCATATATGTCAAAACAACTGGATGCAGTGGCCAGTGGTCTTCCACCTTGTCTAAGAGCCGTAGCTGCCGCCGCCCTGCTGGTAGCTGAAGCCGATAAACTCACTCTGGGTCAAGAACTCTATGTGCGAGTCCCGCACGCAGTACAGACGTTGCTAGACTATAAAGGCAATCATTGGTTTAGTAACAGCCGCATGACTAAGTATCAAGCTATGTTGTGTGAAAACCCAAGAGTGCATTTAGAGACTGTTAACACCTTAAATCCAGCTACCCTTTTGCCACAACCTACTGAAAGTCAACATGATTGCCTGGAGGTGATGGATGAAGTATTTTCAAGTAGACCAGATCTTCGTGACTTTCCCATCCAGAACCCTGATGTCCAGTACTATACGGACGGCAGTAGTTATGTGAAAGAAGGGATTCGCTATGCAGGATATGCAGTAACAACCATAGACAAGGTGATAGAAGCTTGGCCATTGTCAAAAGGAACATCGGCACAGAAGGCAGAACTAATTGCACTAACATGAGCGTTACAATTGGCTGAAGGTTTAAGAGTGAACATCTACACGGACTCCAAGTATGCATTTTTAACCACTCATGCCCACGGAGCTTTGTATAAAGAAAGAGTACTGAATTCAGAGGGTAAAGAAATTAAGTACGCAGCTGAAATATTACAACTACTGGAAGCTGTGTGCGAACCGAAAGAAGTTGGTATTATACATTGTCGGGCGCATCTGAAAGGAGATGGTGATGTAACCAAAGGAAATCGGATGGCAGATAATGCAGCTAAGCGTGCCGCTGAATCAGGAAGACAGGAATGTGTGGAACATATAGCTGCACTTATACCGACTCCACTGTCTCAATGGACTCCAGTTTATACAGCTCAAGAAGAAGAGTGGTTAAAGACTGAAGCTGGGAAGTACCTGGAGAACAAATGGTATCAGTTAGAAGATGGAAGAATAGTTATTCCAGCATCACTAGCTGTAGAAATTGTCCAGAACTATCACAACGGGACACATTCTGGAAGAGATAGTATGGAAGAATCTCTCAGAAAACATTTCTACATACCAAGATTGTCCAACTTGACTCAAGCCATTGTACGAAGATGTGTAATATGTGCTAAGAACAACACAAGGCAAGGACCAGTGAAACCACCGGGAGTCCAGTATATGGGGGGACTCCCTATGTCCGATCTTCAAATAGACTATACAGTCAGGGGTGTATTAGCCGCGAGGCAAACAAGGCATTTGCCTTGGGCGGCATTTTCCAGGGGGCGGCAAAAAAAGCCGCCCCCAAATGCCCAAGGCAAATGTCTTGTTAGCCTTGCAGCTGAGCAGACAGCTCAGGGGAAGTGCTCCCTCGCCGGCTGCCCGCCCGCCAGGCAGTTCCGCCCGATCGCCCAGCAGCCACTGGACCACCAGGGAGGAAGAGACACCCCCCCTCCCCAGCATTCCCAAAGGTAAGGAGGCTGGGGGGGGGGGGTGTTAAATAATAAAAAAAAAAAATGTGTTAAAAATAAATTTTAAAAAAAAGTGTTACAAATAAATTTTTAAAAAAAGTGTTACAAATAAATTTAAAAAAAAACGTGTTAAAAAAAATAAATAAAAAAAAAGTGTTAAAAAAAATTAAAAAAAAAATTAAAACAAATGTGTTAAAAATAAATTTAAAAAAATGTGTTAATGTGGGTGGGTGAGTGTGTGTCTGTGTCTTAGTGTGTGTGTGTGTGTGTGTGTGTCAGTGTTTGTGTCTGTTAGTGTGTGTGTGTGTGTGTGTCAGTGTGTGTGTCTGTTAGTGTGTGTGTGTGTCTGTTAGTGTGTGTGTGTGTGTGTGTTAGTGTTTGTTTCTGTGTCTGTTAGTGTGTGTGTCAGTGTGTGTGTCTGTTAGTGTGTGTGTGTCTGTTAGTGTGTGTGTGTGTGTCTGTTAGTGTGTGTGTGTGTGTCTGTTAGTGTGTGTGTGTGTGTGTGTCTGTTAGTGTGTGTTTGCCTGTGAGTGTGTGTGTATGTCAGTGAGTGTGTGTGTCTGCTAGTTTGTGTCTGCTAGTGAGTGAGTGTGTGTCTGTTAGTGAGTGTGTTTGTCAGTGAGTGAGTGTGTGTCTGTTAGTGTGTGTGTGTTTCTGTTAGCGAGTGTGTGTGTGTGTATTTAGAATGCGGGGCGGGGGGAAAGGTTGGCTGGGGGTGGCGCGGGGGGAAGGGGGGGGCGCCTGAGTTTTGTCCTGCCTAGGGCAGCACAAAACCAGGATACACCACTGTATACAGTAATGCCTAAATCCGGTGGACATCGCTACCTACTAGTAGTTGTGTGTACCTATTCAGGCTGGGTAGAAGCATGTCCTACTCGTACAGAGAAAGCAGGAGAAGTTGTACGATTCCTGTTGCGAGAAATAATACCCCGATATAGACTACCATGCTCTATAGGATCGGATAATGGTCCTGCCTTTGTTCATCAGTGCCTACAACAACTGACTCATATGCTTGGTATTAAGTGGAAGCTTCATACGGCATATAGACCTCAGAGCTCTAGTAAAGTAGAAAGAATGAATATAACTATTAAGAACCAGTTGGCAAAGATGTGTCAAGAGACTCAGCTTAAGTGGAATGTTCTTTTGCCTATAGCTCTGTTACGTATTCGTAGTACACCTACCAGAAGGATGGGTCTCTCACCTTTTGAAATCATGTATGGGCGTCCACCTCCCGTACTTGGTAACTTAAGGGGGGATTTGAGTCAGTTGGGAGAAGGAATTACCCGGCAGCAGGTTGTAGAGTTGGGTAAAACTATGGAGGAGGTACAGAAATGGGTACAAGATAGATTACCTGTGAATATTTATCCCCCTGTTCATAGCTATCATCCAGGAGATCAAGTGTGGATTAAAGAGTGGAACAGTATACCGTTAGGGCCTAAGTGGAGGGGTCCTTATGTTGTTCTTTTGTCTACCCCTACAGCAATAAAGGTGGCTGAAGTGACTCCGTGGATTCATCACTCCAGGGTTAAACCAGCAGCAGTAGATTCTTGGCAAGCTACACCAGATCCAGAGAATCCCTGCAAGATCCGGTTAAAGCGCACGACTCAGTCGGAGTGACGAGGAGATATTTGGATTACAAGTGTGTTTAAAGAGATCAGTAAGTGAGTGTTTTGACGGCCATAATAAAGCCAGACCACTCACCCATGTGACATATCCAGGGTGTCTCGAAGGGACCTCTGTGAAGGGAAGAGAGGACCTGCAGAACTCCATTCCTTGCAGCCCTTACATCCTGGAAGCTGAGGTGCCATCGCACGGACGAAGACTGAGGATGAAGACGTCGAAAGAAGTGTTTTTGATAATGTGTATTTTTGTGTTTTTAAATATTCAGGAAGGTAGAGGTACCGACACACCTAGCTGTGAGGTTTGCATTAAGACTACTATAACAGGTAATCATATTTCCCAGACCCTAATTTGGCATTCACAATATGAGTGTAAAGGATATGTGTCTAGGTGTAGATACTTAGGTATAGAATATAGTGTATGCCATTTAGGAGTAGGAGAACCTAAGTGCTTCAATCCAGAGTATCAACCCCGTACAATTTGGTTGACCCTCCGGAATGGAGATCCACAGGGGACCCTAATAAATAAAACAGTATTAGAAACCATACATTCTTCGGGTGTTCTGCTATTTGATGCATGTAAAGCGATATCAAGTGGTAGAAAGCCGTGGAATGTATGTGGGGATCTTAAATGGGAGAGAACGTATGGGTCTAACGATAAGTATATTTGTCCCAGTAGTAAAAATAAGTACGTAAGTCCAAAATGCCCAGATAGGGATTATAATTATTGCCCATATTGGTCTTGTGTGGGGTGGGCAACTTGGGGACAGACAGTAGATAAGGATATGATTGTTACTAAGTTGCCTACCAAACCGTATTGTAAGTCTATGGAGTGTAACCCAGTCCATATACTTATTAATAATCCTGAACAATTTTTAGATAGGTTTGGTAATTTATTTGGGTTCCAGATATATGGGACGGGTTTAGATCCTGGGACAATATTATTTATAAGGATAGAGACCGATACCGTAGCATCCCAAACTCATCAGGTTTTCCATTCTTTTTATGAAGAGATGAGTGTAGAAAATAAGATCCCCCATAATGCTAAAAACCTGTTTATAGATTTATCTGAGAGTATTGCTGGTAGTCTTAATGTGACCAACTGCTATGTATGTGGAGGTACTAACATGGGAGACCAATGGCCCTGGGAAGCAAAGGAGGTAATGTCCGGTTCTGAGACAATTGAACAAATAATATCTTCTCAAGCCGATTATCAAATGAGTGTTAGAGGTAAATCTGAGTGGCGATTAAAGACCTCCATCATAGGTTATGTTTGCATAGCAAGAAAAGGAATAATGTTTAACACATCTGTAGGAGAACTAACTTGTCTAGGGCAAAAAGCTTATGATGATACTACAAAGAATACAACCTGGTGGTCGGCTTCAAATGTCTCAGAACCACCTAACCCGTTTGCAAGTTATGCCAATTTAAAGGACGTGTGGTTTGATCTATCACATCTAGTTGGAAAGCCCCAGAAAATTTGTACTGTATCTGTGGTAAGAAGGCCTATTCGGAGTTACCACAGGACTGGGAAGGGGCATGTGTGTTAGGAATGCTCAAACCATCCTTCTTCTTGTTGCCTATTGAAACAGGAGAGACTTTGGGAGTTAAAGTATATGATGTGAATCATAGGAAGAAAAGGGGACCCCTAGAGATAGGTACCTGGGAAGATAATGAATGGCCTCCCCAGCGTATTATAGATTATTATGGGCCAGCCACTTGGGCAGAGGATGGTACTTTCGGATATAGAACCCCAATATATATGCTCAACCACATTATAAGGTTACAGGCAGTGGTTGAGATAATTTCCAATGAGACATCACAAGCGCTCAATCTCCTAGCGAAGCATAATACTAGGATGAGGACAGCCGTTTACCAAAATAGATTAGCTTTGGATTATCTATTGGCAGTAGAGGGAGGTGTATGTGGGAAGTTTAACCTAAGCAATTGCTGTCTTCAAATAGATGATGAAGGGCAAGCAATAGCTGAGCTTACTAGCCATATGGTTAAACTAGCGCATGTGCCTACTCAGGTATGGATAGGTTATAATCCAAGTAGTTGGTTTGGTAATTGGTATGAGCAGTTTGGAGGACTTAAGGCATTGGTAGGTGGAGTCATGCTAATCTTAATGTTGTGTCTTCTCCTACCATGTCTTGTTCCTTTGGTAGTTAGGTCTGTGCAGGGCATAATAGAAAATATAGCAGAAAGAAAGGCTGCTGCACAGATAATGGGCATATATAGATATGAGGCTCTAGATCAGGGAGAACTAGTGCAGGAAGAGGAATGTTGAGGGATTCATGTCATTAGTCGCAAAGTCTGGTCTGGTTCATGGCAACCTGAGGTATATGCAAACTTAGGTTAAGTGATGCCTCCGTAATTGTGAAAATATCAGAGGCATCAAAGGGGGGAATGTGGTGGAATCTCGGTAAAAATAAATTTAGTAGGCCGAGATTACCACGTGGCATGTGTACGTGCATATACTGGTGTATCGGTCGGTTGGTTGCACGTGGCAAAGATACAATCAGTAGTGTACAGAGCATGTGCGAGAATACCGGATGTAGTATTCCCTTCCTCCATTGTGCTGGGCAAGCCATGTGGTCAAACAGGAAGTTAGTTCTTATTCGATTGATTGGGTAAGAGAATGTGTGGGTGGAGCTACTTATGGGTGGAGTTACATGCTTATATAAGGAGCCTACACTATTGTCCGGGGCTCAGAACTTGTATTTTGGTGACATTAGTCCCTCTGAGTCCCGATCGGTGAACCGAATGAAGAATCTCTTCCTTCCTGAAGAAACCTGTGTCCATCTCTCTGTGCTTGGCTTCCGTCAGTTTCTCCAGTATCATTCTGAGAGCTCTTTTGTGTGAGGCATCATTCACATCAGGCAATGCTTCTTGTGAAAAGCAAACCCAGAACTGGTGTGTGTTTTTTATAGGGCAGGGCAGCTGTAACCAAGACCTCCAATCTCATCTCATTGATTGGACTCCAGTTGGCTGACATCTCACTCCAATTAGCTCTTGGAGATGTCATTAGTCTAGGGGTTCACATACTTTTTCCACCTGCACTGTGAATGTTTACATGGTGTGTTCAATAAAAAATGGCAACATTTCATTCTTTGTGTGTTATTAATTTAAGCAGACTGTGATTGTCTATTGTTGTGACTTAGATGATGATCAGATCACATGTTATGACCAATTTGTGCAGAAATCCATATCATTCCAAAGGGTTCACATACTTTTTCTTGCAACTGTATGGATTGTTGGGAATCAACAGCTCTTAATGGTAGCACTATACAGACAGCACTTGTTTCACTCTTTTTAGTTGGACAATGCCCTATCCATTTTTTTTGGCTATACTGTATTCCCTTCTCTTTTTCCATATTAAGGAGGAACATTTACAGCTCTCTTACTTGCTAATATATCCAGATACTTGTGTCAAGAATGGCAGATACTACAGGAAGAGATTTATCAACACTTTCTGCTCTAACAAATTATCTAAAGTACTAAAAGTAGGGTGATCACCATGGACTGATCTAGACTCTATACTTTTTTTTTGCAATAGCTATCCCTGGCATATTAATTGGAATTCCAAATGTTTGCAAACACATATATCGGTAGGGAAGTGTAATTAAAACATTTTTATGTATAAAACAGTTCCTAGGCAAGAGTAAAATCAGCCACCATGGAAACCCATATGATATTCCCGATGACTCGTCTTCTTTCACAAAATCACCTTCCAAATGTTTTGTATAAAAAAAAATATAGAAAACAATGTTTTAAGATAATATTGCATTGGTGAAGCTGTTACATGTATTTGCAAAGTAGTAGAGGAAACACCTGCAGAAATCAGGGCAATGTGTCACCAACTTCTCTAAATGTTTTGTGAACACTTTATACAGATGCATGGATTTTAGGAAATGCTAGACTTTTATTTTGAGACCCCTTCCTTGAAACTGTGCTGCTCTATATTTACAGAAACGCTTCAAGCACCATTAACACTATAGACCAAGCATGTCAAACTCAAAGGCAAGCAAGGGCCAAATAAATAATGTTTAAATTTATGTGGGCTGCAAAAATCAAACGTAAATTTTCATCCCCTCTACTAAACTCCAGCTTCCCTTCGTCTACTAAATCCCAGTCCCCTATTCTACTAAACCTCTACCCCTGTTTGAAAAAAAACAACAAAAAAAAACAGACAACAAGCAGTTTCTGGAGTCCGACCTTTGGCCCCATCCGCACCTTAAAAAAGCAGATCCTCCCATTACTCCTTGAAACCCTCACACATACTCACTGAGACACATTCACTGACTGACATACACACACACTGACAGACACACAGAATCACTCCGACACACACATACACTCACAGAAACACACATTCACTGACAGACACACAGGCTCCCTCACAGACACACACACACACACAGACAGCCACACACACACACACACAGCCATACATACAGACAGCCATACACACAGGCAGCCATACACACACACACACACACACAGCTATAAACATACACAGCCATACAAATATACACACAGACAGCCATACACATACACAGCCATACACCTATACACACAGACAGCCATACACATACACAGCCATTCATCTATACACACATACAGTCGTACACACACACACACACACACAGCCATAAACATACACAGCCATACAAATATACACACAGACAGCCATACACATACACAGCCATTCATCTATACACACAGACAGCCATACACACACACACAGCCATACACACAGACTGGGTTGGTTTCTTACCTGTGGTCTAGTTGGGCTGCTGGGCAGTCAGGCAGGCATGGGGACGGAGAGGCAGTGAGGGAGCGCTGAGTGTAAGCTCTCCCTGCTTCGCTCCCTCGCACGTCGCAGAGATGCCGGGAGCTGGAGTGACATCATATTCCGGCTCCAGGCATCACTGCGGGGAGCTGAGCAGGGAGAGCTTACACTCAGCGCTCCCTCGCCACGGCCCGTGGGCTGCATAAATATTAGTTGTGGGCTGCGAGTTTGACATTGCTGCTATCATATCAGTTGTGGACAAAATTACTACAATCCCATTCTGTTCTGTACAGGATAGGTCAAGCATTTTGGCCAAATCCCCAGTTCCCGACCCCCTATTCAACTATGTCAATGGAGAGATGCCAGGCTCCCCATCACCCATACACGCTCTTGATAGGCTTGCTCATCCACTACCTACTACTGAGCTATGATTGTGGTATAATACTCCACTATCTCTGCCAGTTCTGTTCTTCCCGATCCTTTTATTTATTATGTTATTGTTCTCATTTGTATAGTACTTGTGTATCCCGTTCCTTGAATCCTCTTGTTGTTCCAGTATCTAGCTTGTGGCACCCCTCCCTATGTTTTAATTTTATCCTGCACAGCTCATCCCTTGCTCATGTCTTTTCTTCTTAGAGTTCCATGTCCGTTTTAACTTCCACCCCTAACTACCTTTTGCAGTCCCCTATCTAGTCTTGACCTTTGTGTTCTTTAATATTTTCCTGTTCATGTAGTGTCTTCCTTCCCCTCTCACTCTTGTGTTTTATTGTTAAGTTTGTAATTCATCTCTTTACTACTTCTTGTTCAGCTATCTGACAGGTGACTCCCTTCTCGTAATCCATTTTTTCCAAAGTCCAGTTTATGACTTCCCTCCATCTGCCCTCTTCATGGGCATGCCACTCAGGTGGCACCTACATAATCTAAGATGAAGAGGATAGATGCCCGCTGTGCCTAACAGTTGCCTGTTGTACTGAATTTTAGAACTATATTAGTTGGATTACAAACACAATTTAATTTAGGGAAGGATTATCCTAACTTCTGATATGTAATAGGCACTTGATAATAAAATGTAATAATATGTTAATCCAAACTCTAAAGAAAAAAATTACTTCCCTCATACTTGATTATTAAAAAAAAATAAAAAAAATATTAGATATTTGATAGGGAAGGTAATCTTTTTATACAGTCTAACTTTCCTCATTTGAAAAAAAAAAAAGAATACAAGGTGCTAAAGCCCAGTAAATCGTTTCTGGATGCCTGCACGCTGAGAATGTTGCATTGTGTCACAAAGCACTCCATATCCTTGGTTTGTTACATAGTGTTACTGAACGCCCTTTCTCCTGAGTTTGTTAGGCATTTGTTCCTATAGTGTCGAGCACAGTTGAACAATTTGATACAATATGCAGGTATTACTGTTAACGTTGACTTTTTAACTGTACAAACACTCACTGATACATTAGTAAGAGCGCTTATATCATTTCAAAGCTGACATGAGGCGAGGGGGGCAGTTTACTAGCTCACAAGTCTCACACCATTCTTATTCAGATGAAAATAGCAGAGTGTGTGTTGGGATATGTGCTAGTACAGGACTCTAGGAAGGGCCATTCATTGTACTTGCCTGGGGCCAAAATGCCCCCTCCCTCCCACTGTGCTATATACATACACAAGTGAAAATCTGTGCAACAGTCCATAGTGCTCTCAGGCTATCATTTCCATCCATGTTGAACCAACTCACACTGAATAACACGGAAGTGCATTTTCATCATTAGCAGTGTGTTTGCAAAAGGGGCAGTCTATGGGTGACAGGGACAGACCTATTTATTTTTTGCCAAAAGGGAAACCATGAGACAACACCTATGGGCTCAGCAGTATAACCACTTCATTAAGCTATAGTGTTAATAGTGCTTAGTGTCTGTTTAACCCCTTGAGGACCGATGACAGTTCAGAAGTTAACAGCCAATTATGCCGTTTGAGTGACACGCAATCACTCATAATTGGCTGCTGGCAAAGTGGATGTTACAAACACTCACTTTGACAGTGATCTCTGCCCCTCTCTCTTCTGTAGCGTTTTGAGAGGGAGAGAGACAGAGATCATGATAGTTCGTTGCCAGAAGTGCCAGAACCTGTGAAAAAAGTAATATTTATTTTTAACCGATTCCCTGCCAAATCCTGTTACAGCAGTGCATTTACACTGTCTGTATTTTTCTTTTTTGTTTTAAAAGCTGTGTATTGGGTAGTTTTAGTCTATTTTAGTTTGTTTTAGTCATTTTAGCATAGGGTTAGGTAGGTTGTAAAAATTAAAATTTTTAAAATTGTGTGTTAGTAATTTGTTAGTTTTGTGTCAGTTAGTGTGTTGGTGAAATATGCAGCACAAGTACAGTTTGGGGGAGGCATATGCCTTTTTGGCGTCAGACTCTGAAGCCACTGACACTGCCTCCGCTTTTGACCTAGGTCAGTTTTCTGACACGTCTAGTGACATGTCATCTGTGTGTGAGCGGGCTGCAAAAAGACGCTGTAATTTCCCTGCTATGCCAAATGTGGAGGAGGACTGGTTACCTCCACAGATATCTGATCCGAACATCCCCCCTTTTAGTGCCAACGCAGGCATTAATGTCAATGTGCATGACTTCTCCCCTATGCAATATATGGAGTTACTTTTAGGGGATACCATCTAGGAGGAGATTGCTTCCCAGATTAATCTATATGCTACCCAATTTATTAATACCATTCCAGGTAGCTGTGCAGTCAAGGAAAATGCTTGGCATCCCACAGATGTCCCTGAATTGAAAAAATTCTGGGCTCTTACTATGCTCATGGGGATTATAAAGAAGCCATCAATTCGCTCTTACTGGACCACCAACCTCTTACTAGTCCGGTGTTTTCCCAAACCATGTCTAGAACAATATATGAGTCATCCAAGAGATTACCCCCAATATGATAGGCTTCATAAAATACGCCCACTGGTAGACCATCTTCAGCACAAATTTTCAGAAGTTTATACTCCCCAACAAAATTTATCCATTGATGAATCCTTAATGAAACATAAAGGGAGATTAGGATTCAAACAATACATCCCCTCAAAGTGAATGCAAAGCTCTGCGCAAAGCTGAAAGGACAGGCAGGATGTTAACATGCTAAGCACCATCCAATGTGAAAGCATGTCAGACATTACTGTCCGAGGCAGGGTACAGACCAAACCTGTTTGCATCAGGGCTTATAACAGGCGCATGGGGGATGTTTATTTGGCTGATCAGCTGAGGCAGCCATATCTTATCTTAAGAAAGACAAAAGCCTGGTATAAAAAGGTGGCTATCTACCTGATGCAAGTAGCAACGCACAATCATTTTTACTTTTTTTAACAATGAATACAGGAAAAAACACCCTTCTCCAATTTCAGCTCAAGCTGGTTTCTACAATAATTCATGAAGATGATCAAGTTCCATCAACAGTTCCATCAACAGTGCAAGTTCCATCAACTTGTGTTCCATAAGCATAAAACATGGAAGTCCCAGTCCATGATAGTACATTGAAAAAATGAATAAAAGGACATAGAAAAAAGTTAATCTGAAGTTTTAACCCCATCACAGCAAAACAAAATACATTAAAAATGGTTACATTAACCCCTTAAGGACACATGACATGTGTGACATGTCAGGATCCCCTTTTATTCCAGAAGTTTGGTCCTTAAAGGGTTAATAGTCTGAATGACTTAAAAGACCACTAGTGAAATTAAGGGTTTACAAATAGAAATGTTTTTAAAAATGTTATAATTTATTTTAATAATATTATTTATTACATTTTTAAAAACGTTTCTATTTGTAAACCCAGATGGTCCCATCTGCACCATCCATGCTAGGGGGCTTGTCTCTGGACGATAGCCCCAGCCTCTGGGGAGTGGGACCGACCGTCTCCACTCCCTGTAACACACACAGCCGCTGGGGAGAGAGACCGATGTCTCTTCTCCCAATAACACACGCTGCCGCTGGGGAGTGAGACCGGTCATCTCCACTCCCTGTAACACCCTTGCCTGCTGGATATGGATGACGATACTTTTCTCTCCCGGGGTTGCACACTGCCGCTGGGGAGTGAGACCGACCGTCTCCACTCCCTGTAACTCACTCTGCCGCTGTGGATGGAGGATGATACTCTCCTCTCCCTGTAACTCTGTCTGTCGCTGGGGAGAGAGACCAACCGTCTCCCCTCCCAATGATATACTCTGCCGCTTGGGAGTGAGACGGACCGTCTCTACTGCCAATAACACACTCTGCCGCTGGGGAGAGAGACCGACTGTCTCTTTTCCCAATATCACACGCTGCCGCTGGGGAGTGCGACCGGTCGTCTCCACTCCTTGGCTGCTGGAGATGGATGATGATACTCTCCTCTCCTGGGGTTGCACACTGCCGCTGGGGAGTGCGACCGGTCGTCTCCACTCCCTGTAACACCCTTGGCTGCTGGAGATGGATGACGATTCTCTCCTCTCCCGGGGTTGCACACTGCCGCTGGGGAGTGAGACCGACCATCTCCACTCCCTGTAACTCACTCTGCCGCTGTGGATGGAGGACAATACTCTCCTCTCCCTGTAACTCTGTCTGCCACTGGGGAGAGAGACCGGTTGTCTCCACTCCCTGTAACACCTCCCTCTGAGCATGGAGATCTGGGCCGGCTGCCCAGAATCCCTGTAGGGCCGGTGGAGAGACCTCGGTCCCATCTCCACCTGCCAACTGGGGGTCTTCCCAGGACCAGTCGATAAGGTCTCTTCTCTCTGGGACTGGCTGGGAAGTAGGTGGTACAGTACCCAGGTCTCCTGATGACAGGCTTACTTGCTGGGGAGGAAAACTCACAAAACTCAATGCTCCCGGTGGTATACAGACCATAATCCCCATCATGTCAGAGACAGACGGTGTTACCCGGCTAAATAGGCGAGCATAGTCCTGCTCGAGCTCCCATTCTCGGTTGGCCAGAAAAGTCAGATCCGGTTACATTTCCGCTATCTCCATAGCTGTCTTCCCGTTCTTCTCGTATGCACCAGAAGCGGGAACTGTCTGGTTCTCCTAATGCCATACCATCTTCAAAAACCTCCCACAAAAGACTAATGCCATCGTAGTCCTCTCCTTTGATGCATTTGAGACTGCAGATAGATAAAGAATGCATGCCACCGCAGGGCCCGGTGTGAGTCATCTAATCACACCTCAGTTGCAACAAGCGTTTCCAGTTCACTTACCCATTCCTCTGAGGGCTGGTTTCCCAATAACGGCATCCCCAGCTCTAGCTGTTCTGCTTGGCGCTGGTTGGTGGTCAAGATTTCCTCAAGATAAAAAAGATAGAAAGATAGAAAGATAAACAGGGATCACTCAGTAATCTACCATATTAATTTGTGCTGCCCAGGTATATTACCTGTTCATTATTAGCTCTGGGGTTCTCAGTTAACCTGGTGCTGCCCCCTGTTTGCACACTGCCATTCATCAGCTGGGTCTGGGTTTTTTCTCCCTAACTTTACTATACTGTCAGGATGAAAGACCCACTTTAAACATTGGTTCTTCGAACTCCCGAACAGTCGAAGTGGCCACCATTCGACATTCGAACAAGTGGTGGCGGCCATCTTGTTCGCATGGACTAAAACCACGAAGAGACTTCAGGGGGACTTAGTCGCGAATGCCCTGGAACTATTTTTGGCATTAAAACCTTGCGTTCCCGGTCTGTCCTCCAGCGGCAGAAATGTCTGAACCCCTGATCTGATCTAGGTGATTTTTGGATATGTTGTTCACCAAGATCAGAACTATCAGGGGATGTAACATGGGGATATGTTGTGTTTTGGGGTACTTATGGTACTTTATAAAAATGTGTGTTTTTTCTGCCTGGGGATAATTAAGTTAACTACCTTAATTATATCACAGGCAAAGGGGAGGGATTGTTTACTGTATGTGGGAGTGTTGTTCATTGTTACATTGTTTTTATTGCTCTGTATATTTTGTAATTCGGTGCCCCATCAGATACAGGGGGTGTTCCCCTGGCCTGAGGAATTGTATATAAATCCAACCTGTACCTATAAACTTTCAGACCTCTTCACCCTCAATACTGAATTCTGTCTCTTATTGTAGAGAGCTGCTATATCACTACCAGGGATTGCTATACTCGTTATACTCCCTTGGAAAATCACTAGCTCTTGTAAGAGCTGTTCCTGTTACGCTCTCCTGGAGGAGAGATCTTTCCCACACGGTCCTGGATGTCAGCGGTTGGTCCAGGGTGGGAGGAAGACGGCGAGATTCCAGTTAAGCTACGGCGGTTGCGGAGTCTGTGGTGCCGATAGTGTCTGGTGCACTGCTTATAGTCCTCGGCGTCCGCAAGGAAGCATCGATTGAGAGAAGTGCCCATTAGGGGTGCCAAGTGGTCCGTTACAACCTTCATTACATAGCTGTGACACTTGTCATCTGGCAAAGTCCATATGCCACAACACTCTCAATACATCGAAGGTCTTGGATCTTTGCTTGTCCACCGACCATTTTTCTATTCCATGAAAAGTCTTCACAACCCCAATTAAAGATACAGACAACTTTTACATGTTGGACATGTTTGACAAGTGGTTGACTCAGTAAAGACCTCAGTGGTACAGTGGAAAAACATTTGGAATCACTTGAAAACCTTTAATTTTATTATAGGACACAGAGACTCATATTAGGTTTGATCTCTTTCTTTATTCCTCAGCAGCAAAGAAAGGATATTCTCCATTCTCTCTAATAGCTCGGACCCGCCTACATCTACATCACTGGTTTTGATAACACCGTTTTGGACGGCACAGCCTTGGTTCCCTTTACTCATGGAAATGTCTATCGACTTCCCCAGCCTAATTCCGGGATCCATGGACCTACTATCAGATCCCGATGGGAACTCTCAGACTCCTGGTGTGGCTCCTCTCCGGGGATCTTGGGTCAAGCAACTCTTGACTTATTGGCAGGAGCTTGGGCTCCAGGAACAAGATGATCCTACACCCATGCCTGGAACACATGGTGTGGTTGGTGCATGGAACAACACGTGGATTCCATAAGTGCTTCTATGAACCACATCTTGAGTTTCCTTACCGCCCTGTATGACCAAGGCCTGGCCTACAGCACGATAAACGTGTATAGATCAGCAATCTCTGCTGGTCACGCCGGATTGGATGGCTTCCCGGCTGAGAAACACTTGCTGGTTTGTCGTCTTCTACGAGGCATTAGATTTGCACGTCCACCACAGCCCCGATACACGGCTTTATGGGACGTTAATCTGGTTCTTCATCTATTGGAAGATTGGCCTACGAACTCTGACCTTACGCTCAAACAAGTGTCTGCAAAATTGGCTATGCTCCTGTGTTTAATTTCCTGTAAAAGGGTGTCGGACGTTCAAGCTCTGGATATCTATGCACGTTCCTTTACTTCAAACAGTGTTTTGTTTAATATCACCAGACGTACAAAGTCGAAGACCACTTCAGTCTTTTACCCCTCTTTTCCTCACAATGCTAATGCCCGGTAGCAGGCATTCAAGAGTACGAGCTACGGACCCAGCCCTTCAGGAAAGCAACAACACAGGACCTGTTTTTGGCTCTGAAGAAACCTCATCACCCAGTATCCACGGTGACTCTGGCATGCTGGGTGAAATGGATAATGTCAGCTGCTAACATCGACACATCAGTCTACTGAGCTCATTCTACTAGAGGCGCTATCGCTTTAAAGGCATTCACAGTGGGTTGTAAACTGGAAGACCTTCTCCGCACAGCTGATTGGTCGCAAGAATCAACATTCAAAGAGTACTATTTTCATTATTTTAGATTTTACTAATTACATGACATAAAGTCATGATTTTATTAAAGACACGGAGGTGAGTATTAGCCCACCCAAAGACAGGTAAGTTGTATGCTTGGTTGTATCTAAGTGTTGCTTCTAAGTGTGTGTGGTTGGAGATATTCTGGAGAGTTTTACAGAAGCTTCAACTGTCTAAGATTTGTGCTAAGAGTTTTCTTTTTTACTGTTACAGGTAAGATTCATCTGTAGGAAAAGGTTACTGATTGCACAAGGTTTCATTTCCTGTTGGTAATTATAAGGCATTTGATTTGATTAGTTAGCTACTTGCTATTGATTGCTGTTTAAATTAGCTATTGTTTGCAAATAAGCAGAGGCCTACCCAGGTGTTAAACATTCCTAGTGGGTGGTGATTTTTGGAGTATATAAGGGTAGTTGTCATTAGCTTGGCTAATATAGCTTGGTTGCTTCATCTAAGTGTTGCTTCTAAGTTTGTGTGGTTGGAGATATTCTGGAGAGTGTTGCTTCTAAGTGTGTGTGGTTGGAGATATTCTGGTGAGTGTTGCTTCTAAGTGTGTGTGGTTGGAGATATTCTGGAGATAAACTGGAGGTAATCTGAGTTATTCAGGAGGATAAATAAAAAGGTAAAATTTGTTTGATTTAAATTATTCATTTAGTTCAGTGTAATAGTTGCTATGCATTTGTTTCACGTTCCACTTTTTGGAGGTTTGGTTGTTGTCTAATCTGTAGACAGTTCTCTATTTTGCGGCAGGAGATTGTATTTTTGAAGTCTGAGATTTGTAAATTATCTGGTAAACAAACTCAGGCTGGAACTGCTGCAAAGCCACTGCCGCAGAGACATAATAGGAATGGCAGATGGATCACTGTAGGATCTGGTAGACTTAGAGTTGTGGATAAAAGGCATATTGCACAGTCTGTTGCTCTACATAATTCATTTTCTGCACTTTCAGAGTGTAATGGTGTTATGGAGACAGGCACTGAGGGTAGTGGTGTTGTGGAGAGAGGAACCGAGGCTAGTGGTGTTGTGGAGTGAGGCACTGAGGCTAGTGGTGTTGTGGAGAGGGGCACTGAGGCTAGTGGTGTTGTGGAGAGAGGCACTGAGGCTAGTGGTGTTGTGGAGAGAGGAACTGAGGCTAGTGGTGTTGTGGAGAGAGGCACTGAGGCTAGTGATGTTGTGGAGAGAGGCTTGGAGACTATGGTGAGGCCTAATAGAAAGCAGTTGTTGTTGGGGGATTCCATCATAAGAGGTGTGGAGATGGACAATGGTGGTCTTGTGAGGTGTCTTCCAGGAGCTACTGCTCACAGAGACAGGAGACGTATTTGTAATATTGTCAAGCGAGCAAAGCAGGAAGGGGAATTGGATGTACTTGTCCATCTAGGGACAAATGACTTGGCTTGCAATGAGGTTTCAGAGGTTAAGGAAGTTTTTAGTGTTTTTGCCAATGATATACGGCAGGTTGCTTCCACACTGTCATTCACTGAAGTTCTGCCTGTGCATAACACTCAGAACGACAGGCAGATGCGTATTAGGGACTTTAACTTGTGGCTTGGTGAATGGTGTCGGGAGCAAGGATTTGGCTTTATTTCTCATGGTAGCTCTGTTTGGAATGGAAATAAACTGTACAAAAAAGATGGTTTGCATCTTTCTCAAAAGGGAACAAATGTTCTCAGTGAGAAGTTCAGAGGTTTTGCTAGGATGTATTTAAACTAGGAGGGGGGGGGGGCAAAAGGGTGATAAAACATCAATCCAATTGTCCCCCAAAACAAGGACAGAAGGTGCCTGTAGCAAGTGTGTTAAAAAATGATAAGCTTAGAGTCATGTCTACAAATGCTCGCAGTTTAGGGAATAAGATCCATGAACTTGTGGCAATAATGGCAACGGATATTGTAGATTTAGTCGCTGTTACTGAGACATGGTATAATGAAAAAAATGACTGGGACATAGCAATACCAGGGTACTCTTTATATAGAAAAGAAAGGGAAGGCAGGAAAGGGGGAGGGGTGGCCCTGTATGTGAAGGATAGCATAAAATCTAGCCTAATAAAAGTTAGTGAGGTGAACATGGAGTCCGTTTAGGTTACGTTAGAATTTGGTAATCACACAGTAATTCGTGTAGGTGTGATTTATAGGCCCCCAGGACAAATTGAAGAGTTAGATAATCTACTAGTTGAGGAAATAGCTAAAATGACAATGAAGGGGGAAGTTATCATCATGGGTGACTTTAATCTTCCTGATGTGAATTGGAAAACAAAAATAGCTGCTTGTGCCAGGAGCACACATATTCTAAACTCCCTACTGGGATTGTCTCTAAAACAAGTCATTGAGGAGCCAACTCGTAAAGAGGCCATACTAGTTTTAGTGTTAACAAATGGAGATTTGGTATCCGATATTACTATAGGTGAAAGTTTAGGATCCAGTGATCATCAATCAGTGTGGTTTAATATAAGAACAGTGACTGAGTCACACCACACAAAAACAAAAGTTTTAGACTTTAGAAAAACAGACTTTTCTAAAATTAGAATATGTGTAAAGGAGTCATTATCAGACTGGACCAATTTAAATGGCGTCCAAGAGAAATGGGATTATTTAAAAGTTGCACTACTGAAGGCAACAGAAAATTGCATTAGGCTTGTCAGTAAAAGCAAAAAATTCAAGAAACCACTGTGGTACTCCGCAGATGTGGCCAAAATAGTAAAAAACAAAAAGTTAGCATTTAGTAATTATAAAAAAAACCAGAGTGAGGAAAACAGAATGATCTATAAGATTAGGCAGAAAGAGGCTAAGCAAGTTATAAGAGCTTCCAAATCACACACAGAAGAGAAAATAGCACAGTCAGTAAAAAAGGGGGACAAAACTTTTTTTAGATACATAAATGAGAAAAGAAAAGTAAAACAAGGATTAGTTAGATTAAAAACAAAAGAAGGAAGGTATGTAGAAGAGGATAAAGGTCTAGCTGACTGCCTCAATGAATATTTTTGTTCGGTATTTACAGATGAAAATGAAGGGGAGGGACCTCCGTTAAGAAAAAGGATAAATGAGTTATTTATTACACGTGAGTTTACAGAGGAAGAGGTTCTATTTCAACTGTCAAAAGTAAAGACAAATAAGTCAATGGGACCTGATGGAATACACCCAACGCTATTAAAAGAGCTTAGTAGTGTACTAGCAAAACCATTAACAGATTTATTTAACCAATCATTGATAACAGGAGTAGTCCCAGAAGATTGGAAGTTGGTGAATGTTGTGCCCATTCACAAGAAAGGTAATAGGGAGGAGTCGGGAAACTATAGGCCAGTAAGCCTTACTTCAGTAGTGGGGAAAGTGATGGAAACCATGTTAAAGGATAGGATTGTTGAACATCTAAAAACACATGGATTTCAAGATCAGAGACAACATGGGTTTACTTCAGGGAGATCATGCCAAACTAATCTTATTGATTTTTTTGATTGGGTAACTAAAATTATAGATCAGGGTGGTACAGTAGACATTGCTTACCTAGATTTCAGTAAGGCTTTTGACACTGTTGCACATAGAAGGCTTATCAATAAACTGCAATCTTTAAGTTTGGATTCCAATATTGTTGAATGGGTGAGGCAGTGGCTGAGTGACAGGCAACAGAGGGTTGTAGTCAATGGAGTATATTCGAAGCTTGGGCTTGTCACCAGTGGGGTACCACAGGGATCTGTACTTGGACCCATTCTCTTTAATATTTTTATTAGTGATATTGCAGAAGGTCTTGATGGTAAGGTATGTCTTTTTGCTGATGATACTAAGATATGTAACAGGGTTGATGTTCCAGGAGGGATAAGCCAAATGGCTAATGATTTAGGTAAACTAGAAAAATGGTCAGAGTTGTGGCAACTGACATTTAATGTGGATAAGTGCAAGATAATGCATCTTGGACATAAAAACCCAAGGGCAGAGTACAGAATATTTGATAGAGTCCTAACCTCAACATCTGAGGAAAGGGATTTAGGGGTGATTATATCTGATGACTTAAAGGTAGGCAGACAATGTAATAGAGCAGCAGGAAATGCTAGCAGAATGCTTGGTTGTATAGGGAGAGGTATTAGCAGTAGAAAGAGGGAAGTGCTCATGCCATTGTACAGAACACTGGTGAGACCTCACTTGGAGTATTGTACGCAGTACTGGAGACCGTGTCTTCAGAAGGATATTGATACCTTAGAGAGAGTTCAGAGAAGGGCTACTAAACTGGTTCATGGATTGCAGGATAAAACTTACCAGGAAAGGTTAAAGGATCTTAACATGTATGGCTTGGAGGAAAGACGAGACAGGGGGGATATGATAGAAACATTTAAATACATAAAGGGAATCAACACAGTAAAGGAGGAGACTATATTTAAAAGAAGAAAAACTACCACAACAAGAGGACATAGTCTTAAATTAGAGGGACAAAGGTTTAAAAATAATATCAGGAAGTATTACTTTACTGAGAGGGTAGTGGATGCATGGAATAGCCTTCCAGCTGAAGTGGTAGAGGTTAACACAGTAAAGGAGTTTAAGCATGCGTGGGATATGCATAAGGCTATTCTAACTATAAGTTAAGGCCAGAGACTAATGAAAGTATTTAGAAAATTGGGCAGACTAGATGGGCCGAATGGTTCTTATCTGCCGTCACATTCTATGTTTCTATGTTTCTTTGTCTTCCTACCCAATTTCAATGGCATGTATGATTTGTCTGTGCTTTAATGTGTCTTGCCGAATACTTAGAATGATTTATTTTTCTGCTGGACTCACAGGGACATGTTCAATTTTATAAAATAAATTGTCACGGTTACATATGTATGACAGCAGTATTTGAACATATTTTACCACATGTTTCTCTGTCTCCTACAGCTTAAACCCTACAATGGATCACTCAGGATTGCATTTTTCTCCTCTTGGTTACAATGGAGGATGCTCCCTAGAGCCTTCTACCAGCGATTGTTCATGTTGATCGTTTACTGTTGATTTTTTGGCTTTGACATCAGCTAGAAAGAGGGAGTGGCTTAGGTCACATGAGAGTACATGGAACAAGGACTGATCCCATTGGTTGAATATACTAGAATGTTAAATGGTTAACCCTTTAAGAGGTATTTGTTTTGTTTTTTATATTAATACTTTAATATCCTTTCTTTGCTGCTGAAGAATAAAGAAAGAGATAAAGCCTAATACTCGCCTCCGTGTCCTAAATAAAATCCTGACTTTACGTCATGTAATTAATACAATCTGGTAATTCCTGTAGCTAAGACCACTGAACAATATAAAAATACTTACATTCATGCTGCCATAGCAATGTCAAAAGTGCCATCTGAATGGGAGGAATACATTAATTTGAGTCACAGATCTGGGAAATAATCGATTTGCTGCAAGTGAATTTCAAGCTCAGCTAACTGCAAGAAAAGAATACACATTTCAGCATCAGTTGCTCAAATTACACTGAATGAAACATAGCTTCCAACAAATATTTGTCCATTACCAGATCTATAAGCATACGTCAAACATCTTTAAATATTTATATACTAAGATTCCGGCTAAGTTTTGACTGGCATTGTATTTATGCCTATATGTGCGGTATATAAATGTTGATATACCAACAGATAGATCCACCACTTAATGCAAAAGTACTACATCTTTACATAGTACCATACATGTTTTACTCATTTAACCATTTCCGTATACAGGTACATTGCTGTTTCACAGTAGAAGAATTCATGTTAATCAATATGAAGGTCCTCAGTGCTTTTGTTAATAATGTTTTATAATAAACCCATAATGTTAGTTCTGCAAATGGAGACCTATAGGAGCCACCCTTAGCATATTTTGTACACTGCATTTTTCATTTCAGACTTTGTTTTTACTGAGACATAACTTGCATAACATAATGTTTTACATTAGAATTACATATATAATCCAAACAGAGACTGTCTGTATCTGCTTTGTCTGCCTGCATATTATTACACATCAGGATTTGCTTTGTAGATATAGTCTCAAGTCCAATTTATTATGGTTACATTTTCTTAATTTGTGATAAACTGGTTGTCTGTGTAAACCATTTTGAGTATATGTATATACTTGAAATGGTTCTGAACCTTTAGTTGTTGGTGAGCTCAAATATTGTAATTGTTTTTTATGGCTGAGTATGTGATAACATTTCCTTAAGACCTCATTTAAATCTGGACAATATTTAAACAACTGGGCATTGAAATATCACATGATTCTATGATGATGAACCTTTCTAAAACTAATCAATGTCTATCAATGGATATTCCTGCTTTATTGGGTAAATGTGATATTAGAACACCTGTTAACAATGTTAACATATACATGGGGGATTCCTTCCTAAACTATTAATTTTGCAATTTAAAGTGAATTTTAAATTCCAACAAAAATTGCCAAACTGAAAACATAGCTAATCCTTTTTCCAGTTTGGCTGTTACGGACCAATATTGGAAATTTGTTTGTAATTCATTTGGCTTCTTGGCAAAGCACACTCTGCTAAATAACCTTATGGTTTACTTTCTGTTGGCTCATGTTATATTTTCACGCAGTAATAATGGCAGTGGTGTATAGCTATCCACTACATTGTAAATACAACTGTAAGGTAATACCCATGAATCTTTTTTTTAATTTATTTTTACAAAATGAAATTTTTCTTAGAAAGAAATGTGTTAGTAACCAACTAATGTCACATTGACCTACAAGCTCCTTAGCTGTTTGTAGTAAACTGTGTACCAACCTGGCAGCAATTCAGACATTTTCTACTGTGTGCGTTCAATGACTGATTTGCAGATTGTTCCTTTAACCTTCTAGTGATAAAAACAATAACTCATAACAAATATTCACTGGTGACTTAGGTAAACCTGCCAGATACACAGCTAAAGAGTTTAACAAACATTTACATAAAATACTATTTTTGGTTATAATTTATATAGTGCCAGCTTATTCTGCAGCACTTTACAATAAGACAGGTTTTTACCAAATGAGACAATAACAACATGTAACAGAAACAATAGGTAGTGGGATATAAAAACACAATAGGGAGGGTATTGAGGGAGACAGCAAATAGACATGGTGGGAAAGTAGGAGAACTGGAGGTGAGAGTGGAGTGTGACCCTAAAGGAGCGAGCAAGAGGAAGGTCTGAGAGATAGAAGTTGCTTTTGGAGGCCATAAGCAATCCTGAAAAGATGGGTTTTGAGGGACTTCTTAAAGGATTGAAGACTAGAGGAGAGTCTGACAGGAGTAGGCAGGTTGTCCCAAAGGAAAGGAACAGCCTGTGAGAAGTCTTGCAGGCGTGAATTTGCAGTAAGGGTGCGAGCAGCAGACAGGAGAAGGTCACCAGTAGAGCAGAGAGATCGAGAGGGGACATACCTATGAATCAGTAAAGAAGTGTAAGAGGGGCTAGAGTTGGTAAGGGCTTTAAATTGACACCTGTAGGGTACAGGAAACCAGTTAACGATTTACAGAGGGGTGAGGTGTGAGAGGAGTGACGGGAGAGAAAGATCAGCCTGGCAGCAGCATTTATCACAGATTGTAGGGGGCAGTACGGCTTCTGGGGAGACCAATTAGGAGGGAATTACTGTAGTACATGCGAGAGATTACTATCATGAACAAGCTCCTTGGCAGCATCTTGGGTAAGAAATGGGCGTATGGGACAGAATTTAGCAACAGACTGGACATGAGGTGCAAAGATGAGGCCAGGATCAAAAATGACACCAACACAGCGAGCTTGAAAGGATGTGGTGAAGCAGGCACCGTCAACCTGCAGGAAGAGTGAAGGAGGAGGATCAGTGTTATGAGGAGGAAAAATAAGAAACTCCATTTTAGAGAGATTGAGCTTCAGAAAGCGGGAGGGCAGCAAATCAGAGCTAGAAGAAAGGCAATTGGTGACACTAAAATATCAGGGGAAAGGTCAGGGGAGGAGAGATATAACTGGGTGTCGTACAGGTGGTAGTGGAATCCAAATGAATTAATGAGTTTGCCAAGAGAGGCAGTATAGAGAGAGAACAAAAGAGGACCAAGAACTGAACCTTGAGGGACTCTGACTGAGACAGGATGAGGAGAGGAGGTGTTGATGGAAAAAGAGACACCGAAGGAGCATTAGGAGAGATAGGATAAGAACCATGAGAGGGCTGGGTCACAGAGATTGAAGAGTTAGGAGAAGGAGGCCATGATCAACAGTGTCAAAGGCCGCAGAGAGGTCAAGAAGAATTAGTATAGAGTAGTGGCCTTGGGATTTAGCCACGATTAGGTAATTTGTAACTTTAATAAGAACAGTCTTCGTAAAGTGGAGGGGGCGAAAGCCAGATTGAAGAGGATCGAGGAGGGAGTTGGAATCTAGAAAGTGAGCCATACGGGTAGAGAAAACTCTTTCTAGAAGTTTTGAGGAAAAAGGAAGCAGGGATATGGGACAATAGTTGGAAGGGGAAGACGAGTATAGGGATGGCTTTTTTAGGATGGGTACGACAGTAGCATGCTTAAAGGGAGCAGGAACAACACCGAATGAAATAGAGCAGTTAAGGATGTGTGTTAACGATGGTACAAGACATGGGGGGAGAGATTTGATAAGGTGGGAAGGTACTGGATTAAGCGGACAGGTGGTGGGATGAGAGGATAGGTAAAGTGAAGCCACGTCCTGTTCTGTAGCTTGGGAGAAGGCCTGTAGGGTAGGGTAGGGAAGGTACAGTCGATGTGTGGTTGCGAAAGTGAGAAGCAAAGGGGGGAGAATTATTTCCTTAACTGTTCAATCTTGTCAGTAAAGTCGCATGCAAAGCTATCTGCCGAAAGGTCAGTTGAAGGGTGGCTTGAGGTGGGCGAAGGAGAGAGTTGAAGGTATTAAAGAGACGCCTGGGATTGCGTGAGCATGAACTAACAAGAGATGAAAAATAGGATTGATTAGCAAGGGTGAGGGCTGTGCTATATGAAAACAAAATTAATTATATAACAAGGTGCGGGACTTCATCCAGCAGCTTTCAACTGAACGGGAGCTTCTCTGCAGGTAGAGTGTTGACTTAGTGTGCCACGGTCGGAGGCGCGCCCTCATTGAAGTGTGTGCTTGGAGCGGGGCTGCAGCGTCTAGGGCAGAGGTGAGGATAGCGTTATATGAGGAGATAGCCAGAGAGGGACAGGAGAGGGTAGGAATGGATGAAAGTGGATGAAAAATGGATTACAGTTGATAGCTGCTGGAGATGCTGGAGATCAAGAGAATTCAAATTCCTCCTGAGTTGAGGGGGATTAGGTTGAGGATATTGGGTGTGGGGTCACTCAAGAACAAATGATAGGAGGTGGTTGTCTGATAGAGGAAATGGAGTATTACAGAGATTGGAGACTGAGCATGCATTTGAAAAAATAAGATCTAGAGTATTGCCAGCTACATGTGTGGGATGATAAGCCTATTGTGATAGGCCAAAAGAGGAGGTGATTGAAATAAGTTTTGAGGCTACAGAGGACAAGAGACAATATGTGTATAATTTTGCATATGATAACTGTTATTTTTAATGTCAAACGTTTTTTTTCTTTTACTCCGTATATAGAAGCAAATACAATCAGAATAACATCCTAGACACCTCAAAGCACAAAAATAAAATAATATAGAGAATGCATAATCATAAACAAGTTTGGCATAATATATTACAATAAAGCACCACTGTGCAAAACATAGCAAAAAAAAATATATATAAATGCAGTTCCTCCCCAGTTGCAGATATATAGAACAAAAAACTGTGTAGATATTGCATAAACAAGTGGATACAGAGGATGGATGACTTTATTATTATTATTATTATCACCATTTATGTAGCACTTCACTTGCACTTACAACTTTCAATTACATAAAATGGTCAAAAATCGTAATAATAGCATAGCATAATGGAAATAGGCTCAAGGTTCCAAAGCAATCCATATACCTGAAGTAAAGAATGTGAGATGTGTTGAATGTACAGAGGAGCGAGGAAAGTTGGAACATGGCCTACACATTATCCTGTATCCTTCACACCCCAGTTGTCACACCATCCCTCCTCCCCCTTTTCTTCATTACTCTCTCTTTTTTCTTGCTCCCTTCCTCAATTCTGCTTTTTCCCATTCATCTTTCTCATACGGTTACAAAGTGCTTTTTACCACACACTTGGGGACAGTGACTGCACTTAGCCTCTGACACTGAGTGACTTCCATCATGAGTAAGTCTTGTTATAGCAACTTAAAAATCTGGCTGTGCTCTCTCAATGTTGTGAGGTCTAAAGGGTTAGTCCACTCCTAGGATGTTCTTCATTAATATAGATATTTTTTGGATTGCACTATGTGTCTATACAATTTCATTCTGTATGACATATTTAAAATTGAAAATATATCATAAAAAAAAGAATGAAAGCTGCGTTAGTACAAAATTTTCAATTTTATTTGTAAAAAAAATGCTTACTTTTTCTCATACCTATTTGCCATCTATGATTCCTCCCATACTTATGAGTGGTCCGGCCCATGCTACTCACTGTTGGCACATATATAAGCTGTTTAGAGATACCCACTTATACCCTGAGGTATAATTATTCTGGTATTTTTTATCTTTAGATCCATAGTGTAGGTGAAAGTTCCCCGAATATCAAGATATGATTAAAGTCCCGTTAGAAGTATTTTTCAGGTTGTGATGATGCATTAAGGCTTTAATTTAAAAATGGAGCGTTGCATTCACACAGTAACATATTAGTTACTGTGTGAATTACTTTAGGCGCCCATCTAAGTCCGAGGTGTTAAACAGAACATTTCTTGGCCCCATTCACAGCACTATGTGAACAATTTCTTGTAATTGTCCTATTGTCCTATTGTTATAGTTACATCCCACCTCTCATAATATTGTAAAGCGCTACGGAATCTGTTGGCGCTATAGAAATGGCAATAATAATAATAATAATGACGGGGAGTCCCCCGGTAGCCTGCCAAGGACTCTGTGAGAAATTAATGCTTCTCTGCCCTATTATTTTTCATCTTTCTTTCACCCTTCAGTTTTTTTCATTCTATTCTGCCATTTTTTGCAAACAGGAGAGCTCCATATACTCTCATAACACAATCCCTTGGGATTATCAATTGATATTCTTTCCTACCCTAGCCATTTGATACTTTAGATATAAATTCACTAATATTAAGTAATATTTTATATAAAAGTAATATTTTAAATGATATAAATAGCATAGATTTGTAATACTAAAACAAAAATGAAATAAAGTTGATTATGGTAATTTTTTTTTAGATGATGAACATGACTTGTCAGGGATGGCTCAGTTCCTTTGGAACAGCCTTCCTACCCCATCAGACTCTCCCTTACTCTTCAATCATTTTAAAAGTCCCTCAAAATCTATCTCTTCAAAAAGCGTATGGCCTCCCGTATTAAGTCTATTTCCCAAACCTGTCTATTGCTCACTTGTAAAGGTCCACACTCCACTCCCACCTTCTAGTTCTGCTAGTTTCCTCCCGCCTTGTGTTTGGTTGTTATTCCCCTTGATGTCCTTCCTATTTAGTGTTTTATACCCTACCTCCTATAGATTGTAAGCTTATTTGAGCAGAGTCCTCATCAACCTATTGTTCCTGTAACATTTTGTCATTGTCTCACGTATTGTTAAATTTTCCTCTTTTTAATATTGTAATTCGCTGCGGAATACATTGGTGCTATGTAAATGTCGAAAAATAAAATAAAAAATAATTACTAGAAAACTCAGTGAAGGTCCATTGCATAGGAAAACATGCAAAACATGTTGCCTTCCCTCTCTACTTGTCTTTGTTTGTATAACTTATTTTGAGTATTTCATTACAGCCTGCTGACTTTGTGGTTTTCACCTACTCAGTTTGTTGCTCATGAACTAATCTAGGTCAATGTTTTGCACCTTATACAATCTCATGAAGACTAATTAGCAGTGTTCTATAGATTGTGTTACATTGTGTAGGTAATTGCTAACATTCCTGCTGTTGCGGGCTACCAGTGATGTTTTAGTGCAGCTGGCTATCATCAACTGGAGCCAAATGATCCACGGTCACGGTAAACTTATTTGGCATTTGTCAGTTTGTCTACACGCAAATCTCCACAGCCACTTGGAAAAGTGCAGTAAAGAAACAGCTAATATATTGGATAATACTGCACTCTGCTGGTCACAAAATATTTCCAAGAATACGCTTAGCTCAGTTTTTCCCTTTGAGATGATGCAATCTCAGAGTAACCAAAAAGAGTTAGTGTAGTAGAGGTCTGGAAGTAATTTTGACTGCTTGCTGCTGAGGAATACTTAATGACTTGTACGAGAATATGGGCCACACAGGAAGGATTCTAAAATGTTACAGGAGTCTATATTTTAAGACTTAGATTATATTGACAATGTAATGGTTTCCCAGTACATGAAGAAAGTTGATAGTGAAGTGTAGTTTTATATTAGTGCTCTTATGTTTATCCTTTGAACTAGTGATTCATAGCCCAAAGACAAGATTTAAATTGGATCAGTTTGCTATTTCTGTGGGTTCCCAATTTCTATCTATCTATCTATCTGTCTATCTGTCTATCTGTCTATCTATCTATCTATCTATCTATCTATCTATCTATCTATCTATCTATCTATCTAATCCATGTTTATTGTGGCAGCCATAAGCATGCACACGTATCACTATGTTCTCCCCATCCTCTGCTTTGGTCTCCATGGGGCCATTTGCACAAGATTTGATTAAAAAATTTTTGTAAAAATCATTACTATTTCTGTATACATATTGCTATCACTGCAGACAAGATTTCTACTTTTTAAATTAGTGTACTTTCAGTAAAATGTACATGGTAATCTTCTCTGGGTGCACACCCTAATGTAATGTGCTTTGCACACCAATTGTAGCAGCACAGCTTTCCTGTGTTTAAAAAAAACAGTTAGGTCTGGAAATATTTGGACAGTGACACAATTTTCATAACTTTGGCTCTGTATGCCACCACAATGGATTTGAAAGGAAACAACTGAGATGCAGTTGAAGTGCAGATTTTCAGCTTTAATTCAAGGAGCTGAACAAAAATATCATATTAAATGTTTAGGAATAGCAACCATTTTCATACACAGTCCCATGATTTTTATTATTTTTTATTTTTATTTTTTTTTATTTTTGCTGTGCATTTAAAAATTAACATGCTCGCGTGAGGTACCCCAATGGCATTCCTCATGCATTGTCGAAACAGATGTAACAATGGGTCTACCGAAGGACTTGCACAATTTTTACAGTTAAGTAGATACATGAGGGTAGGAACATTTTTGACAAGGGTCCAGCTGGGCTGATAATCCTGCCTAGTTATGTAATCAGAGTGTGTTTGCTATTATTCAATTGCATCACATGCTAAGAAGGTTGGTTAAAACATCATATATTGCAGGTACAGTCGTAATATTTTTGCAAGCTTATAACTGAATAGGCAACGGATTAGGTAGGGTATTCTCAGGATCATATACTTGTCTACGCTTTAGGCAACATGAAGTTGAACATGAAACAAGATGTTCCTATCCCCGTTTGAGTTATAGAGGTTAAAGACTGCTGGCTCTGTATCTATATGTCATTTTAGTATATACAGCAGAACACTAAACTAGCAAGCATAAATGAGAGACATAAACATAAAAATCAATATCTGGCAGCCGCCGTTTGTGTGCATATGGAGAACTCAGGCAGGTTGGCATGTGTGGGTAGAATATAAGAGTCCCTTCAGTGGCATCTGCTATTGTGGTCTGTCCCATAGTGATGGCACTGCTTTAGGCAGCAAGCCTGTGTTCAGCCTATGCCCGAGGGCGGGAAATGAGCATCCTGTGCATTGGGGGTTAAGGAGGCTGCAGTGCTCTGGTGGCTCTGATGGGCATCCCTCCTGCCCCAGGCCGGTCTGCAGGGCAGCATCTTCTTGCCACGGACATGGGTCCCAGTCCTCCTCTGTGCGGGGTAGACCGGAGGTCCTGATGGTAGGTAGCCGCTGTCTGCGGGCGATCCTCCGTCTATGTGGATGATGCCGTGGGGCTCTGCCCCTAGTGGCCCTCGGCCTGAGTGATCCCTTAGCGGAGGGTTTATGAGCTTTGGACGTGTGTGTGATCGGGGGGGGGGGGGGGGGGGGGCACTCACCACCCGGCCCTCAGCCTCCTGGTCGTCCTCTTGATGCCGCTGCCTTGCTGCAGCTTGGCATGCCTCCAGCGCGGCCCAGAAGCGGTCGAAGATTTTGTCCAATAGTATACACACAAGCAAGTACGTCCCAAAGATTAAAGGCTGCTCAACACACCAGTGAGGTATCCCCTTCACCTTCACAAATACAGTAATATAATACAACAAAAATGGGTGGAGCAGAATGTAGCAAATATAAATATAAATATAAATACTTCCCTCTCTTCAAAATTCCAGCCAAAACAATGAAACTGAAACAGAAACAGAGGGGGATACAATAGTGTAAAACTGATAAAATGGAGATAGATCGCTGTGTCTTTAAATAGCACACTCACAAAAGTAGAGCCATAAGATAACCTGGCTCTGGTCTGGATAACAATAGGATCCTTAAGGGAGATCCAAATCCCACTCCAGCAGATGAGAAGGATAAAACAGGAACAAATAAGTGCTTCTAAAAATTTTTACTTTATTCCAGAAATAAAAGAACGGCATAAAACAAAGTCCATATAGTCACCAAAGTCACCAAGACGCGTTTCGCCTAATAGGCTTCCTCAGTTGGTGAATACTTGCTGTGTACAGTCTCTTCTCTTAAATATACTTGATTTTGGCGCCTTTTTCGTCCGTGGAACGCACAGATTCATCAATGGAACGCATCACTTCCGGGTCGGTGTTGACTTCCTGTATTGTCCGATCACATGATCGGGCTGTTTTCATGCTTCCTGTGTTGTCCGGTCACATGGTTAAGTTCTTAGATGCTTGTGGAACGCACATGCGTTCCACCCCTCCCCACATCCGCCGCATACTCCAGGAAATTTTGTCCAGCCTGTCCTGTGTTAGCTGCGCAGGAGTGAGAGGCGCTGCCTCGGATTGCTGGATGTCTGAGTCCCGCTGGGTATTTCGAGTCGCCATTTTGTGTGTCTGCTAGGCTGTAGCTGTAGTAGATTAAGTTGCTTTTATGCAGGATACAAGCCAGGGTAGACCAGGATGACCCCCGCCGATCCAGAGGGAGGGGGAATAGGGCTGAAAGGCAAGCTTGGAAGGTCCCAGCGTCGCACGGGACGGGGGTCGGCTGCGCCACATGTCCGTCGACTGTGCTAGGCCTCACTCCAACGACCTCCGGGGTTCCTTGGCTGGGTCCAGAGGCAGGTGAGTCTTGTTTTTTGGCATTTTGGCTGGCTGGTGTGTGGTAATCAGGCTAAATACGAGAATTGAGCTCAGAGCTCACACGATGCATGTCCAGCCGCCATGCTGTCCAGGCTCCGCCCCCCCCAGTCCCATGATTTGTCGAGAATCCTTTGCAGGCAATGACTGCTTGAAATCTGGAATGCATGGACATCACCAAACGCTGCATTATATATGTGTAAAGTACAAAATTAGTCTTAAAAAAGACATTTAAAAAAATATGAAGAAATGTGCCATAAAAGATTGTCTTAAAATGCGCTATTATGACTAGTTTGGCTAGTATATGGCCATGTCTGCATAGTCCTGCAGCTGAGATGCTAACCTATGAATATGTGGAGAAATTTACAAGTAGTTCACACGTATGTACAAGGAAAAAGAAAAAGAACAAAAACTAAAAAAAGAATGAAAAGCAGTATAAAATTATTTGACAATGGTTTACACCGCAAATACCTGTTATATTGCAAAAGGTGAACATCTTGGAGCAAGTTATTTTTGGACTGACATCCAGGCAACCTAGTAGATTAAAATATGTACAGTTCTATTAATGTATAAAGTGGCCAAAGTAAAGTGGGCAAGGGGGGTGGTGCAAAAATTAGTATGGTATACTTAATTTGTGCATAATATTCTTGCCTGAGAATATTTCATTACTCACTAGCACTTTCATATAAAAAGGGTTTCAAGCAGCAGTAATTATGTAGGGGATTTCAGAAATGAGATTGCAAAAGAAATGTTACATAGTTACATAGTTACATAGCTGAAAAGACAATTGTGTCCATCAAGTTCAGCCTTCCTCACATATTTTTTTGCTGTTGATCCAAAAGAAGGCAAAAAAACTAGTCTGAAGCGCTTCCAATTTTGCAACAAACTAGGAAAAATTGCTTTCTTGTCCCCAAAATAGCAGTCAGATGTCTCATTGGATCAAGCAGCTATTAACCCACTAATTAGAAATTATATCCCTGTATGTTATGTTTTTGCAAGTATTTATCCAATTGCAGTTTATGGACTCTGATAAAACCACCTCTTCAGGCAGAGAATTCCATATCATTATTGCTCTTACTGTAAAAAAACCTTTAAATGTGTGACCTTGTGTCCTATGTATAGCCCTGTTTATGAATAGATTTCCAGATAATGGTTTGTACTGGCCCCGAATATATTTGTATAATGTTATCATATCCCCTCTCAGGTGCCGTTTTTCCAAACTAAACAGATGAAATTTTTTTAACCTTTCTTCGTAACTAAAATGCTCCATTCCTTTTATCAATTTTGTAGCTCGTCTCTGTACCTTTTCTAGTGCCATGATATCTTTCTTTAGAATAGGTGCCCAAAATTGCACAGCATATTCAAGGTGTGGTCTTAGCAGCGATTTATAAAGAGGCAAAATTATATTTTCATCCCGAGATGTCTATGCCATATGTTTTCCAATTACGTTTCTGAAATATGGTTCAATATTCCACTTGATATGACAATACAGAACATGCATGACAGCATTTCAAGAGTGATGGAAGCTGTTCTGGAGGTAAATCATGGCTCTATTTACCAGGCCTTTGATATGGAAAAGTTGTTAGGTGATTCTTCAGTATTGGGAAGCCTTAATATGTACGGGTTCAGTAAAATGCAAATTAGTGAATCAATTTTGAGTTAGTTTTATTTATTTGCACTTGGTGTGTAGAAATTATTAAATGTAAAATTGAGAAAAAAAATTGTTTTTTTGAAAATATTTTTTAAATATTTTATGTCTATTTAATATTGCTTATGTACAAATATAAGATATCAAAATACATATATAAAGCTTATCACGATGATATTGTTAGTGAAAGTGCAGTTTTTTTGCAGTTTTCACACATAAATGGCACTTTCACAGACAATATCATTGTTGTGACATGTTTTAATGATTTTAAGGACTAATATTTGTGTTCAGCGAAGTCTCACAAGTACCATGTACAGGTGTTATGGTGTTTTTGAAAGTTACAGGGTCTACTATGTTGCCTTTGAGGCCGTATGGTAACTCAGGAATGAGAATTACCCCTATGATGGCATACCATTTACAAAAGTAGACAACCCAAGGTATTGCAAATGGGATCCTTACAGTCTTTTTAGCAGCCACTTAGTCACAAACACTTGCCAAAGTTAGCATTCATATTTGTTTTTTGCATTTTTCACACACACACACACACACACACACACACACACACACACAAATATGAACTCTAGATTTGGCTTGTGTTTGTAAATGTCTCACATTTTCTTAGATTTTATTCATATTAAATTATGCTTTATTTTCCTGAACAAAATTATATATCATAAGTGTGGGCACACTTAATATGAAATAGGTGAATTTTGGTTGTATAAACATATAGTCAAATTCTAGGTTTTGTTTACATTTCGTTTCGACCAGAACTTGTACAATTGCCTCCGCTCTTAAGGGTTTAATCAAAGGGTCCATGTGATTCTGGATAAAACCCTATTCACTCCTTGCTCTTTGTCTGTCTGTACGTATATGTTTTAAAGTTTTATTTAATCTCAATTATGTTCTCTGTCACTGTTTAGCGTTACTTATGTCTCGGATTTAGAACTATTTTGTGGAACTCAGAATGGCCCACCAGCGTCATGCATAAATGTTCATAAGCAAGAGTTACAGTAATTGTTAAAAGAGCCTGCTTAATTGACTAATCTCATTTAAGAAATTTTTGGCAAGGACACAATGTTTACATTATTGCATGGGTGGCTTTTTTATGACTTATTCAGAAAACCGTTGAAATGTTTTCAGTATGTTTCTTCAGGGACCCTCTGTTGGTGATCTATTCTTCCTGATGCAATGATACAGAAAGGAAGCAGGAAACACTAAGTCTTAAAAAAAGAACTCTTTAAAATGTCACTTTATATTTAATCTGTGCTGCTATTTTATTTGTTATGTTTGATGTCACCATGCTTTGTAATTTGATGTACATTCTCGTAGTTCTAAGTTAAAAAAGTCCTAGCTTGGTTTTTTGATAACCTTTGTTGTTTTGGCAATGGCTTTTACATTGTGAAAGAAATAAGAGGCCCATATGTAGTTAAAGGGACACTGCAAGCACTGTAATTGCTTCATCTCATAGAAGTGACTCATGCAGGTAAAGCATCAGGGGCTATGTAGTCCATAACATCTGGAGTGCTGAAGGTAGCATACTCTGTGCTATAGTGTCTGGAGTACCCTGTTGCCACTCTCAGTATTAATCCGATTTTTATGTTTTAATACTATATGAGAATTCTGAGTAGATCATCCCCCCTATGCTGCACGGCTAATGAAAAAGCATAACATTTATTTATACTGACTCATACCTTAATGGACACTGTAATAGGTTGAAAGTGATCAGCTGACACTCTCAGCTAATCACAGCCACTTCCACAAGGAAGTGTGTAGACATGTGCAATTCATTTCGGTCCGAATATGAATTTGGACGAATTTCGGGACAATCCGGACATTCGGGTACTTCCGAATGTCCGAATAGCCGAAGTGACGAATTGCCGAAGTGCCGAATTGCCGAGGTCCCGAAGTTCCGAAATTACAGAAGTTCTGAAGTGCCGAAGTTGCCGAAGTCCCGAATTTCGGAATGCCGAACGGAATTTTTTCCCATGCACATGCCTAGAAATGTGTAATCTCTGCCTCAGTCACACTTCGAGTGGAGGATGGGCTAGAGAAAGCCAGAGACTCTCATCAAACCAGTGTTGCCAATACTGTGGTTTTCCCTAATAAACAGCTATTATTTTTGCTCAGCTTTGGGTTAATATTTAGGGTTGGGGGTTGTGCTTTTTTAGTTGCCATTTTACTGTGCCAGAAAACCGTAAGTGAGCTTGTCACACTGAGATACAATGCTCATGTGGCACAATCCTTATACCTACACTAATGCTTTCAGCTATACCCTAGTGCCAGTCTTGCTATATTAATGAACGCTTCCTAATCAGTTTCACAGTGTTGTTGGTGTAGGTTGTTTAGTGTTGTTTAGTGTTGTTGGTGTAGGTTGTTTTCCCCTCTCTTTAAATGTTATAGCATACTGTATATTTGACAAAAAAATTATTTAAATTATTTTGTGATTAGTTTAACTTTTTCTTTGTGTAGTGTTTATAGACCACTTGCATCAAGTCTAACCTACCTTTCTAAAGTCTTAACCTGAACACCACCTTGCAGAAAACCTCTGTATTTACTGCAACCTGTAACTAGGATCCGTCTCTCCCATTCATGGGCAGGTATGTTGCAGTTCTGTAAATTGACAAATGGTTGCATTTTGGTGTTGTAAAATGTGCTGCATGTGTGGGACAACAGGCCCGGACTGGCCATCGGGCACACAGGGCAAATGCCCGGTGGGCCTCGGTGGCCATGGGCCGAGGCCGGCAGGGGAGGTCACAGGACATCCCCTGCTGGTCTTTGCAAGGCCGGCACTATCCGAGCGCCAGCCCCACTGTTTTCAATGACGGGCCGGTGGGGAGATCAAATATCTCCCTCACTGGCCCACTTGAATAGACCTGCGGCTGGGGAGGGAGGGAGAGGACCCGGCGGAGCTCTATCTTGCAGCTCCATGGCAACGACCGGATCTCGCGAGAGTGAACTCTGGCCTGCAGGCTAGAGTTCACTCACCACTGGACCACCAGGGATGATGTCACTGTGCCGGCCCCCCCTCCTACTCACCAGTGTGCCGGTCCCCCCCTCCCAGGCTAAAGTTAAGAAGGGAGGGGGGATATTATCACTGCTTAGTGTTTTTATTTGTTTATTTATACCCCCAACACACAATCCATTCTAACATTCACACACAGCACTCTCACACCCATCACACAAAGCACCCTCACCCACATGAACTCTCACACACATCACACACAGCACTCTCACACACAGCACTCTCACACCCATCACACACAGCACCCTCACACCCATCACACACAGCACCCTCACACACATCACACACAGCACTCTCACACACATCACACACAGCACCCTCACACACATCACACACAGCATTCTCACACCCATCACACCCATCACACACAGCACCCTCACACACAGCACCCTCACACACATCACACACAGCACTCTCACACCCATCACACACAGCACCCTCACACACAGCACCCTCGCACACAGCACCCTCACACACAGCACCCTCGCACACAGCACCCTCGCACACAGCACCCTCGCACACAGCACCCTCGCACACATCACCCACAGCACTCTCACACACAATCCACAATTATATCCACAATTGGACTTCAGGGTACACTTTTTATGGTCCCCAGATCAGGTTATCATAACTACCTCTGAGCCCACTTTTGCTGTATATATTGTACATATTCAATAGCCATTTCCTATTGCACAGATTTTGAGCATTCCCTTTAATATAATTGCTGTCAGTGAATGAGCAATTGTTTACCCAGGTTTCCCTAGAAGAAGCCACGGTTGATTTGGATAGGTTAGCCCCTATTATTATTTTTAAATGCCCATAGCGTTTGACTTAGGCACCTATCCATTTGTAGCTTTAGTTCATCTACTAACAATTGCTAGATGTCATTGTTTCTATCACACACAATAGATGACACGTTATTGTCTCCCTATAAGTTTTTAGGATCGGAATTCTAATAAAAGTTAATTTTTAATCACACTACAGAATTGTAAATTATAACACAGATCCCTTAGGGACCTTTTCCGTGACCCCTGGCAGTTGTTCTTTCCCTCCAGGGATCATTCGCTCTATAGTTTATCACACAGTTGTGAGGGTTACCCCCTGTTGTGTTCCCTACACACACACACTGGTTCCCTTAGGGGCACCAGTATTCTCTTCACTTTGAGAGGGGGCGTGTTTGTCATTAATGATGACAAAACACACCATCTCTGCCCCGGAAATTGATAGCTAGGCTAGGGTATTCAGTGTCCACTACAGTCCTGAAGGACTCATCTGATCTCTGCTGTAAGGACAGCACCCCAAAAAACCCTTTTTAGGGCTAGAACATCAGTCTGCTTTTTTTTTCTGTGTAATGTAATTGCAGTTGCCTGCCTGCCAGCTTCTGTGTCAGGCTCACAGTGGATACTGTGCCCACTTGCCCAGTGCCACCACTCATATCTGGTGTCACAATAGCTTAAGCTTGCATTAAAAAACAAAAAAATGTTTTTCACTGTAATAGATTGAATAGCAGTTGTCTGCAAGCGTCTGGGTGTCAGGCCTTCAGCGTGTACTCTGCCAACCTCTGCAAGTGCACTTTGCCACTCATATCTGGTGTCACAATAGCGTGCCTTTAAAAAGAAAAAAAGTTTTTCACTGTAAGCTAATAGCAGTCAGTGTCCTTAAAGCGGGTGTCAGGCCTTCAGCGTGTACTCTGCCAACCTCTGCAAGTGCACTTTGCCACTCATATCTGGTGTCACTATAGCGTGCCTTTAAAAAGAAAAAAAAGTTTTTCACTGTAAGCCAATAGCAGTCAGTGTCCTTAAAGCGGGTGTCAGGCCTTCAGACATCGACAGAGATGAGGAGGAGGAGATGAGTTGGTAGCAGGGGGAGGTCGTCGCAAGGAGCTAGTGGCACAGTCAGACAGCATGCATCGGCACCCGGGGTCAGCCCGACAGCACGCCAATCAACGCATGCTGTGTCCACCACCAGAATGCTGTCATTGCAGAGCTCAGCAGTGTGGCATTTTTTTGTGTGTCTGCCTCTGACAACAGCGATGCCATTTGCAACCTGTGCCAAAAGAAACTGAGTCGTCGGAAGTCGAACACCCACCTAGGTACAACTGCTTTGCGTAGGCACATGATCACACATCACAAACGCCTATGGGATCAACACATGAGTACAAGCAGCACACAAACTCAAAGCTGCCATCCTCCTCCTGGTCCAGCATCTTCAGCCACGTCAACCACTGCTGTCCTCCTTGCCCCCTCTCAACCATCCGCCTCTCCGTCTTTCGCCTTGAGCAGTTCCCGCTCATCTGCCCACAGTCAGGTGTCTGTCAAGGACATGTTTGAGCGTAAGAAGCCAATGTCAGAAAGTCACCCCCTTGCCCAGCATCTGACAGCTGGCTTGTCCGAACTATTAGCCCGCCAGCTTTTACCATAAAAGCTGGTGGAGTCTGAGGCGTTCAAAAAATTTGTGGCTATTGGGATACCGCAGTGGAAGGTACCCGGACGAAATTTCTTTGCACAAAAGGCAATCTCCAACCTGTACTCGATTGTGCAAAAGGAAGTAATGGCATGTTTGGCACATAGTGTTGGGGAAAGGGTCCATCTGACCACTGATACCTGGTCTGCAAAGCATGGTCAGGGCAGGTATGTCACCTACACTGCGCATTGGGTAAACCTGCTGATGGCTGCCAAGCATGGAATGCGTGGCTCTGCAGAGGAGTTGGTGACACCGCCACGACTTGCAGGCAGGCCTGCTGCCACCTCCTCTACTCCTCCTACTCCATCCTCTTCCATAACCTCCTCGGCTGAGTCCTCTTCTGCTGCTGCGTCTTGCTCCACATCAACGGCACCCCCCAGCTCCCCAGGTACTATTCCACATCCCAGATACGGCAGTGTCACGCCGCCTTGGGTATGACTTGCTTGAAAGCAGACAGTCACACCGGACAAGCACTCCTGTCCGCCCTGAACGCACAGGTGGAAAAGTGGCTGACTCCGCAGCAACCGGATATCTGCAAAGTGGTTTGTGACAACGGAACAAATTTGTTGGCGGCATTGAAGTTGGGCAAATTGACACATGTGTGTAATCTGATCGTACAACGCTTTGTGCATAAGTACACAGGCTTACAGGACGTCCTGAAGCAGGCCAGGAAGGTGTGTGGCCATTTCAGGCGTTCCTACACGGCCATGGCGCACTTTGCAGATATCCAGCGGTGAAACAACATGCCAGTGAGGCGCTTGATTTGCGACAGCCCGACACGTTGGAATTCAACACTCCTAATGTTCGACCGCCTGCTCCAACAAGAAAAAGCCATTAATGAATATTTGTATGACCGGGGTGCTAGGACAGCCTCTGGGGAGCTGGGAATTTTTTGCCACGTTACTGGACGCTCATGCGCAATGCCTGTAGGCTCATGCGTCCTTTTGAGGAGGTGACAAACCTAGTCATGTGCACCGAAGGCACCATCAGCGACATCATACCATTCGTTTTCTTCTTGGAGCGTGCCCTGCGATGAGCATGAAGAGGAAGAGGAAGAGTTGTGGTCACCATCACCACCAGAAACAGCCTTATCAGCATCGCTTGCTGGACCTGCGGCAACGCTGGAAGAGGATTGTAAGGAAGAGAAGTCAGAGGAGGAATGTGGCTTTGAGGAGTAGGAGGAAGACCAACCACAACTGGCATCCCAGGGTGCTCGTTGTCACCTATCTGGTACCTGTGGTTTTGTACGTGGCTGGGGAGAAGAACATACCTTCATTGAGATCACTGAGGAGGAGGAACGGGAAATGAGTAGCTCGGCATCCAACCTTGTGAAAATGGGGTCTTTCATGCTGTCGTGCCTGTTGAGGAACCTTGGATAAAAAGGCTGAAGGAGAACGACCTGTACTGGGTGTCCACGCTACTAGACCCCCGGTATAAGCAGAAAGTGGCTGAAATGTTAACAAATTACAACAAGTCGGAAAGGATGCAGCATTTGCAAAATAAATTAAAAAGTATGCTTTACACAGCATATAAGGGTGATGTCACAGCACAACGGGAATCTAACAGGGGAAGAGGTGAAAGTCATCATCCTCCTCCCACGGCCACGCCGGCAAGGACAGGACGCTTTAAAGATGTGTTGTTGATGGAGGACATGCAGAGCTTTTTAAGTCCTACGCATCGCCACAGCCCTTCAGGATCCACCCTCAGAGAACGACTCGACCGACAGGTAGCAGACTACCTCGCCTTAACTGCAGATATCGACACTTTGAGGAGCGATGAACCCCTTGACTACTGGGTGTGCAGGCTTGACCTGTGGCCTGAGCTATCCCAATTTGCGATAGAACTTCTGGCCTGCCCTGCTTCAAGTGTCCTGTCAGAAAGGACCTTCAGTGCAGCAGGAGGTATTGTCACTGAGAAGAGAAGTCGCCTCCGTCAAAAAAGTCTAGATTACCTCACCTTTATGAAGATGAATGAGGGATGGATCCCGAAGGGACTGACAGTGGGCGATACATTCGACTAAAAAGGCCTGATGAGATGAGCTGCCTTGGGCTAAAAATGGTCCACACGCTGCTGTATTTTAGCTCTGAATGCCGGTTGACTTGCGTGACTTATCCGCCACCAACTAGGGTTCAAGCCGCAATGTTTTAGGGCACTTTCTGCCTAGGAAACAAACATCAATTTTTCTGGCTGCTGCTAGCAGCGGCTGCAACAATACCTAATTTTTCAGGCATGTGTACATGCCTAATTTTTCGGGCCTCTGGTGCTGCACTGTGGCTTCAAAAACCAAACCAAAAATAAGGCACATAACAGGGATTAAACTGATAGGAATAGTACTACTTAACACACCACTCCTATCTGGTGGCACATTAGAGTGCACGCGCAGTTCCCCAAATTTGAAGTAGGAGGACCGACCAAGCATCTTTTTCCATCTCCCGCTTCCTAAAATCGATGCCATATACACGTCCCCTGATAGGGCGCCAGCTCGTTATTCTCTTGGGCGCCAGCTCGTTATTCTCTTTTTCACTTCACTAGGGACACTTTACTGCACTATGGGCACTTAGACCCACTCTTTGTCTTGCACAGTGTTATTCCTAGCCAGCATCTGTGATGGGAAATCAGGCAGTCATCTTAACGTTTAGATTAGACCTCTCTGAGTCTTTATAACCCTTCTACCTATCCAGCATTTCTGGAAACTAGCTAAGAGAAAGGGTGGCTGTGTGTCTGTGATACATTTAACTTTATATCACCTTATTGACACTTTATCACTCCAGTCTCCATACTCTCTGCCTAGACCCATCTATTTAGAGGGAATTTCCTTGCCCCTGCCAATATTATATAATAGGTAATAGTATTACACAATTAGCCACTATAGGGAAATGAGTATAGTATCCCTTTGTTATTTATAAATGATACAATAAAGACTTTTGTCCATTACTCAATTTACTTTAACAAAGGGTACTAACCATGGTATTAGGAAACATTACTCTGCTTTCCCTTTCTCCCTCTATTATAAACCTATGCTCACTAGGATTTGTAGGTATCACTTTATTATAGTTGTCTAACCTTTTCCTATGCCAGTTTTAGATCTCCTTCTTGGGAGATTTTTTCTTTTTCAGTTTATTAGCATACTTTCGGGGACCCTTGATGTTGTACGTGGCTGGGTGGAGGAAGAGACCTTCAATGACATCAGTGAGGACAAGCAACGGACATGGCTAGCTTGGTATCCAACCTTGTGCAAATGGGGAGTTTGCAGTTTGCATAGTGCAAATGGACTGTTTGGGTGCGTTAAACGGGGAGTTTGGTCTGTCAATGTGAAGCGGGCGTAACCCTTACACTACCTGATCGATACAACATCATACAGTAGGTCCCTCCCCTCATTATTTTTATGGCCCCCACCCACCGCACACGGGTGGGGGCGGGCGGGAGGACAGTAGGTCCCCCCCATTGTGATTTATGGCCCCCACCCACCGCACAGGGGTGGGGGCTGGGGGGAGGACAGTAGCCCCCCCCCCTTATCCTTATTTACTGAATATTCCTCTGTATAACAATGTTTGGCATTTAGTGAATATTCCCTATTCTGCTCTGTGCCAGTGTGTATCAGGGTCTCTGAGGACAGGTGTCAATCCATATCTGCCAAGTGACCCTATGTAGGGGGAACAGTCCCTATTCTGCTCTGTGTCAGTGTGTATCAGGGACTCTGAGGACAGGTGTCAATCCATATCTGCCAAGTGACCCTATGTAGGGGGAACAGTCTCTATTCTGCTCTGTGTCAGTGTGTATCATGGTCTCTGAGGACAGGTGTCAATCCATATCTGCCAAGTGACCCTATGTAGGGGGAACAGTCTATATTCTGCCCTGTGTCAGTGTGTATCATGGTCTCTGAGGACAGGTGTCAATCCATATCTGCCAAGTGACCCTATGTAGGGGGAACAGTCCGTATTCTGCTCTGTGTCACTGTGTATCAGGGATCATTAGGATAGGTGTCAATCCATATCTGCCAAGTGACCCTATGTAGGGGGGACAGTCCCTATTCTGCTCTGTGTCAGTGTGTATCAGGGTCTCTGAGGACAGGTGTCAATCCATATCTGCCAAGTGACCCTATGTAGGGGGAACAGTCCCTATTCTGCTCTGTGTCAGTGTGTATCAGGGATCCTTAGGATAGGTGTCAATCCATATCTGCCAAGTGACCCTATGTAGGGGGAACAGTCCCTATTCTGCTCTGTGTCAGTGTGTATCAGGGTCTCTGAGGACAGGTGTCAATCCATATCTGCCAAGTGACCCTATGTAGGGGGAACAGTCCCTATTCTGCTCTGTGTCGTGTGTATCAGGGGCTCTGAGGACAGGTGTCAATATGTCATATGTCAGGTGTCAATCCATATCCATTGTGATTTAGGAATGTTAGGTGATTTATGCCCTTTATGGATTAAAACCAGACTCTGCATCAACTGTGTAATTTTCCATGGGAGTTTTGCCATGGATCCCCCTCCGGCATGCCACAGTCCAGGTGTTAGTCCCCTTGAAACAACTTTTCCATCACTATTGTGGCCAGAAAGAGTCCCTGTGGGTTTTAAAATTCGCCTGCCCATTGAAGTCAATGGCGGTTCGCCCGGTTCGCCGGTTTGCAAACGTTTCCGGAAGTTCGCATCCGCCGTTCGCGAACCGAAAATTTTGTGTTCGCGACATCATAGCCTTCAGATGTTATGGTGGTTTATAGTGAACCTGTCTGCTGCCTTGATTCAATCTCCCAGGTTTAAATTTTACATCTTCAAATTACTTAACCCCTTAAAATACTATGTTGATTATTCATATGCATGTGAGTGCACATTTAATATAATGTGCGCGTGCATGACTTTGTATATTATAAGTGTAATGGAGTTCCCTGTACCCCTGGCTGAATACCTCTGCCAAACACCGCTTACTAGCTGGAACAGGGGAGCTCTAGTCTTTACAAGGACTTTCCCCGATGAATCCTCCACACTGGAACAGTGATTAAAGAGTAGCTCTTTTCCCTCCCTGTAACCATACGACACATAGTTCTGGGAGTACAAGCTGGAATACGTTTAATCTGGCCAGATGGCCTGCTTTTATACATTTTCACATACACTTGAGCACGCCTATGACACTTCCACAGAAAACAGGATATTCCCTCCCCTATGTCTGGGAGATAATTGAGTCAGGAACTGTACAAAACACAATTTGCATGGGGAAAATATTTGATTCGGTTTGGCATTCCGAAATTCGGGACTTTGGCACCTCGGAACTTCGACACTTCAGCAACTTCGGAATTTCGGGACTTCGGCACTTCGAGACTTTGGATGTTCTCTTGCAGCCACTTAGTAGATAGCTCCCTAATACCATGGGAATTAGGGAGTTATCTACCAAAAGGCTGAAAGACCTAAATTGGTCTTTCAGCCAAATTTACTAATACTAAGTAAAAATTACTTAGTATTAGTCAAGTCTATTAAACAGTGAGCAGCCTGTGGGTGGGGCCCCTAAAGTAAAATAAAGGGGGACTTATTGTCCTCCCCCTGGCCCCCACCCCTGAGGGTTGGGGGCCCTAAATTACTTCAAGGGGGGGGACCTATTTTCCACCGCCCCGGCACCCATCCCTGTGCGGCAGGTGGGGGCCCTAAAGAAGAATATGGGGGAGGGGGAAGTAACCGAATGTCCGAATTGACAAAATCCGTCCAACTTGACATTCAGAACAAAACTAATTGCACATGTCTACTTTAAAACATAAAAACCCCACAAAAGTTACATCCCCTGATAATCCTCATCTCGGTGACTAACATATCCAACACCAGATCGGTTCAGGGGTTCAGGATTTTCCTGGAAGTCATAATTTGACTGACCGCATGCATGGTCCTATGCCCAAAACAGTCCCACGAGCTCAGGGCTAGTGGTCAGTCTAGTTCGGTAGTTTAAAACCGAACACACTACTGAACAGAATCCATTGACATACCGTGGAGCTTGTTCCCTTCATAAAGACGAACGATCCCACCGAACAGTGTTCTTCTAGGTTATATAAAAAACGAACGCAGGTGATCATGGAAGTCCAGCGGTGTTCGGGAGTTTCAGTGTCCAATTTTAGCTCCATGAACTTGACGACCATACGCCGCTGCCTGCATTCGTGTGAACAAGATGGCTGCCACCTCGTGGTTGTCCATAGGAAATGCGGCCACCCAGATGAACACTGTGAACACTGCGGTTAGAATCGTTACAATGTATCCATAAGGCTTAACAAGCTCCCGGGTGGTCCATAGTTTGTGCGCCTGTTTGGTTCCCGAACAGAAGAGGAGAATCACACGAACCAAGCCAGTTAAAGTCATTTACAGGTTTCTCTGCAGGGCCCATAGTCTGTGGGCAGGAGGCTGGCAAGCAGGCTCCTCCAGGAGCTCATGGCAAACTCACATAGGAAGGGGAGTTTGTCACAATAAGTAACTGCAAACATAACAATTAATTATATGTATATATATGTTTCTAAATTAATGTATGTATATGGATATATATATATATATATATATATATATATATATCAAAGACAGATACACAGACAGACAGGCAGTCAGACAGGGTTATTCACTAAACACCGGGTTTTGTCCAAATGGAGAAAATCTGGGAAAAATTACAGAATTCCGAGCTCATTAGAAATTCTCATATTTACTAAAGCCAAATGCATTCAGGATTTGGTCGGTCAGACCGATACTGTTACATTGGTTGCGATGAGTTAAAAAAATCTGTGATGTTTGGATCCATACCAATTTAATCAGAGATTTATCAACAACAAACCAGTAGGATGCACGTTTGCAGATTATCATTAATTTGCTTTTTTGCAAGTGAATTGGTAATGTGAAAAACTATTTGCCCGTCAGCAGTGCGAGAATTACTTATGTGGCAGCTGGCCAGCACTTGCTAAAATTAAAGTGTATCTCCAACCAGATGTCTATGGGGCCTTTTCTAAAAACTAGGCAGAAATGGCTTTTCATGTTTAGTAGATATGTCACCACCTGTTGCTGGAAGGTGGGGACATATGAAAGTAAAATAACTACATTATAGTAATATGGGGTCGTATTGACCCGTGAAATTTTATTTTTTATTTTATTATTATTATTATTCTTTATTATTATTCTTTACTTTTTGCTTTTTTAGGATTTGATGAGTGGTTGTCCACTATTGCTAACACAACGATATGTCCAATATTGGGAACTCAACTATCTTTTTTGTTGTTCGTTTCTGTTGATGTTACTTACTTACCTGCTACATCACATGAATATTAATTTCCAGTCTGTTCCAGTGGTCAAATGACATAACTAGATTTAGCTTTTGAGGACAGCATAAAAGTAAACTATAAACAGAGATGGTGTGCTGGACAGTTCAGAGAAAGCTCATTAGACAATATTAATTTATTGAGTAGTCTGATAAGACTCACAAGAAAGCAGATGCTGGTGCATCTTGCCTGTGAAGGATCATTAAACACCTTGAGTTGAGTAGCACAGTCCGTATTTACTACACATTAGCATTTCAATCATTAGATTAGCCAGATTAGCTGCAGGAGATAATATGTAAGCACAAAGTACAGTCTGTCTTGTCTCCACAGAACTGTGTCAACGAAGCCATTTTTAAACTATGCCATTCCTGTCGACCTCTTTCTGTCAGAGCGTAAAACAATACTTTTCTGTCAGAATGTAAAGCGATACTGTCAAATTTGTGGGTGGTTATGGTATTGTAATTGCCAATAATGGACGGACACAGCAACTTGATAAATAAAATGGTTTCGCTTCAGAGATATTTGCACAAAATGTGACACATGAGTCCATAAACAATATATACTTTATGAAACACACTTAGATTTACATACCTTCCAACATTTCAAATTTAGACATTTCAATGTCTGTGTGTTGTGTGTTTATGTAATACAGTAAGCTTAGCTTGACCATCAAAGGTATGGCGGTCATGTGATTACAATGGTGTGGGTGAGAAACTCACACTGTTTAATACCCCATTTGCCTGATGTTTCTCTGACAATTATTTTTTTAATAATGTGGGCTTCAGTAAATCGAATGACAATTTTCCAGGAGGGCCCTTTTAATCTAAAAACACATTGTAACCAACATATACTGTTCTAGCACAGTAACTTATTCTTCTGTGCACTGGACATTTAAGAGATATGAATCACATTGTTCTTTTATAGCACTGTAACATAATATCCACCAAGTTCTTGAAACGCATTCTCTTCCAGGAAAATCTCTAGTTCTTAACAAAACCTTTAATTATTGCCAATAGGTTTGGAAAAAAAGCAGACAATGATAGGCCTGTGGCACAGTTTGACAATTGTACAGTCATTTTTCACAGAAAAATGGAATTTAAATAATACTGAGCAGGTTATCAGATGGACCACCAAAATATGCAATATGATAATCAATCCATTTAAAAGCAGGTATTGTCTGAATCCAGTATTGTATCTAGTTATCCATAACAAACCAAAGAATAAAATACGTTGAGTGTATACATTACTTATGGCAGTGTTCTTAAAAATCATGGTAACCACTTATCAGGCTCAACGCACCGAGGAGTCCCTGAAAATCCAAATAAATATATAAAGAAACCCTTCAGTTTGCTGAATTACTCAAGCTTGCTGAAGTGCTTTATGTGTGATGAGTGTGTCCACTTTTCCATTTTTCAAAAAGTACAAATTTCAGAAGAAATTGTCACTTTTATAAATTAACCAGGCATTTTTTTTTATTATTTGTGGGGTGCCCCTTTAGGTAAAGAATATAAGAATACACAATCAATCAAAGCGATTCAGTAGTTTTCAAGGGCTCTGCTTGCAAGCGTTCAATCTTAATAATCTCTATAGCAATGTTTTTGAACATTGTTTGAAAGGTTCCTGACTGATGTTGGTCATCATGTTACTGAGCTATGAGCTGGTATCCTAGGATAAAAGCTGTCACATGTCCCTTACCTACAATGCATGTTTTAAAAAACAAAAAACAAAACATAATACCTATTAATAAAGGCAATTAAGCTGTTCTACTTTCTCTTGTGGCACATTTTGAAGTCGGTAACGCAGCATGAACAATGACACAGCATGTGCACACCTGATCTATGTTCATGAAATCAACTGTGAAATAAAGGTTATATGGGATACCTTGTTATCATTAATAGTATTAATTATATATTGCTAGTCAGAATGCGTTTATATATTTTTAATGAGAATAGTAGAATGTTTTCATGAACAATGTCAATCAACAATTGCTACAAGGCTTCTTTTTTTTTTTTTTTTAAAGCCACAAAATAGTCTGTGGCCACTGAAGTAATATACACGGTCTGTAAACTAAAAGCCACAATTGACTAATTGCTCATACTTTGTGGCATTTAAGAGTCGAACCATTAAAAGTGAAGAATATCCCTATTTTAGTGAAACAAAGGAAAGACGTACCCAGTGGTTTATAGATATATGGTTACGTCAGAATCTGGTTAGCGTGCCATTGAACTTTCAACATATTAGTTTTTTTGTCTTTCTAGAAATAAAAGTACGTTTTGTATTGAACAAAGCCTTTCATTTTCCCCTTTAACTCATGAAGCTGATTACCGTGAGTCATGCACTGAATGCATTAACCAATAACCAGAGAGGGAATATTCACACTTGTTATTACATGTAGAGATAGGAAAGGCTCTCAGTTTGACAAAAACCCAATTCTGGGTCGAAACATTGCAGTGTCCCCTTGGCTCTAATAAATGTGTCTAAAGCTATTGGGGTGCCTTGACCTCTTCTCTGTTACTTGTTATTACATGAAAAGTTATTTAGGTTCTTGTCTATCAGTTAAATTACATTAAAGCTAAAGTTAAAAATGCAACATATCTGAAGAAAAGTTAATTATTAGGTGTACCAACAATATAAACTCTATGTAACTATGATATATATACATATAAGGTCAGGCTGTCACAATTCCTCCTGTTGTCCATCCTGTTTTGCGTGGTTGCTCACTTTGACAGACAGTGGATGCTGTAATCTTGTGTCCATTTAGGAGGATCTGGTCACCATCTCCATAACGATGCGCCATTCTTGCGACTTCATACTTACAAGTGATTGCAGGTATGTAGCTGAACAGTTAGACATGGTTCATGCCTATATATACCCACTTTTCCATTGTGGTATGCAAGGGTGTATTCTTATTGTTTGACTAATGCCAATTTTATCCAGCTTGTATATGTTCCTTCTGAGTTTTGTACTCCCTGGCCTTGGCTTGCTTTACTATTCTTGTGCTTCTCAGTATCTCTTGATCTTCAGTTGTTCCTGGTTAATCCTGGTCTGATTATAGGCTATTTGCCAACCTTGGCACCGCGTTCAGCCTGGCCACCTCTAGGGACTGATAATACGCTCGTCCTTTGTTTGTTTTTTTAACCTGGCTGGACTGGGGTTTCTGTGTGGTCTCTTATTCCTGGAAAGAACACAGTTAGTGAACACATTTAAGAAGTGGAGTGGAATGTAATGCCTAGGAGAAAAGCCTTCCTAATGAAGCTGCTTTTAAATGATAAGTACAATAATGTATTTGTTTCATTACAATGCTCATTTCACCTCACAATCAGGGTTATTCAGTAAAGAGAGAAATCAAGTTGAATTCAAAATGAATTTAAAATGTAAGGTCAAAATAGATGAACTGAAAACATTCTCCAAGCCAGCTATGCTTTCAGTTCAGCGTCTCTGGTCTTAAATTTTAAAATCTCTCCAAATCCACTTTACATTCTCACTGAGCCTAGTCATGTGTTCTTGGAGGGGCCTGCTGGCCAGCCTCTTACCAAAAGACTATGGGCCCTTTACAAAACTATGTGAACAGACTTGGTTCGTGAGATTTTCATATTTGGTTGGGGAACCGAACAGCAGGACAAACCGCCCTGGAGCTTGTTAAGCCTAATTGCTACTTTGTAGCAATTTCCACCACAGTGTTCTAAGTGTTTGCCTGGGTGGCAGCAATTGCTATGGATGACCACGAGGTGGCGGCCACCTTGTTCCCGTGAACGCAGGCAGCGGTGTTTGGGCATGAATCTCATGGAACTGAAAACGGACACAGAAACTCCTGAACACCGCTGGACTTCCAGCATCGCCTGCATTCGGTTCTACAACACTTAGAAAGGCACTGTTCGGTGGAAACATTCCCACGAACAAGGGGATCGAGCTCCAGGGTAAGACTATTGACTCTGTTCGGTGGTTTGTTAATTTTTAAACTACTGTACTTTTGGGGTGTCTGTGAAATGTGTGTTTTTTGTGCCCGGAGATAATTGTACAGTTCCGGACTCAATTATCTCCCAGGCATAGGGGAGGGATTATCCTGTTTTCTGTGGGAGTGTCATGGGCGTGCACAACTGTAGTGAAAATGTATAAAAGCAGGCCATCTGGCCAGATTAAACGTATTCCAGCTTGTACTCCCACTATTTTGCAGGCGGGCAGGCGAGCAGGCGAGCAGGCGGTCAAATTATGACTTCCAGGAAATTCCTGAACCCCTGAACTGATCTGGGTAATGTTTGGATATGTTGGTCACCCAGATCAGGGCTATCCAGTCAGGGCCGGCGCGTCCATAAGGCGGCACAGGCCCGCCTTAGGGCGCACCGGATCCGGGGGCGCAAGATTTCAGTGACCGGCAGGAGGGAAGCTCTCCCTCCTGCCGGGCCACCATCTCGGCCCCCGGTGCTGTGTGCGGCTGTGCTGAGATCAGACGCGGCGAGGGAGCTCTAACCTCTCTGCTCTGCTCCCTCGCGCGCTGCCTGTCTGCTGATACCGCGGGAGCCGGAATATGACGTCATATTCCGGCTCCCGCGGTATCAGCAGACAGGCAGCGCGCGAGGGAGCAGAGCAGAGAGGTTAGAGCTCCCTCGCCGCGTCTGATCTCAGCACAGCAGCACGCCGCCCAGCAGCCCCACTGGACCCCAGGGAAGGATTCATCATCCACACCAGCTCTCCAGGTAGGGAGGCTGGGTGGAAAATATTTATTTATTTAATATTAGTGAGTGTATGTGTGTGAGTGTATGTGTCTGTGTGTGTGTGTGTATGTGTGTGAGTGTATGTGTCTGTGTGTGTGTGTGTGTGTGTGAGTGTGTGTGTGTGTGTGAGTGTATGTGTCTGTGTGTGTGTGAGTGTCTGTGTGTGTGTGAGTGTGTGTATGTGTGTATGTGTCTGTGTGTGTGTGTGAGTGTATGTGTCTGTGTGTGTGTGTGAGTGTATGTGTGTGTGAGTGTATGTGTCTGTGTGTGTGTGAGTGTATGTGTCTGTGTGTGAGTGACAGTGTGCGTCTGTGAGTGACAGAGTGTGTGCTTCTGTGAGTGACAGCGTGTGCGTCTGTGAGTGACAGAGTGTGCGTCTGTGAGTGACAGAGTGTGTGCGTCTGTGAGTGACAGAGTGTGCGTCTGTGAGTAACAGAGTGTGCGTCTGTGAGTGACAGAGTGTGCGTCTGTGAGTGACAGAGTGTGTGCGTCTGTGAGTGACAGTGTGTGCGTCTGTGAGTGACAGTGTGTGCGTCTGTGAGTGACAGTATGTGTCTGTGAGTGACAGAGTGTGTGCGTCTGTGAGTGACAGCGTGTGTGAGTGCGTCTGTGTGTGTGCATGTGAGTGTATGAGTGTGTCTGTCAGTGTATGATGAGTGTGTTTGTCAGTGTATGAGTGTGTGTCTGTCGAATCAGTGAGAGTATGTTTGTCATTGAGTCTGTGTGTGACTATCAGTGTGTCTGTCAATGAGTGTCAATCAGTGTGGGTCTGTCAGTGTCAATGAATGAGTGTGTGTCAGATCAATGAGTCTGTGTCTGTCAGTGACGTCTGTGTGTTTGTCATTGAGTGTGTGACTGTCAGTGTGTACAGAGTGTAGCGGAGCGCGGTACAGGAGCTTCTGTTTCCTGTACCTGGCCAGACTGACAGGAGGTGCTCACAGAGAGAGCACTCCCTGTCAGTTCGGCCGGGTACAGAAAACTGAAGCTCCTGTACCGCGCTCCGCTCCGCTACACTCTGTACACACTGACACACCAGGAAGGGGAGTGTGACCACTAAAGGGGTGTGGGGTGCACCAAGGGACAGGGAGGGAATGGGAGAGAAACACCAAGAGACAGGGAAAAGAGGGGATAGGGGAGAAGAACACTAAGGGACAGGGAAGGGACCATTAATGGTCAGGGAGGGGAGAGGGGCTGGTTAAGAGGCACATAGGTGAAGATGTTTTTTTTTTGGGGGGGGGGCGGAAAAATGCATCTTCGCCTATGTACCTAAAAATCCTAGCACCGGCCCTGTATCCAGTGATGTAACTTTTGTGGGGGGTTTGTGTGTTTTAAGGTATTTGGGGGGGTTTTGTGAAAATATATGTTTTCTGTGCTTAGAGATAATTGAGTTTAGTACAGTGCTGACTCAGTTTATCTCCCAGGCATAGGGGAGGGATTGACCTATTTTGTATGGGAGTGTGCTGAATCTGAGAGCCAATTTAATTGTGTATATGTTTTTACTGTAGTCTACTCTCAGGTCCAGGGGTCCGCATGCATGGGGACCTGCATATATGGCCAGTTGTGGCTGCCATTAATCAGATTCGTTTTACCCTTCATGAAGTCTAGGCTCATGTTTGGGGGATTGGAGAGCTATATTCACTCTGGGGTTGCTGAAATCACTATACTTGTACTCCCTTGGATCACAACGATTGCTCTTGTAAGAGCAGCCTGCTTCGCTCTCTGGACTAGGGGAGGTCTACCCACTGGAAGCTGGATCCTGGTCTTGGGTCCAGGGTGGGTGGAGGACAGCGTGACCCCAACCAAGCTGCGGCGGTGTGTGGGGTTTACAGTGGTTATGGTGTCAGGTGTGGTGCTTATGGTACTCAAGGATTACTAGGAAGCAGCGATTGACAGAGGTACCCAGTCGGGGTGCCAGGCGGTGCGTCACATGTATTACCCTTGTTGTTAAAGCTTTCTGTTTCTGTATGTTCAGCAGATAACATACGCAATCAGACTGACAGGGTCTCGTCAACTGTGACTCCAGGACAGTGTGACTGAAACTTGGCTCCCACACAGGTCATCTGTCAGAGTGTTTGTTCTGTTAACAGTTTTCTGCTTAGTTTCTCCTCTGAGAATAATCAATAACATGGTGACTTCCAACTGACTGTCCCGGACTTGTATCTCTCCCTGTTTTTTCATCTTCAGGAGTAAATCCTTTGGGAGTTTTTAAACTGAGCAGATTTGACATCACGCAAAAGAAGCTGTTGGCACATTGAAGCAAGTGAATGGCCAATGTAATTACACAATTGTGTAGACTGGCAGCACATAAGCCGATTGATTTCCTGTCAAATGATTCTTTTTTACTGTTGTTTCAAGGTTTATTACAATAAAAAAAATTACAAAAGGATCTTCCCTAAGACTGAACATATACAATTTGATTTATAATAGGATTTAAAGGATCCCATTTCTCCTTTAAGTTGGATGCCTTCAAGTTGGTATTATTAATTAGTTTTTTTTATAATCTTTTATTTTTGCTTTCAGAGATTAATTCACAAGCTCTTTATAACATCTCAACAGAGGTACATAAAACAAGAGAAATGACAAGGATGGAATAGAACATGTTGCTAGAACTGCACATTTTGTAGGAATTACATTTATCATTAGTGATGTACCGAACTGTTCGCTGGCGAATAGTTCCTGGCAAACATAGCGTGTTCGCGTTCGCCACGGCGGGCGAACACATGCGCGGTTCGATCCGCCCCCTATTCGTCATCCTTGAGCAAACTTTGACCCTGTGCCTCACGGTCAGCAGACACATTCCAGCAAATTAGCAGCAGACCCTCCATTCCAGATCCTCCCACCTCCTGAACAGCATCCATTTTAGATTCATTCTGAAGCTGCATTCTTAGATAGAGGAGGGAAAGTGTAGCTGCTGCTCATTAGATAGGGAAATTGATAGCTAGGCTAGGGTATTCAGTGTCCACTACAGTCCTGGAGGACTCATCTGATCTCTGCTGTAAGAACAGCACCCCAAAAAGCCCTTTTTAGGGCTAGAACATCAGTCTGATTTTTTTTCCTGTGTAATCTAATTGCAGTTGCCTGCCTGCCAGCTTCTGTGTCAGGCTCACAGTGGATACTGTGCCCACTTGCCCAGTGCCACCACTCATATCTGGTGTCACAATAGCTTAAGCTTGACATTTAAAAATATTTTTTTTTTTCACTGTAATAGATTGAATAGCAGTTAGTTGTCTGCCAGCTTCTGTGTCAGGCTCACAGTGGATACTGTGCCCACTTGCCCAGTGCCACCACTCATATCTGGTGTCACAATAGCTTAAGCTTGACATTTAAAAAGAAAAAAAATGTTTTCACTGTAATAGATTGAATAGCAGTTAGTTGTCTGCCAGCTTCTGTGTCGGGCTCACAGTGGATACTGTGTCCACTTGCCCAGTGCCACCACTCATTTCTGGTGTCACAATAGCTTAAGCTTGACATTTAAAAAAAAAAAACTTTTTTTCACTGTTATAGATTTAATAGCAGTTAGTTGTCTTCAAGCGGGTGTCAGGCCTTCAGCGTGTACTCTGCCAACCTCAGCAAGTGCACTTTGCCACTCAAATCTGGTGTGACTATAGTGTGCCTTTAAAAAGAAAAAAAGTTTTTCACTGTAAGCTAATAGCAGTCAGTGTCCTTAAAGTGGGTGTCAGACCTTCAGCGTGTACTCTGCCAACCTCTGCCAGTCCACTATGCCACTCATATCAGGTGTGACAATAGCGTGCTTTTAAAAAGAAAAAAAGTTTTTCCACTGTAATAGATTGAATAGCAGGTAGTTGTCTGCCAGCTTCTGTGTCAGGCTCACAGTGGATACTGTGCCCACTTGCCCAGTGCCACCACTCATATCTGGTGTCACAATAGCTTAAGCTTGACATTTAAAAACCAAAAACTTTTTTTACTGTTATAGATTGAATAGCAGTTAGTTGTCTTCAAGCGGGTGTCAGGCCTTCAGCGTGTACTCTGCCAACCTCAGCAAGTGCACTTTGCCACTCATATCTGGTGTAACTATAGCGTGCCTTTAAAAACAAAAAAGTTTTTCACTGTAAGCTAATAGCAGTTAGTTGTCTGCAAGCGTCTGGGTGTCAGGCCTTCAGCGTGTACTCTGCCAACCTCTGCAAGTGCACTTTGCCACTCATATCTGGTGTGACTATAGCGTGCATTTAAAAACAAAAAACTTTTTTCACTGTTATAGATTGAATAGCAGTTAGTTGTCTTCAAGCGGGTGTGTCAGGCCTACAGCGTGTACTCTGCCAACCTCTGCCACTGCACAGTGCCACTCATATCTGGTCTATGTCTCATGCACACAGCATTACACACATGGACGTACGGTGTGATGATGATGATGTACCCGCTGCTGCTTCCTTTGCTGAGTTGTCAGATACAAGTGAAGCGGTTGATGATGACGATGCGTCCATGGATGTCACGTGGGTGCCCGCTCGGCAAGAAGAAGAACAGGACGAAAGTTCAGATGGGGAGACAGAGAGGAGGAGGAGGAGACGAGTTGGAAGCAGGGGGAGGTCGTCGCAAGGAGATAGTGGCACAGTCAGACAGCATACATCGGCACCCGGGGTCAGCCCGACAGCACGCCAATCAATGCATGCTGTGTCCACCACCAGAATGCTGTCATTGCAGAGCTCAGCAGTGTGGTATTTTTTGTGTGTGTGTCTGCCTCTGACAACAGCGATGCCATTTGCAACCTGTGCCAAAAGAAACTGAGTCGTGGGAAGTCCAACACCCACCTAGGTACAACTGCTTTGCGTAGGCACATGATCGCACATCACAAACGCCTATGGGATCAACACATGAGTACAAGCAGCACACAAACTCAAAGCCGCCATCCTCCTCCTGGTCCAGCATCTTCAGCCACGTCAACCACTGCTGTCCTCCTTGCCCCCTCTCAACCATCCGCCACTCTGTCTCTCGCCCTGAGCAGTTCCTGCTCATCTGCCCACAGTCAGGTGTCTGTCAAGGACATGTTTGAGCGTAAGAAGCCAATGTCAGAAAGTCACCCCCTTGCCCAGCGTCTGACAGCTGGCTTGTCCGAACTATTAGCCCGTCAGCTTTTTTTTTTTTTTAATTCTTTATTTTTGCAGTACAAAAAATCACAGCAGGCGCGTGGTGCCCCAATAGCATTCCTCACGCTGATCATCAACATTCTTAACAATGGGGTTTTCATAAATCCGTGCACATTTTTTAGTTATTTATGTCGAGATTGTCCACGTTTACACATTACACTGAGTATACAATTAAAATGTGGTCCTAGTTTAGCTGAGCAGGTCTAACGAAACCTTGGCGGCACAATGCGTTATAAACTTTATGGAGCATTCAAGCTAGGCACTGGCTTATCTAACTGATCTAGGACACTTGAATACAAATGTAACATCGCTAACTATAGTATTACATATTCAAAGATCTTGTTACCCTGACTAGGCACAGGAAAAGCATTGAAAAGTAGTTAACAGCTGACTGATGATTAGTATAGTAATACCTAGTTGGAATAATACTTATAAAAGTTAAACTATGTGTACAGAGCTAGGGGGCGTCATACAGCAGTTAGCATTGTTAATTGTGCATAGGGAAATCACAGCTGTCTTTCAATACCATAACAGCTAGGAAAAGCATTTTTCGTTGATATGCATTTTTATTTCTTCTTAGATAACAAAAAAATTCTGAGACGACATTGGCAGGGCTATTCACTTGTGTGATCTGTCATGAATTGTAATTTGAATGTTAATTTGAACTGTGGGGCACAAGAACTTGAATAGAAAACATCTTTAAGCCAACTATGTTTTCACTAAGCTTAGTGAATAACTAACATTAACGAGTCGGATTAAACACACTCTGCACTCGAGGTATGATCTGTTTAAATGACCCCACTCTGGGCCCTAAATGGTAAAACGTTTCACATGGGCATACGAAAAGTACACATGGCAATTAAAATCAGAAAATATGTAAAACATTTTTAGATATACTGGAAATTAGTACCAATACGATTAAGCACGTTGATTAATATAATAAAGGAATGTTAATCTATCAAAGCGGCTTGAGAAAATATATGTTTAAAAAGATACAAAAATATCAAAATCTGCTTATAAAAAAGAAATACTGCCTTAAAATTCAAAATGCAAGTATGAATGATAGCACACACAAGCTATCTACCAAATGTGAAAACTATTATTTAGCTTTTCTGGCAACTAAAAGTAACATACTACAGAGTTTACTATATTCAGTGCAATATCTAAAGGAAGTACTGGCTAAAAAATTCAATGCAAAACTAACAAAGTTGTAAAAAACTGTATTAAGTCGGTTGTTTTCTTTTTATCTGGTGAATAAAATGTTTCTACATTATATCACACAGCTATTTGTCGTCTTCAAAAAATTATTCTTGTGGTTTTGTCTTTCTGTACTTTCAGGATTCATGTTTGCCCGTTTTTTTTCAGAATTTGCCAGGAATCTATTTTTGAAGTTGTTCCCCTAAAATTCAAAATGCAAGTATGAATGTTAGCACACACAAGCTATCTACCAAATGTGAAAACTATTATTTAGCTTTTCTGGCAACTAAAAGTAACATACTACAGAGTTTACTATATTCAGTGCAATATCTAAAGGAAGTACTGGCTAAAAAAATTCAATGCAAAACTAACAAAGTTGTAAAAAACTGTATTAAGTCGGTTGTTTTCTTTTTATCTGGTGAATAAAATGTTTCTACATTATATCACACAGCTATTTGTCGTCTTCAAAAAATTATTCTTGTGGTTTTGTCTTTCTGTACTTTCTGAAAAAAAACGGGCAAACACGAATCCTGAATTTGCCAGGAATCTATTTTTGAAGTTGTTCCCCTCCTCTTGACACGATCAATGACCTGAGAGTCTCCGTAAGCAGGGTTGACCTGTTAGTCCCATTTTCCATTCAAGTTGCGCATGATGTCCCGGCTAGGTTTCTAGGGACAAATGTTGGAGCCTCGGCGTTGCCCCAATATGGAGGGAGTGTGGAGTTTGTTGGAGGCTTCGATGTGATTAGCGAGTCCGGGGGGAGACCCAGTTGCCCCAGGATTCCCTCTGCCTCCTGCATGTTGCGCACGGTATGCCTGGCGTACGCATGGCGACTTCTCGCTTCAGTAGTTAGGACATGCCCCCCTAGCCCGCCAGCTTTTACCATACAAGCTGGTGGAGTCAGAGGCGTTCAAAAAATTTGTAGCTATTGGGACACCGCAGTGGAAGGTACCCGGACTAAATTTCTTTTCACAAAAGGCAATCCCCAACCTGTACTCGATTGTGCAAAAGGAAGTAATGGCATGTCTGGCACACAGTGTTGGGGCAAGGGTCCATCTGACCACTGATACCTGGTCTGCAAAGCAAGGTCAGGGCAGGTATATCACCTACACTGCGTATTGGGTAAACCTGCTAACGGCTGCCAAGCATGGGATGTGTGGCTCTGCAGAGGAGTTGGTGACACCGCCAAGACTTGCAGGCAGGCCTGCTGCCACCTCCTTTACTCCTCCTACTCCATCCTTTTCCATAACCTCCTCGGCTGAGTCCTCTTCTGCTGCTGCGTCTTGCTCCACATCAACGGCACCCCCCAGCTCCCCAGGTACTGTTCCACATCCCGGATACGGCAGTGTCACGCCGTCTTGGGGTTGACTTGCCTGAAAGCAGAGAGTCACACCGGACCAGCACGCCTGTCCGCCCTGAACGCACAGGTGGATCAGTGGCTGACTCCGCAGCAACTGGAGATCGGCAAAGTGGTTTGTGACAACGGAAGAAATTTGTTGGCGGCATTGCATTTGGGCAAGTTGCCACATGTGCCGTACATGGCACATGTGTGTAATCTGATCGTACAACGCTTTGTGCATAAGTACCCAGGATTACAGGACGTCCTGAAGCAGGCCAGGAAGGTGTGTGGCCATTTCAGGCGTTTCTACACGGCCATGGCGCACTTTACAGATATCCGGCGAAACAACATGCCAGTGAGGCGCTTGATTTGCGACAGCCCAACACGTTGGAATTCAACACTCCTAATGTTCGACCGCCTGCTCCAACAAGAAAAAGCCGTTAACGACTATTTGTATGACCGGGGTGCTAGGACAGCCTCTGCGGAGCTCGGAATTTTTTTGCCACGTTACTGGACGCTCATGCGCAATGCCTGTAGGCTCATGCATCCTTTTGAGGAGGTGACAAACCTAGTCAGTCGCACCGAAGGCACCATCAGCGACATCATACCATTTGTTTTCTTCCTGGAGCGTGCCCTGCGAAGAGTGCTGGATCAGGCCATAGATGAGTGTGAAGAGGAAGAGGAAGAGTTGTGGTCAACATCACCACCAGAAATTGCCTTATCAGCATCGCTTGCTGGACCTGCGGCAACGCTGGAAGAGGAGTCAGAGGAGGAATGTGGCTTTGAGGAGGAGGAGGAAGACCAACCACAACAGGCATCCCAGGGTGCTCGTTGTCACCTATCTGGTACCCGTGGTGTTGTACGTGGCTGGGGGGAAGAACATACCTTCAGTGAGATCGCTGAGGACGAGGAACGGGACATGAGTTGTGCAAATGGACTGTTTGCGGTTGTTTGCGGTGCGTTAAACGGGGAGTTTGGTCTGTCACTGTGAAGTGGGCGTAACCCTTACACTACCTGATCGATACAACATCATACCTGATGTTTTAAAGCACGTTATTCCAAACAATTTAGGAATGTTAGGTGATTTATGCCCTTTATGGATTAAAACCAGACTCTGCATCAACTATGTAATTTTCCATGGGAGTTTTGCCATGGATCCCCCTTTGGCATGCCACAGTCCAGGTGTTAGTCCCCTTGAAACAACTTTTCCATCACTATTGTGGCCAGAAAGAGTACCTGTGGGTTTTAAAATTCGCCTGCCTATTGAAGTCTATGGCGGTTCGCCCGTTCGCAAACATTTGCGGAAGTTCGCGTTCGCCAACCGAAAATGTTATGTTCGCGACATCACTATTTAGCATCACAGTTTATAAGCTCAGGTGCCCTCGAAGGCACAGTGTATAGGTGACATACCCTAGTACTTGAGAGCATTCTAATTTGATCCTCTTTTTTTCTATTAATCAGAGCTAAATTACTTTGCAGGATTTTTTGCAATCAGCTGCTAAGGGAAAATCCTGTATAAATCTCTGGAACTTAACCTTCTCTATAACATATATAGTCGTAATTAGATACACTGTTGTGCTTCATTATTATACAGAGTTAAAGAACCACTATAGGCACCCAGACCACTTCAGCTCAATGAAGTGGTCTGGGTGCCTGGTCCATCTAGTGTTAACACTGCAGCTGTAAACATAGCAGCTTCAGAGAAACTGCTATGTTTACACTAGGGTTAATCCAGCCTCTAGTGGCTGTCTCACTGACAGCCGCTATAGGCGCTTCCGCGCTTCTCCCTGTGATTTTCACAGTGAGAAGACGCTGCTGTCCATAGGAAAGCATTGAGAAATGCTTGACTATGGACTGATTGAATGTGCGCGCGGAGTCATGCGCATTCGGCGGATGACTTTGGAAGAGGGAGGAGAGTCCCCAGTGCCGAGGGAGCCCGGCACTGGAGAAAGGTGAGTGTTTAACCTCTTAATCCCTCTTGAGCCCGGCGGTAGGGGGACCTATTAACACTATTGTGCCAGGAAAAAGAGTTTGTTTTCCTGGCACTATAGTGGTCATTTAATCAGTTTGGTGATCTCCTATATAGCCAATACTATTTGTACATGTCTGTCTTGTTTTATTTCACGTGTCCCCTGATTTTGTGATATTAATTGACTATAATAAAAGTGAGATTTGAACTTCTTTTGGTTAACTATATTGTGCCAGGACTATCTCTTTGTTCTGGCTGCTTTTTATGGATTACCTTCTTTTTGTCCTGTGCTTATATGATATTATCTTTTTTTAGTTTGCATTTTTATGTCATTCTCTGAATTTATTCAAAGATTTGAGATCACAATGTTATTCACAGAACATGCTAGAGTTTAGGTTTGGACTAAGGACATGATATTCGCTAGTTTTAGGATGCATTAAAGTCTATATATGAGGGACGGGTCAAACAACTTACCCTTGGGCTGAAGCCTCTGACCTTTTCTGCATCTAGCAAAGCCTATATCAATGACAAGGTGCCCAGCCACTGTTTCAGGGCTCGTGCCTGCAATCTTCCTGTGGATAGAGCAGTCAGCTGGATATGGGATTTATTGATCTCTGTCTTTCACTGCTGAGCTCTTCCTGCCCACCATGTCTATTTGTCTCTATCAATGAATTGATTTCATTACTTGCTGACTTATAGGCTCACTGAGGAAACTCGGCATGGGAAAAGATTAGATCAGAAAGCAGATTAGGACACAAACAGATTTGGGGCTACAACGCCCCACATACGGGGCTGAAGACCCATCCCCTCCCTCCTCTTTCCCAGCGAATAGAACTGAAAAAATGATGCCAAAATAATAATTGAGTGAAAAGTATACATTTCCATTTTTTTTTTTAGGGGCTAACTTTTCCAAGTCGCTTGTCATCTTACTTTACTTCACTGTTTATATCACCTTACATAAGTAGGGATTGCTCATTGCTTTCTGAGTCAGAGCATGGATCAAGTAAAAGAAAACCATTAAAAACTGACTCATGAATGCTACAAAGTATCATTAGATCACCATTAGCTGACCATCAAGAGTAAAATGTATTGTGACCTTTGCAAAAACAGCAAATCAGCTTGATGTTTATGGCAGTGATGTGATCAGATTATTTACAAGTGGAACTACAATACAAACGATTGTTCATGCTTTGTCAATATTTTCCTTAGATCAGATACTGAAGGCCTCTTAAAATTCAACAGTATTTACACACACACACACACAAAAAACTACCAGGATGATTGATTACTACAATGTTCTCACAAAAAAGGCACTTATAGGTGGTTTGCAAAGCAAGGAGAAAAAAAAAGTGAAAACCCACAATGTTCGTATTATTATATTAAGTTCTCAAAATTTTTAAAAAAAATTGTCATTTGTTTTGTGTAATGTGTGTATGTGAATCAGGTTGACCATTATATTTTAAGTATTTTTTTAAATAATTGCAGTACACTTTGATGCTTAAGCAAAAAAAGTATTATAACATTTATAATACATAAAAAATACATAAAAAACATGCCTCCAAACATGACGATTAGGTGTTTTCACGTGTTTTTTGCACATGGCTTGTTTGTAGTATTTCCATGTGGGGGCGGCTCTTTCTACAGCTTTGTGTGTATACCTACCTGGCTGTGTAGGTGGCATCCCTGGGGTCCAGTGGGGATTGAGCTGGCCAGATACATGACAGGGGCTGCTCTCCTTAAGTGTAGATTCCTCTTTACAAGTGTTGGGAAGAAGTGATCGGAGGTCACTTCCTCCAAGCCTGGCAATGAGTTAATTGAGGGCAACAGGTCACGCTTTACTGCAATCACTATTGCTGGACTTTTGGTTGACATTAGCAGATATCTAAAGAAGTCCCACTGGGGTACCTTGAGTGCCATGCAAGACATGCATGCCATAGCTTTTAGACCCCTCTTCTAAATCTTTGGTATGATACTTAGATATTAATTTATTCTGCTAGTAAAATGTGGCTACCCTGGTTATTCTTCACTTTAGTACTTATCTGGTTAAGGTGAAGCAATGCACAGAGAGTAGTCAGAGTGCACTATCGCCAAACTGTACTTTGCTTGACTTATTTGTTATCTTATCTTCTCCCGACATCCTTTCTCTTTCTACTGTCTGGTTATTTTACTTCTCTCTAAAGCATGGCTAGACTGGAGAAAGCAGCACTTTAAGAAGTGATAGGAAGAGGTATACTATCAGTCTTTCTCCTTAAACCAGTCTTCACTAATTGCTCAAGCAAATATACATTCAGGGTGGTCCACTACAGAAAGGTTGGAGAATTTTAGTGTGATTATACTGGGCTAGGTCTTCCCACAGCCATTCAGCCTTTTGCTACTTCAACTGTTTTCAATTGTTTTCTCACCTGTTGTGCATCACACTACTGCTGTTATATCATACCATCCAACATATCAAATGAACAAAGATGGACACTATTTTTAACCCCTTCAGGACCGGCCTGTTTTTGCGATGTTTGTACGTTAAGGACCAGAGCAGTTTTAACACTTTTGTGGTGTTTGTGTTTAGCTGTAATTTTCCGCTCTCTCATTTACGGTTCCCATACAAGTTATATACTGTTTTTTTCACGACAAGAAGGGCTTTCTTTACATACCAGTATGTATATTATGTCATATATTGTATTTAAAAATAATAATAAAATATGGTGAAAAATAAAAAAAAAAACATGTTTTTGGACTTTTACTTGAAAAATCTTTTACTTATCTACAAAAGCTAATGAAAAAAACTGCTAAATAGATTCAAAATTTTGTCCCGAGTTTAAAAACACCCAGTGTTTACATGCTTTATTGCTTTTTTTTGCAAGTTATAGGCCTATAAATACAAGTAGGAAATTGCTGTTTCAATATATATATATTTTAAATGTATCAATAGTGACATTGTTACACCGTTATCTGTCATAAATCCCCGAAACACACCTAACATGTACATATTTTTTAAAGTAGACAACCCAGGGTATTCAAAATGGGGTATGTCCAGTCTTTTTTAGTAGCCACCTAGTCACAAACACTGGCCAAAGTTAGCATTTATATTTGTTTGTGTGTTAAAAATGCAAAAAACGCTAACTTTGGCCGGTGTTTGTGACTAAGTGGCTACTAAAAAAAGCTGAACATACCCCATTTGCAATACCTTGGGTTGTCTTCTTTTGCAAATGGTATGCCATCATGGGGCTAATTCTCATTCCTTGGCTACCATACGCTCTCAAAGGCAACCTAACCAATCTGACAAATTTCAATAAAAAAAAAAAAAGTAAAATCAAGCCTTATATTTGACCCTGTAACTTTCACAAACACTATAAAACCTCTACATGTGGGGTACTGTTATACTCAGGAGACTTCGCTGAACACAAATATTAGTGTATCAGAACAGTAAAATATATCACAGCAATAATATCCTCAGTGAAAGAGCTGTTTGTGTGTGAAAAATGCAAAAAACTTCACTTTCACTGACAATATCATCACTGTGATATGTTTTACTGTTTTGAAACACTAATATTTGTGTTCAGCGAAGTCTCCCGAGTAAAACAGTACCCCCATGTACAGGATTTAGGGTGTCATAGAAAGTTACAGGGTTAAACACAGTGCTAGCAAATTAAATTATCTGGACTTTTGGCCTGGGTTGGCAGGCAGGTCCCTCAAATTGCAATCATTAAAATTACTTAATTAGGTAAAAATATTACATAAATATGCACGTAGAATTTTAATATATATACATATTTATATATTTGACGTCTACGTGTATATTTATGAAATTATTTATGTAATTATGTATGTGGACATACCGTATATACTCGAGTATAAGCCGAGTTTTTCAGCCCATTTTTTTGGCTGAAAAACCCCAACTCGGCTTATACTCGAGTCAGAGTCTGTATTATGGCAATTTGCATTGCCATAATACAGACTGGGGGGAGAGGGGGGCTGGCAGAGCTGTACTTACCTTTCCTGCAGCTCCTGTCAGCTCTCTCCTCCTCCGCGCCGTCCGTTCAGCACCTCGGTCAGCTCCCAGTGTAAGTCTCGCGAGAGCCGCGGCTCTCGCGAGACTTACACTGGGAGCTGACAGAGGGAGCTGCACAGACCGCGCGGAGGAGGAGAGAGCTGACAGGAGCTGCAGGAAAGGTAAGTACAGCTCTGCCAGCCCCCCTCTCCCCCCCACTGAACTACCAATGCTGGACCACCAGGGAAGGAGAGCCCCCCTCCCTGCCATATATCAAGCAGGGAGGGGGGACGAAAAAAAAGAAATATAAATAAAATAATAAAAAAAAATTAATAATAAAAAAAAAAGGGGTATAAGGACCACTATGGGAGGGGGGGGGGTATAAGGACCACTATGGGAGGGAGGGGGTGGGTTAAGGTCCACTATGGGAGGGAGGGGGGTATAAGGACCGCTATGGGAGGGAGGGGGGGTATAAGGACCACTATGGGAGGGAGGGGGGGGGGTAAGGACCACTATGGGAGGGGGGGGGGGGTAAGGACCACTATGGGAGGGAGGGGGGGGGATAAGGACCACTATGGGAGGGAGGGGGGGGATAAGGACCACTATGGGAGGGAGGGGGGGGATAAGGACCACTATGGGAGGGAGGGGGGTATAAGGACCACTATGGGAGGGAGGGGGGTATAAGGACCACTATGGGAGGGAGGGGGGGATAAGGACCACTATGGGAGGGAGGGGGATAAGGACCACTATTGGAGGGAGGGGGGTATAAGGACCACTATGGGAGGGAGGGGGGGTATAAGGACCACTATGGGAGGGGGTGGGATAAGGACCACTATGGGAGGGAGGGGGGGTATAAGGACCATTATGGGAGGGAGGGGGGGGTATATGGACCACTATGGGGGGGATAAGGAACACTATGGGAGGGAGAAGGGGGATAAGGACCACTATGAGAGGGAGGGGGTGGGATAAGGACCACTATGGGAGGGGAGGGGGAAGTAAGGACCACTAGGGGAGGGGTGAGTCAGGACCACTAGGGGAGGGGTGAGTCAGGACCACTGGGGGGGGGAGTGAAGGAACACGGGGGTGGGGAGGTAAGGACCACTGAGGGAGGAGGAGGGGAAGTCAGGACATATGGGGGGGGGAGGGGGCGGCAAAAAATGTTTTGCCTACGGCGGCAAATATCCTTGCACCGGCCCTGCACACACTGCATTCACACACTGCATTCATGCACACACACACTGCATTCATGCACACACACACTGCACTCATACACACACGCTGCACTCATACACACACGCTGCACTCATACACACACGCTGCACTCATACACACACGCTGCACTCATACACACACACATACGCACACACTGCATTCATTATACACACACTGTAAATAAATATTCAATTAATATATTTTTTTTAGGATCTAATTTTATTTAGAAATTTACCAGTAGCTGCTGCATTTCCCACCCTAGTCTTATACTCGAGTCAATAAGTTTTCCCAGTTTTTTGGGATAAAATTAGGGGCCTCGGCTTATATTCGGGTCGGCTTATACTCGAGTATATACGGTATGTATATTTCGTATTATTTTTATTTATTTATTTATACATAGATATATATATCATTACATTCTAAGTGTATTTTGATATAAATATATATATATATCAATATCAAAATACTGTTAGAATAAAACTGAATATATATATATATAATTTTTTTTAATTATTCAAAATTATTTTTATTTTTTGTTATTTATTTTTATTAACATATTATTTGTATTTTATAATTATATATATATATATACCATATATATAGTTATTATATATAGTGTATATATTCGTGTGTAATTTAAATATAAGTGTATTTTTATAATTATATACGTATATATAAATATAAAAATACACTTAGTGTGACATTATATATATGATATATATACATATATTATATATAGGTATATATAGATATAATACATGTATATATAGCATATATATATACACATATTATTATTTTTTTATACTGATTGTTTTTTTTTTACACTATATTTTTGATTTTACAGATGCAGGGAGACTGCCTGTCAGCACAGACAGTCCCCCTGCAGGCAGATACACAGACCCCTATTGCGGTCATGTGATCGAGTGATCACATGGCCGTGGGGTCCTGATCTGCCGAGGGGGGACTGCCCGGGCAGACAGGCAACCCCCCTGGACCGGGAGGAGAGCTGATCGCCGCCGTGGGACCGACGGCGATCAGGTAAGTAGCCCAAAACCGTTATGACGGTTCAGGACCGTCAGCGGTCCAAACGCACGTTTTACCGCTGACGGTCCTGAACCGTCAGCGGTCCTTAAGGGGTTAAGGGTGTAAGTAGGAGTTTGGCCACATGCGGGGCTGTTCTGAGAAATTTGATGTGACTTATAACAATTTATGCAAGGAAAATGTAATTCAGTGCAGGAACAATGCATTTTATTTATAGAGACTGATTTCTAAACACATTTATTGTAGTTTAAATACACATTGTTCAGGGTATTATTGCTATGGAGCTCTGTTATACACTCAGACACACCAACAAAATGTAGCTTCTAAAAAAGAGGGACGTCACATTAGTATGGAAAAGAGAAACAGATGGATTTGGGCCGGAAATAGGGACAATCCTTTTTAAATAGGGTCAATTTCACAGTATTGAAATACTGCACCACCAGAGTTTACAATGTCCATCCTCCTGGGCTAAAGGTAAGAATGGTGGGGGGGGGGGGTTATCATTTTTATTGATACATCCCAACATATTCACACACTGCATCCCTCACAAACACAGCGCTGCTCTCACACACACACACACACACACACACACACACACTGCACCCCTTACACACCCCTTGCACATACACACTCATTACATCCCCTATACACACTATACCCCCTACACACACTCTCTCTCTCTCTCTCTCTCTCTCTCTCTCTCTCTCTCTCTCTCTCTGTCACTCTCTCTCTGTCACTCTCTCTCTGTCACTCTCTACAGCCCTTAGCCACAAATAGTACACCACAAACACAACACCTATTTACACAAAACACCAAAGTACAATCAACTCATTCTACACACACGTAATCCCAGGAGCAGTTTGCAAACAAATGCACAAAATGCTTTAATGGTCCTTCTTTCCTCTGGTATCCCACTTATGGAGACACCAGAGACAAGTCACAAGCAAACACAAGGCAAGCATGTCATTAAATGTGCTTGTGCTGCGCAGCACAGGGCTTTTTTTCTCATGTGAGTGCTCTTCAGCAGGACACATTGAACCAACATGCTCACTTTTAGAAGGCATGATTGTCATTGGTGATGTCAGAACACCCCCCTGTGTCCCCATCCCCTTCTCATCCTCTGCTCTGCTATGATTGAAAATGCACAGGTCAAGTTTTTTACCAGTTAAACATTAGTTTAGGACAGAGCAAAACACTGCGGCCGAAGTTTAGCAGACTAGTAGTAAAATAAAATTTATAATGCATTAGAATACAGAATAAACAGATGAATGAATTTAGTGATAAAACATATATGGGAACATTGTATCAAACAGTTGTAAAATACACATGTAAAACAGAAATGTTAGAGGAAATCAATGATCCCTTTCATTAGGTATTAATTAATTTTTTAGAGATATTTACATACTAAATTTTTCTGGGCAGCACTACATATGTACTTCCTGAATACATGCTGCTTAGAAATCATGTCTGACTTGACAACATTAACTAAGGGGCTGGTATTGCCGTCTCCATTACCTAAGATAATCACGCTAGCTCACAATAGTGAACATTGCAGCTCAAATGTTTATTCACTAAACAATAGATTGTGGTGGATTGACGTAAAAACAGCAGCCATAATGAATTAAATGTGGTGAAGCACCTTAGAATAATGATTATAAAATGTAACTTTTAATAAAGACAAGTAAAAATATCCCACGAATGGATATATAAATACGATCTGTACGTACTCTGGAGTAACAGGAAATAAAGAGTGGGAGTGGAGGGTGAGAGAAAGAGATATATAAGACATAAAGAGTACAACAAACTTCAGCAACAATAAAATATCTTGTCCTGCAACAAGAAAATACCAAACTGGAACTTGGAGTGAATACTCATTAGTCAAACCAGAGGAAAGAATTCCAAGGCCTGAGTACCAGATTTCTCCAAATGGGTGGGTATGCTATTTATCTTTTACATTATTCTGTTATGTTGCTAAATGTTATCCTAGGATATTTGGTGGTAAATTAGATATATTGCCATCCACTGTCCAAATGGATAAACAAGCTTTTGGATACTGTTTCTAAACAATTTATTGCAACTGACTGGACATTTTTTGTATCAATTGTTTCCAACAATATATTTTACCTCACCCATTTGAAGAAATCTGCCGGTACTCAGGTTTGACTAGTGAGTATTCACTCCGAGTTCCAGTTTGGCATTTTCTTGTCACAGGACAAGATATTTTATTATTGCTGAAGTTTGTTGTACTCTTTATGTCTTTTATATCTATTTCTCTCAGCCTCTACCCCACTCTTTAATTCCTGTCACTCCAGAGTGCGTACAGATCGTAATTATATATCCATTTGTTGGATATTTTTACTTGTCTGAGTCTGAGACTGAGACTACTTCTACCTCTGAGATCACACCAAGGTGATGCCTTCTCCTTTTATTATGTTAATATTTATTTAGCGCCAACAAATTCCGCAGCGCTTTACAGTGGGTAGACGAACAAACATGTAGTTGTAACCGGACAAGTTGGACACACAGGAACAGAGGGGTTGAGCGCCCATATGCATTTATATATATTTTTATATTTTAATATGCTGTAAATCATTTATAAAAAGTTTCCATATTACACAGAGCAATACAGTTAAAGTTAGAAGATAGATCTAAGAGAACTAGCAGTAGGACATGATTTTTAGATTTGTTTGTTAAGACTGCACGGACCTACTTTTTATTGAATTTGATTCAAATAAATGGAGAATCTTAGAATGTTTAGATTGTTTTGTTGCCCTAAATGCTATAATAATGGGTAAACTATATTTCAATATATGCTAAAAAAAATTAATATAAATATGCTAAGAGCCAAGCACTATGGGGTTTACTCACAGATCAGAGAGGCAAGTTAAAAGCCATTAAGAGATTTATATACCAAAAGTAACTATTCTGGACATTTTAGAAGTATTGAACTTCCTATTTAGTGAATAAACCATTATAGTAACAGGTGTTATGCTTTATTACCTATGTTAATATATACAATGTAATAACAAGACAAGCTGTAAATCAAGATGACAGGCAAATTAAAATGCATCACTTTGTCAAAACACCTTGTGGACAATGTCTAAACCTACTAAAAAATCTGTTGGGCTTAAAAGAATTTGACAATTATTTAGGAGAATTAAAAGATTAGAAAATACCTGAACGTTGAATGAAGCACATTCTTGAATTAGCTATATTTAAAAAAAAAAAAAAAAAAAGTACACTACAATTTTGGGCTCTAAAATGTTTACAAAAATAACTTTTCCAATTACTGTTTTGTTCACGTACTATAACTATACTAATAGTATTCTTAATTTCATTTATTTTAAATTCACCTAAACGTTTAGTTGAACATAAGATGGAAGCATTTCAAAGCCAGACAAAACTAATGGATTTCAGTAAACTTATGATGCAATTGACATTGCTAATCGTTATAGGAAAACAAGAACCAGATGGAAGGCAAACAAAACCCTGACTTTTGTTTGTCTTTAACTGGAAATTTGCAACACAACGTAGCTATGTACACTCTGTTGACGTCCGTTTACTGTTTCCAATTGAAAATATTGTAATCTAGAAAATTGACAGTAGCAACAAATACATTTCCATTTTTGCAATAACAGTGTCAATTCTGACTTAGAAAGTATAGACTTTTTGAGCAGCTTTTCTGTGTGTGGGACCAGCCTGGAGGTCAGCCAGCCTGGCGTGTGTTGAAGCAAGGGTGACACTGACACTCATCCTTTTGTGGGCAGGCATGCACCTTATTTGAGCAAGTTGCTTGCATGGCCATTCCTCCATTCTCAATTCCATACTTCCAAATGTTAGGTGGTAAGGAGCAGGCCACATATGTGGCCTAAAATATCCTGTTTATAATCCAATAAAATATTTCACATTTTAAAACTTACTCCAAGCATCATAACCACTACAACTTGCTGCAGTGATTGTGATGTCAGTTGTACCCTGACACACAGTAAAGGGACAAAATGTTTTTTTTGTTGTTTTTTTTTAAACAGTTTACCCTCTCACTTGTGTCCCCTTATGTGTGTAGGGTATGTAGTACGAGATAGTGGATGCAATGTGTGTAGGGTATGTAGTACGAGATAGTGGATGCAATGTGTGTAGGGTATGTAGTACGAGATAGTGGATGCAATGTGTGTAGGGTATGTAGTTCGAGATAGTGGATGCAATGTGTGTAGGGTATGTAGTACGAGATAGTGGATGCAATGTGTGTAGGGTATGTAGTACGAGATAGTGGATGCAATGTGTGTAGGGTATGTAGTACGAGATAGTGGATGCAATGTGTGTAGGTTATGTAGTACGAGATAGTGGATGCAATGTGTGTAGGGTATGTAGTACGAGATAGTGGATGCAATGTGTGTAGGGTACGTAGTACGAGATAGTGGATGCCAGTGTTTGTGACTAAGTGGTTACTAAAAAAGACTGGACATACACCATTTGTAATACATTGGGTTGTCTTCTTTTGCAAATGGTATGCCATCATGGGGGTAATTCTCATTCCTCGGCTACCATACGCTCTCAAAGGCAACGTAACCAACCTGGCCATTTTCAATGTAAAAATATTTGACCCATATATTTGACCCTGTAACTTTCAAAAACGCTATAAAACCTGTACATGGGGGGTACTGTTATACTCAGGAGACTTTGCTGAACACAAATATTAGTGTTTCAAAACTGGAAAATGTATCACAACAATTATATCATCAGTAAAAGTGCTGTTTGTGTGTGGAAAATTAAAAAAGTCACTTTCACTGACAATAGCATCGCTGTGATATGTTTTACTGTTTTGAATCACTAATATTTGTGTTCAGCGAAGTCTCCCGAGTAAAACAGTACCCCCCCCATGTACAGGTTTTAGGGTGTCGTAGAACGTTACAGGGTAAAATACAGTGCTAACAAATTAAATTCTCTTGACTTTCGACCTGGGTTGGCAGGCAGGTCCCTTAAATTGCAATCAATAAAATTACTTAACTATGTAAAAATATTACATAAATACACACGTAGAATTTAAATATATATGCATATTTATATATATATAATTATTTATGTAATTTTGTATATGGACATATGTATAGTTCGTATTATTTTTATTTATTTATACATACATAGATATATATACAATTTCATTTTAAGTGTATTTTGATATAAATATATATTAATACCAAAATACAGTTAGAATAAAATTTCATATAGATATAATTTTTTTTTCATTTTTATTATTATTTTTACAAATTTTTTATTTAATTTATATTACTTATTATTTGTATGTTATAATATATATATATATATATATATATATATAGTTATTATATATATTATATATATACACACACGTGTGTAATTTAATTATAAGTGTATTTTTATATTAATATATGTACATATTAATATAAAAATACACTTAGTGTGACATTATATATATTATGATATATAGACGTATATTATATAGGTATATATATATATATATATATATATATATATATACACACATATATATAATTATTCTTTTTTTATTAACATTAACTTTATTTTATTTTTTAATTATTTTACACTAGCAGGGAGACTGCCTGTCAGCACAGACACATGGACACCTATTGTGACCATGTGGTCGCCCTGTTGAGCGATCACATGGCCCCAGGGGTCCTAATCTGCCATGGAGAGATTGTCTGGGCTGCAGGCAGTCTCCCCACACCGGGACCAACGCCGATCGCCGCCAGAGGGGGGGTAAGTAACTAAGACCGTTAGGACGGTTCAGGACCGTCACCGGTCGGCAATGCAAAAATGCCGATGACGGTCCTGAACCGTCCTCAGTCCTTAAGGGGTTAAAAATGTTTTTTTTTTTTTTTTTAAATAACCTATATTTTATTATCTCCTTCTTTTGGTTATCTTGGAGCAGGGTGGGTGGACATCACTGCTATCTCTGGTGGTCCAGTGTGAAGAGCCTCTGGTCTCCCTGCCAGCTGCCAGTCACAGAACTTCTGTAATGTTTCTTGTGAGTTCATAACACATAGTATCAGAGCTTTGCTATGGTAGTGTCAGGGACCAAGAACCAGACAGAGACAGAACTAGATGCAAAAACACCTTTATTAATAAATAACAAAGAAATAACCAAAAGTCGAGGGGCGTGGTAAAGTCCAGGAGGCAAGCAGGGGTCAGTCACCAGAGCGGGTAGTCAGACGAGCCAGGATCAGGAGAACGGAGAGCAGCGAAGTCAGGAACAAGGCCAGAGTCAGGAACCAGGAACAAACAGGAAACACAGGAACAAGGAGACTTCTGGGGAACAGGAAACCATGGAAGGGCAAGGTGGTTCTGGGATTTGCTGCTTAAATAGGCTGAACTGATTAGCAGGGTTGATTACTATTCTCAGGTGAGTAACCGTGGCAACATACTGAAGGAGCTGATAGTTAATTACAGCTGAAAACTCAGACAGTGAAAAGGGAAGGGTTGCTGTTTAAAACAGCAAAGAAACCCTGACAGTACCTTCCCCTCAACGACTCCCCCCATCTCTGCTGGTGGGTCTGGGCTTCATGGGGAAGCGGGCGTGATAGGAACGAAGGAGGGTTGGTGCATGGACATCAGAGGCTGGAACCCAGGAGCGTTCCTCTGGACCGTACCCTTTCCAGTGCACCAAGTATTGGATCTGTCCTCAGAAGACTCGTGAGTCAATGATGCTGTGTATTTCATATTCCTCATGATTGTCAACCAGAACAGGACATGGACGTGGCACTGAGGTGGTGTAACGATTACATACCAATGGTTTCAAGAGGAAAACATGGAATACATTAGAGATGTGCATGTTAGCAGGAAGGTCAAGTGCATAAGTTACAGGATTAACCCTTCGAAGTATACAAAATGGCCCAACGTATCGGGGTGCCAGTTTTTGTGAGGGAACACGGAGCTCTAGGTTGCGAGAAGACAGCCAGACCCTCTCTCTGACCTGATAGGTAGGTGCAGGAAGGCGTCTGTGGTCGGCCTGGAGTTTGTAGTTCTGCATTGAGGGTTGCAAACAGTTCTGAACCTGCACCCAAGTGGAAAGGAGTTCCCTGAGATGTTCCTCCAATGCCGGTATCCCCTGTGGCATGAACGTATCAGGCAACATGAACGGTTGAAACCCATAGTTTGCCAAGAACGTGGATAGCCGGGAAGAGGCATTAATCGCACTATTGTGGGCAAACTCCGCCCAGGGTAGCAGATCAGACAAGTTGTTCTGGTGGTCAGAAATGTAGCAACGCAGAAACTGTTCCAGTGTTTGGTTAGCTCGTTCCGCGGCACCATTGGATTGAGGGTGGTAGGCCGAGGAGAAGGAAAGCTGAATTCCCATTTGTGTACAAAAAGCTCTCCAAAATCTGGACACGAACTGGCTACCCCTATCTGAGATTATCACTTTGGGTAACCCATGCAAACGAAAGACCTCCCGAGCAAAAATTGGTGCAAGTTCCTGAGAAGTTGGTAGTTTTTTCAAGGGAATGCAATGCGACATCTTCGAGAATCGGTCAACAACCATGAGAACGACTGTATTGCCATGGGAGACCGGAAGATCTACGATAAAATCCATGTATTGCCACGGGAGACCGGAAGATCTATGATAAAATCCATGGACAAGTGGGTCCAGGGTCGTTCACCATTAGGTATGGTTTGCAGGAGACCCACTGGAGGGTGGCGTGGGGTTTTATTTTGAGCGCATACAGGACAGGCAGCTACAAAAGCGGTGACATCCGAACGGAGACTAGGCCACCAAAATTGCCGAGAGACGGACCAGATTAACTGTTTTTTGCCTGGATGTCCAGCTGCTTTGGGGTTGTGATATGTACTTAATAATTTAGTACGGAGATGAATAGGTACAAAACAACGGCCATTAGGTTTCTCTGGAGGAGCATTAATTTGTGCAGCCAGAATCTCCTCGCCTAGGGGTGAGTTGAGGTTAGTACGGATGGTGGCCAGTATATGGTCCGGAGGAATCACAGGAGTAAGGGTTATCTCCTCTCTAGATGGAACTGTCGAGACAAGGCATCAGCCCGAATGTTTTTAGTACCGGGCAAGTAAAAAACCACATAATTGAATCTTGATAGGAAGAGAGCCCATCTAGCTTGCCGGGGGGAAAGCCGCTTAGCTTCAGAAAGATATGCAAGATTCTTGTGGTCTGTGAGGATGAGAATTGGCACTGAAGTACCCTCAAGAAGGTGCCTCCATTCTTTGAGAGCTAAAATTATGGCTAGAAGTTCTCTATCACCAATCTGGTAATTGCATTCCGCCAGGTTCAATTTCTTCGAGAAATACCCGCACGGATGCCTGGAGCTCTCTGGGTTAGGACGTTGAGATAGGAGGGCGCCTACTCCTGTCTCAGATGCATCGACTTCAAGAATGAATGGTAAGGCAGGGTTAGGGTGTGCCAGTATAGGAGCAGCAGCAAAGGCGACTTTGAGAGACTCAAAGGCAGTAATGGCTTTCTGTGACCAATGCTGTGGATCAGCATCTCTCCTGGTCATTTCTGCGAGAGGTTTAACCAAGGAAGAAAAGTTGCATATGAACTTCCGATAATAATTGGCGAAGCCAAGAAAACGCTGTATAGAGCTAAGACCCGTAGGTTGAGGCCATTTTAGTACAGCAGAAAGTTTATCTGGATCCATAGAGAATCCAGCATCTGAGATAACATAGCCCAAGAATGTGACCTGTTTGCAGTTGAACTCACATTTCTCCAATTTACAGAACAGATTATTTTCTCTAAGTCTCTGTAGAACACGAGAAAGGTCTGCATGATTGTTCGAGAGATGTGGAATGGATAAGAATATCGTCAAGATAAGCCAACGCACATTGCTGCAGCATATCGCGCAGGACGTCATTTATAAATTCCTGGAAAACCGCCGGAGCATTGCAAAGACCAAAGGGCATTACTAGGTATTCGTAATTCCCGCTCCTGGTGTTAAATACGGTTTTCCATTCGTGGTCCTCTTTGATCCGGACAAGATTATATGCGGGAATGGGGTAGGCATTCTTAATAGTAATGTGATTGAGACCCCTAAAGTCGATACAGGGTCTCAACTCACCACTCTTCTATTTCACAAAGAAAAAGCCGGCCCCGGCAGGAGCAGATGACTTCCGAATGAATCCCTTTGACAACGCATCGGTAACATACTCCTCCATGGCTCGATTCTCTGCTACAGACATCGGGTAAATCCGGCCACGGGGAGGAATGGCACCAGGTTGGAGTTCGATACCACAGTCATACAGACGGTGTGGCGGCAGAACGCTGGCTTGACCTTTGTCAAATACATCTTGGAATTCTTGGTACTCAGCGGGTAAGGAAGAGGCAGAAAATGTGCCCAAAACTTTGACCGATTTCCGGAGACAGGAAAATGTGCATTGCTGGGACCAAGATAATATCTCAGATTTGCGCCTATCAATTGTGGGATTATGCTTCTGTAGCCAAAGGTATCCCAAAACAACCTGGTAATATGGAGAGGAAATGACCTGGAATTGGATTGTCTCATGATGTAGAGCCTCTACAGCCAGAGATATAGGTATGGTCTCCTGGGTCACGTGGGTTGGCTGTATTGGTCTGCCATCGATAGCTTTGAAAGCTAGTGGAGAGTTGCGAGGCTGTAAGGGTATAGTGTGCTCCGATGCAAATGCACAATCTATAAACAAGCCTGCGCCCCCAGAATCAAGCAATGCCAGGGTTTTAATGGATGAATCAGGCCAGGAGAGGATAATAGGCACCATGGGTTTGTCCTCATATATCTCTGGGTCTGCAGAAAGACCACCCAAGATCTGCCCCTGACAGTATCTTGGGTGCGGGCCCTTTACCGGACGAATCAGGCAAAACTTTAACATGTGACCGTGGTGTCCGCAGTATAGGCACAGGCCCTCCCTCCTCCTAAAGGTTCTCTCCTCAACAGAGAGGTGTGAGAAGCCTAACCACCTCGGCTCCACACCGACAGAGGACTCAGGACCAGGAGGTATGGGAGGTGAGGGAGGTTTGGGTGGGCAGGAAAAGCTTGGTGCCAAATATACAGGAGGCCTCCGCAGGTGCTCCCTGATGAGGATCTCTCACGGAGTCTGATGTCAATGAGGGTGACAAATTATATCAGTTCCTCGATATCTTTAGGTAATTCTCTGACTGCAATCTCATTTTTTATAACATTGGAGAGCCCCTGTGCAAAGGCAGCCACGAGAGTCTCGTTGTTCCAGCCACCCTCTGCTACCATGGTACGGAATTCACTGGCATACTCGACAATAGTTTTCGTGCCCTGAGCATTAGACATGAGTTTTTTGGCAGTAGGGGTGGAGGGAGCTGGAATATCAAAAACCCTTTTAAAGGACGCAACAAATTCAGGGTAATTGTAAATGATGGGCCTCTCTGCCTCCCAGAGAGGTTTTGCTCAAGCTAGGGCTTTTTGAGACAGCAAAGAAATCATGAACTGGACTTTGTCGCTGTCTGTAGGAAATGCCTGGGGCAGCATTTCAAGGTATCCTTTAACCTGATTTATAAATTCTTTGCACTGAGCTGGGTTGCCCCCAAAATACTGAGGGAGCGAGACAGACCCAGTCATTCCTCTAGCCGCAACAGGTTTGGAGGCTACAACCGGTGCTAGAACAGGAAGTGAGGCAGAGGCGGCCGCAATCGCAGGCTGGCCTGGTGCAGGATCCAGATGGGCATACTGGTCCAAATGGTGGTTCTGCTGGTCCCACCGGGTAAATAGGTTAGGTATAGGTGTATTGCCTGTACCATCTGTATTCATGGCCCTTGCGTAATGTCAGGCACCAGGAACCAGACAGAGACAGAACTAGATGCAAAAACACCTTTATTAATAAATAACAAAGAAATAACCAAAAGTCCAGGAGGCAAGCAGGGGTCAGTCACCAGAGCGGGTAGTCAGACGAGCCAGGATCAGGAGAACGGAGAGCAGCGAAGTCAGGAACAAGGCCAGAGTCAGGAACCAGGAACAAACAGGAAACACAGGAACAAGGAGACTTCTGGGGAACAGGAAACCACGCAAGGGCAAGGAGGTTCTAGGATTTGCTGCTTAAATAGGCTGAACTGATTAGCAGCAGGGTTGATTACTATTCTCAGGTGAGTAACCGTGGCAACATACTGAAGGAGCTGATCGTTAATTACAGCTGAAAACTCAGACACTGAAAAAGGAAGGGTTGCTGTTTAAAACAGCAAAGAAACCCTGACAGGTAGTCCATGGAAACTCTCTGAATTACCTAAAGCTCATGGGAGTCAGCACGCTGGACTCCACATTTCTTCCCACAGTGATCTTTGATCTCCCCACTGGCCCATAAAGGCCTCTGCTAAAACATAGGATCTGGGGCTATAGGGGCACCACATTCAGGGCTCAAGCACCCCAGCCCCCAGTTTTTGATGCTCCTACACAGACATGCTATTAGCCAGCCCATAACATTTGTCTTGACATCCCAATGATGCTGTCAAATGTAGAGTTACCCCTCTGGCAGCAGAATGGTTAAATTCATACAGACTGCAGGCACCATGATGGCCTTAGACCAGCTATGTGTGGCTAAAAAGCACTTTAAAAAAAAAAAAAAAAAAAAAAAAAAGGGGACTTTGTGGGAACACCCAGAACATGCATTTTTTAGTATTGATCCTGCTGTAGACTAAAATATATACAAAATACAGTTTAAGTAAACAGTGCACACAATGAATACAGTTTCAATCTTACAAGGTTACTTAAAATCACCTTTATGCGCAGCAAAATGCCATGCTACACCACTCAGATGTTCTCTGAGACCATATGATATAAATAGCAGCATTTTTCTCAAATTTGTTTGATGGAAGCGCCTCTAGGGACTGTCTAAATGACAGAATGGCAATGTTTTATATTTTAGGGACAAAACTATAGGGACACGGCACCCAGACCACTTTATTGTGATGATTTCATTCACAAAATGCATTGTTTTTAATTGTATATATTACATAGTATGGCTCTCACCATGAGTATGAATAAATATATTAAAGGGACGATATAGGCCACTTCATCTCATTGAAGTGGTCTGGGTTCACTGTCACTGTACTCTGAACCTGCAATGTTTAGAGAAACAGCAATGTTTACATTGCAGGGTTAAGACTGCCTTTAGGGATCTGTACTTGGACCCATTCTCTTTAATATTTTTATTAGTGATATTGCAGAATGATGGTAAGGTGTGTCTTTTTGCGGATGATACTAAGATATGTAACAGGGTTGATGTTCCAGGAGGGATAAGCCAAATGGCAAGTGATTTAGGTCAACTAGAAAAATGGTCAGAGTTGTGGCAACTGACATTTAATGGGGATAAGTGCAAGATAATGCATCTTGGACGTAAAAACCCAAGGGCAGAGTACAGAATATTTGATAGAGTCCTAACCTCAGCATCTGAGGAAAGGGATTTAGGGGTGATTATTTCTGATGAATTAAAGGTAGGCAATGTAATAGAGCAGCAGGAAATGCTAGCAGAATGCTTGGTTGTATAAGGAGAGATATTAGCAGTAGAAAGAGGGAAGTGCTCATGACATTGTACAGAACACTGGTGAGACCTCACTTGGAGTATTGTACGCAGTACTGGAGACCGTATCTTCAGAAGGATATTGATACCTTAGAGAGAAGGGCTACTAAACTGGTTCATGGATTGCAGGATAAAGGAAAGGTTAAAGCATCTTAACATGTATAGCTTGGAGGAAAGACGAGACAGGGGGGATATGATAGAAACATTTAAATACATAAAGGGAATCAACACAGTAAAGGAGGAGACTATATTTAAAAGAAGAAAAACTACCACAACAAGAGGACATAGTCTTAAATTAGAGGGACAAAGGTTTAAAAATAATATCAGGAAGAATTACTTTACTGAGAGGGTAGTGGATGCATGGAATAGCTTTCCAGCTGAAGTGGTAGAGGTTACCACAGTAAAGGAGTTTAAGCATGCGTGGGATAGGCATAAGGCTATCCTAACTATAAGATAAGGCCAGGGACTAATGAAAGTATTTAGAAAATTGGGCGGAATGGTTCTTATCTGCCGTCACATTCTATGTTTCTATGTAGTGGCTATCTACCAGACAGCCACTAAAGATGCTTCATGCAGTGTCAGGGAGTCTAACACACTTTGTATACAGATGTCCAGCGTCTTGCAAATCCAGCACAATGCAAATTGCTGTCCATGTGCATTAGGTTCCCCCTCATTGCGGCCATGTCAATCATAACCTTGTTATTGGAAGTCTACTACTTTCCCATCAATTAAGGAAGCACTGATTGTAATAACACAAGGTATGAACTGGTGTTGCAGGAACCCTCACTTCAAAAGGTCAATTTGCAATTTCATTGGGACGCCTGGGAAAGTGATAAAAATTTAGAGTTTCTTGTATAGACAATTCCACATGCCCTTAAAATTACATATTGATATACAATATATTTAGACATACAATCGGTTATCATATTCTCTGTATTGTATTTTGATTGGAACAAATCCACTATTTTATTACTTAACACTTGGATAGTACCTTCCCCTCCCTTTTTTTTTAAATTTGTTTTTAAATTTTTATATTTTTCACCTTCTCTTCTTATTTCTACGTATGCTTCTGTTGTTAAATGTTGCTTTTTCTATGTACTAAATTAATGTGAAATATGATTTTCAAAATACTGTTCAATAAAAATGGTTTGAAAGGTCCCCCTCATGCTGACATCTGAGGAGGTGGAGATGGGACCTCAATGCTTGAATCAGGCATGTGTTTAACCCTTTGCTTGCTGCCAATTATATTCGGAAAACAGCTTTGCATTTCGTACACTATAATGTGCCTTTAATAGCCTGGATGTCCCTTAAAAATAACTCGCAAACAAAAGTAATGAAATGTATTTTGTGCCTCATTATTGGTCCTTAACCCCTTAAGGACGGAGGACGGTTCAGGACCGTCATCGGCATTTTTGCGTTGCCGACCGGTGACGGTCCTGAACCGTCCTAACCGTCCAATGTACTTACCCGATCGCCGTCGTTCCCCCGGCGGCGATCGGCGGTGCTCCCGGTGTGGGGAGACTGCCTGCAGCCCAGACAGTCTCCCCATGGCGGTTTAGGACCCCTGTGGCCATGTGATCGCCCAACAGGGCGACCACATGGTCACAATAGGTGTCCTAGTCTCTGCCTGCAGGGGGACTGTCTGTGCTGACAGGCAGTCTCCCTGCAACTGTAAAATCAGTGTAAAATCAAAAAAAAATTTAAAGTTATAGTTAATAAAAAAAAATATTATTATATATGTGTATATATATGATATATAGACATATATTATACCTATATAATATATGTCTATATATCATATATATAATGTCATGCTAAGTGTATTTTTATATTAATATGTACATATATTAATATAAAAATACACTTATAATTAATTTACACACGTATATATATAATATATATAATAACTATATATATTGTATATATATATTATTATAAAATACGAATAATAATTTAAATTAAATTTAAAAAATTAAAAATAATAATAAAAATTAAAAAAAATTATATATCTATACGAAATTTTATTCTAACTGTATTTTGATATTAATATATATATATTTACCGTATATACTCGAGTATAAGCCGAGTTTTTCAGCCCATTTTTTGGGCTGAAAAACCCCAACTCGGCTTATACTCGAGTCATAGTCTGTATTATGGCAATTTGCATTGCCATAATACAGACTGGGGGGAGAGGGGTGCTGGCAGAGCTGTAAGTTGTAACTTACCTTTCCTGCAGCTCCTGTCAGCTCTCTCCTCCTCTGCGCCGTCCGTTCAGCACCTCGGTCAGCTCCCAGTGTAAATCTCGCGAGAGCCGCGGCTCTCGCGAGATTTACACTGTGAGCTGACAGAGGGAGCTGCACAGACCGCGCGGAGGAGGAGAGAGCTGACAGGAGCTGCAGGAAAGGTAAGTTACAGCTCTGCCAGCACCCCTCTCCCCCACTGAACTGCCACTGGACCACCAGGGAAGGAGAGCCCCCCTCCCTGCCATATATCAAGCAGGGAGGGGGGACGAAAAAAAAAAATATTAATAAAATAAGAATAAAAAAATAATAAGAATAAAAAAAAAATTAATAATAACAAAAAAAAAAGGGGTATAAGGACCACTATGGGAGGGAGGGGGGGGGATAAGGACCACTATGGGAGGGAGGGGGGTATAAGGACCACTATGGGAGGGAGGGGGGGTATAAGGACCACTATGGGAGGGGGGGGGATAAGGACCACTATGGGAGGGAGGGGGGGGATAAGGACCACTATGGGAGGGAGGGGGGGGATAAGGACCACTATGGGAGGGAGGGGGGGGGATAAGGACCACTATGGGAGGGAGGGGGGGTATAAGGACCACTATGGGAGGGAGGGGGGGTATAAGGACCACTATGGGAGGGAGGGGGGGTATAAGGACCACTATGGGAGGGAGGGGGGGTATAAGGACCACTGTGGGAGGGAGGGGGTGGGATAAGGACCACTATGGGAGGGAGGGGGGGTATAAGGACCACTATGGGAGGGAGGGGGTGGGATAAGGACCACTATGGGAGGGAGGGGGGTATAAGGACCACTATGGGAGGGAGGGGGGGGATAAGGACCACTATGGGAGGGAGGGGGGGGTATAAGGACCACTATGGGAGGGAGGGGGGTATAAGGACCACTATGGGAGGGAGGGGGGGTATAAGGACCACTATGGGAGGGGGGGGGGATAAGGACCACTATGGGAGGGAGGGGGGGGGTAAGGACCACTATGGGAGGGAGGGGGGGGGATAAGGACCACTATGGGAGGAGGGGGGGGGGATAAGGACCACTATGGGAGGGAGGGGGGGGATAAGGACCACTATGGGAGGGAGGGGGGGTATAAGGACCACTATGGGAGGGAGGGGGGGTATAAGGACCACTATGGGAGGGAGGGGGGGGTATAAGGACCACTATGGGAGGGAGGGGGGGTATAAGGACCACTGTGGGAGGGAGGGGGTGGGATAAGGACCACTATGGGAGGGAGGGGGTATAAGGACCACTATGGGAGGGAGGGGGTGGGATAAGGACCACTATGGGAGGGAGGGGGGGTATAAGGACCACTATGGGAGGGAGGGGGGTATAAGGACCACTATGGGAGGGAGGGGGGGTATAAGGACCACTATGGGAGGGAGGGGGGGTATAAGGACCACTATGGGAGGGAGGGGGGGTATAAGGACCACTATGGGAGGGAGGGGGGGGTATAAGGACCACTATGGGAGGGAGGGGGGGTATAAGGACCACTGTGGGAGGGAGGGGGTGGGATAAGGACCACTATGGGAGGGAGGGGGGGGGGGATAAGGACCACTATGGGAGGGAGGGGGGGTATAAGGACCACTATGGGAGGGAGGGGGGGGTATAAGGACCACTATGGGAGGGAGGGGGGGGGTATAAGGACCACTATGGGAGGGAGGGGGGGTATAAGGACCACTGTGGGAGGGAGGGGGTGGGATAAGGACCACTATGGGAGGGAGGGGGGGTATAAAGACCACTATGGGACGGAGGGGGTGGGATAAGGACCACTATGGGAGGGAGGGGGGGTATAAGGACCACTATGGGAGGGAGGGGGGGGATAAGGACCACTATGGGAGGGAGGGGGGGGGATAAGGACCACTATGGGAGGGAGGGGGGATAAGGACCACTATGGGAGGGAGGGGGGGTATAAGGACCACTATGGGAGGGAGGGGGGGTATAAGGACCACTATGGGAGGGAGGGGGGGGTATAAGGACCACTATGGGAGGGAGGGGGGGGATAAGGACCACTGTGGGAGGGAGGGGGGGGATAAGGACCACTATGGGAGGGAGGGGGGGGATAAGGACCACTATGGGAGGGAGGGGGGATAAGGACCACTGTGGGAGGGAGGGGGGGGGGGATAAGGACCACTATGGGAGGGAGGGGGGTATAAAGACCACTATGGGAGGGAGGGGGTGGGATAAGGACCACTATGGGAGGGAGGGGGGGTATAAGGACCACTATGGGAGGGAGGGGGGGTATAAGGACCACTATGGGAGGGAGGGGGGGATAAGGACCACTATGGGAGGGAGGGGGGGGATAAGGACCACTATGGGAGGGAGGGGGGGTATAAGGACCACTATGGGAGGGAGGGGGGGTATAAGGACCACTATGGGAGGGAGGGGGGGTATAAGGACCACTATGGGAGGGAGGGGGGGGATAAGGACCACTATGGGAGGGAGGGGGGGTATAAGGACCACTATGGGAGGGAGGGGGGGTATAAGGACCACTATGGGAGGGAGGGGGGGTATAAGGACCACTATGGGAGGGAGGGGGGTATAAGGACCACTGTGGGAGGGAGGGGGTGGGATAAGGACCACTAGGGGAGGGAGGGGGGGTATAAGGACCACTATGGGAGGGAGGGGGTGGGATAAGGACCACTATGGGAGGGAGGGGGGGTATAAGGACCACTATGGGAGGGGGGGGGATAAGGACCACTATGGGAGGGAGGGGGGGGATAAGGACCACTATGGGAGGGAGGGGGGGGATAAGGACCACTATGTGAGGGAGGGGGGGGGATAAGGACCACTATGGGAGGGAGGGGGGGGGGATAAGGACCACTATGGGAGGGAGGGGGGGGTATAAGGACCACTATGGGAGGGAGGGGGGGTATAAGGACCACTATGGGAGGGAGGGGGGGTATAAGGACCACTGTGGGAGGGAGGGGGTGGGATAAGGACCACTATGGGAGGGAGGGGGGGTATAAGGACCACTATGGGAGGGAGGGGGTGGGATAAGGACCACTATGGGAGGGAGGGGGTGGGATAAGGACCACTATGGGAGGGAGGGGGGTATAAGGACCACTATGGGAGGGAGGGGGGGTATAAGGACCACTATGGGAGGGAGGGGGGGGATAAGGACCACTATGGGAGGGAGGGGGGTATAAGGACCACTATGGGAGGGAGGGGGGGTATAAGGACCACTATGGGAGGGGGGGGGATAAGGACCACTATGGGAGGGAGGGGGGGATAAGGACCACTATGGGAGGGAGGGGGGGGGGATAAGGACCACTATGGGAGGGAGGGGGGGTATAAGGACCACTATGGGAGGGAGGGGGGGTATAAGGACCACTATGGGAGGGAGGGGGGGTATACGTACCACTATGGGAGGGAGGGGGGGTATAAGGACCACTGTGGGAGGGAGGGGGTGGGATAAGGACCACTATGGGAGGGAGGGGGGGTATAAGGACCACTATGGGAGGGAGGGGGTGGGATAAGGACCACTATGGGAGGGAGGGGGGGTATAAGGACCACTATGGGAGGGAGGGGGGGTATAAGGACCACTGTGGGAGGGAGGGGGTGGGATAAGGACCACTATGGGAGGGAGGGGGGGTATAAGGACCACTATGGGAGGGAGGGGGTGGGATAAGGACCACTATGGGAGGGAGGGGGGGTATAAGGACCACTATGGGAGGGAGGGGGGTATAAGGACCACTATGGGAGGGAGGGGGGGGATAAGGACCACTATGGGAGGGAGGGGGGTATAAGGACCACTATGGGAGGGAGGGGGGGTATAAGGACCACTATGGGAGGGGGGGGGGATAAGGACCACTATGGGAGGGAGGGGGGGGATAAGGACCACTATGGGAGGGAGGGGGGGGTATAAGGACCACTATGGGAGGGAGGGGGGGGTATAAGGACCACTATGGGAGGGAGGGGGGGTATAAGGACCACTGTGGGAGGGAGGGGGTGGGATAAGGACCACTATGGGAGGGAGGGGGGGTATAAGGACCACTATGGGAGGGAGGGGGTGGGATAAGGACCACTATGGGAGGGAGGGGGGGTATAAGGACCACTATGGGAGGGAGGGGGGGTATAAGGACCACTATGGGAGGGAGGGGGGGTATATGGACCACTATGGGAGGGATGGGGGGATAAGGAACACTATGGGAGGGAGAAGGGGGATAAGGACCACTATGAGAGGGAGGGGGTGGGATAAGGACCACTATGGGAGGGGAGGGGGAAGTAAGGACCACTAGGGGAGGGGAGGGTAAGGACCACTAGGGGAGGGGTGAGTCAGGACCACTGGGGGGGGGGTGAAGGAACACGGGGGTGGGGAGGTAAGGACCACTGAGGGAGGAGGAGGGGAAGTCAGGACATATGGGGGGGGAGGGGGCGGCAAAATATTTTTTGCCTACGGCGGCAAATATCCTTGCACCGGCCCTGCACACACTGCATTCACACACTGCATTCATACAAACACACACACTGCATTCATGCACACACACACTGCACTCATACACACACGCTGCACTCATACACACACGCTGCACTCATACACACACACATACGCACACACTGCATTCATTATACACACACTGTAAATAAATATTCAATTAATATATTTTTTTTAGGATCTAATTTTACTTAGAAATTTACCAGTAGCTGCTGCATTTCCCACCCTAGTCTTATACTCGAGTCAATACGTTTTCCCAGTTTTTTGGGATAAAATTAGGGGCCTCGGCTTATATTCGGGTCGGCTTATACTCGAGTATATACGGTATATCAAAATACACTTAGAATGAAATTGTATATATATCTATGTATATATAAATAAATAAAAAGAATGCAAACTATTCATATGTCCATATACAAAATTACATAAATAATTATATAAATATACACGTAGACTTCAAATATATAAATATGCATATATATTTAAATTCTACGTGCGTATTTATGTAATATTTTTACATAATTAAGTTATTTTATTGATTGCAATTTAAGGGACCTGCCTGCCAACCCAGGCCGAAAGTACAGAGAATTTAATTTGCTATCACTGTATTTTACCCTGTAACGTTCTACGACACCCTAAAACCTGTACATGGGGGGTACTGTTTTACTCGGGAGACTTCGCTGAACACAAATATTAGTGATTCAAAACAGTAAAACATATCACAGCGATGAGTAGAACAGGACCCCCCATGTACAGGTTTTATAGCGTTTTTGAAAGTTACAGGGTCAAATATATGGGTCAAATATTTTTACATTGAAAATGGCCAGGTTGGTTACGTTGCCTTTGAGAGCGTATGGTAGCCCAGGAATGAGAATTACCCCCATGATGGCATACCATTTGCAAAAGAAGACAACCCAAGGTATTGCAAATGGGGTATGTCCAGTCTTTTTTAGTAACCACTTAGTCACAAACACTGGCCAAAATTAGCGTTCAATTTAGTTTTTTACTTTTTTCACACACAAACAAATATGAACGTTAACTTTGGCCAGTGTTTGCGACTAAGTGGCTACTAAAAAAGTCTGGACATACCCCATATTGAATACCCTGGGTTGTCTACTTTTAAAAAAATATGTACATGTGGGGTGTTATTTAGCAATTTATGACAGATAATAGTGTTACATTGTCACTATTGATACATTTTAAAAATGTATGTTTTGAAACCGCAATATCGTACTTGTACTTATAGCCCTATAACATGCAAAAAAATAGCAAAAAGCATGTAAACACTGGGTATTTTTGAACTCAGGACAACATTTTGAATCTATTTAGCAGTTTTTTTCATTCGCTTTTGTAGATGAGTAAAAGATTTTTCACATAAAATTCAAAAAACGTGTATTTTTTTCAATTTTTCATCATATTTTTTCATTTTTTTTAAATTAAATTACATGAGATTATATAAATAATGGTGTGTAAAGAAAGCCCCCTTTGTCCTGAAAAAAACAATATATAATTTGTATGGGAACAGTAAATGAGAGAGCGGAAAATTACAGCTAAACACAAACACCACAAAAGTGTCAAAAAGATGCCTGGTCGCAAATGTACAACATCGCAAAAAAAGTCCGGTCCTTAAGGGGTTAAGACTGTGCTAGCAACTATTAACTCAACAGCTCTGTGTTACTATTTTTTTAAATATTTAATGGGTATTTATCTAACCAATTATTTACTATGTATCACACACATACATCACAAATATTTAACTTCTAGTATTCACAATTGTGATACTATTTGGAGAAATGATTTTCATTCAATTGTATTTCATTTGAGAAAAATCTGCAAAATATGTACTAAATTCAGAAGTGAGTGCTGTCTTCATGTAAAGTCACAATTTTAATCAATTTTGTGATTTATATCGCTAGACAATACGGATTGTAACAAATCATAAAAAAATTGTTTTATAAAAAAAAAACTAAAACAATTGATAAAAATAAGTAGGTCAACGCAGATAAAAAAAAAAAAAAAAACAACAACCTAAATTGTAGGATGAAGGAAGGAATGAAAATAAATCTAAAGGATGCAGTCTAGGGAACACCTACGGTAATTCTGAATGTACCTTTCCTGGTTAAATACTTTGTTATTATTATGTAGGCTAATCAGGTATTAACCCACCATGAAGTGTCTCCTGAAACAAATCCAACTGCAGACACCTGCTGTACGGTCTATTTCTGTTATCACTGTACTGTTTTAAATGTACAGACATGGAATTAGTCTGCAATTGCAGTTTAACTCGTGTCCTTGAAATCAAGAAAACATCTTCCACATTATTATTCTACTTATTTTTATTTTCAAGCTTTTTACTGCACTTCCAAGCATTTTTCTATTAAACAAGCACAATTTATTTAAAATGTAAGATGTAGAGCTACTGTATAAGCACAGGATAACATTTAGACATTTATCTAAATTAATCTCAATTCTTTACTTGTTATTTTCAATCATTTCTGCATGTCAGCTGGTACTACTTGTTTGTTTCCAATGTGAGCACAAGCCAAACATGACTTACAGTGGAACTGGCACTAGTGAATATTTTTCACAACCGATTAGCTAAGTAAAAGTTTTTTTTTAATCTTTAATTCTTATGGCATGTAAACGAATTTAACCTCACATACGTAGGGCACTACTGAAGAAAGGCCAGAACACAGAAGCGCTTGTACAGCAGTTCTGTGTAGATTCTTTGTAGATGCCCAAGCACCCATGAGCGCATCCAGGGAACGATGTGGTGGCAAGGTCACCCATGACATGGAAGTCCTGCAGATTAGCCATAGCATTTACTGGGATGAGTGAAGAAGGAAGTTTCGCTTCCAGAGAAGTGACACTTCCTTTGTAGAGGTTTTCTGCTTGCATAGCTTCTGAACTTAAAATTGTTATCAATTTAAAACCTGGTTTAACTTTTGAGTTTGTCAATATTTACATACAACGTAAGATTAATATTCTGAATTCATAAGGTTAAGAAGAAACCAAATAGTGATTGATTTTTACACACTTTGTGATTACAACACAGGGTAAATGTGATCAAGATCTAATCCAATCATTTGGAAACAAGTGCAGGAAATTCAGATTATACTATGCAAAGCCATTTTAGATGAGTGAAATATTGGTTTTGCTCATGCACAAGACCATTGTCAATTATCATTTTAGTTTTTTCATTAATGTGTTGAAAAGTATATCCAGTGGTTTATCAAGTCAGTTTGGCTGTCAACTTTGTTAAGGGAAAAGCTTTCCATTAATGTGTCAGTAAATCTTATCCAGAGTGATTTTGATGGTGTCAGCTGCACTGATTAAATATGCATATATATCAAGCCTTTTCTGCAGAACTGAAAATGTCAAAAGTGTGAACATGGTGTGATTGCACCAACATTATCAAAAATAAATCAAATTTACCTGTTAACATGTAGATGCTATTAAACAAGATATTGTGATCAAGACCTTTATAATCTGAAACTAATCATACAGAGGTTTGTATTTTGTTTAAATAAAACTGCTTCTGAGCACGTATGAAGCATCTACATGCATGAACAACAATATAGATAAGAACAAAGAACTGCCGTTAAATAAGAAACCCCTCTCCCATCCCCTCCACCCCCACCTAATGTCAGAATTTAAAAAAAAAAAAAAAAAAATAGAAAAGACCACAATTTCCTGACAAGGCCCTTTGAGACTATTACTTATTAAATGTTGATCATTAATTCATTTCTGTGTCATCATTTGATATACACAGAGATATTTTTTAAAGCAAAAGCAGGTGCTATATTGGAGCAAAGTAAATACTAAATAAGGGATAATTGCCATGGAAACCAATAGAATGTCTTTCAACATTCTGCACTTTGCACAAAAAATAGAACCTGTTTGCATTGTTATGTTTCTCCCATTTTTTTTTTCATTTTTTTTTTACAGTAGGCTGTGGAGATAGCTTGTACCAAAGTATATGCAAAGAGAAGTTAATTTGAAGAATGGAGCAATCAAAGAATAACAAACAAAGTATAGCAGACATGAGACTTGACAACAAATGCATATTTTCTGTTTATTTTTTAAGTGGGCAATAGTTAGCACATACTGCCAATGCTCTACAAGCCAATATATTACTCAATTACACCAAGGGAGGACAGCACAATCAACCCATCCATTCATCAAAGGTGTCAGTGACTTCTATTGTGATATTTACATAGTGCTATGTAATTAGATGCTTTAGATCTTGATGATTAAGTTAATTCTCAGTGTTATTGATAATTATGTTTTTGAGAGTTCCATGCTAGTCATTGTGGTCATATGAACAAATTCCATAATTTTGAGGATCCAGAATGTAACCTTTGTAAAATATAAAATTATGTTATCCACTTCCACTTTTACACATGACCTCCCGAGTTATGCCTATAATTTTTACATATTAAAGATAGAGGATGTTAAGTTTCTCTCTTCAGATGTGAGGAGGCTATAACTAATGTTACTCAAACATGTTTGGAGGGAGGAATGATTTGATTTTAAAGCAGGATAAAGCATCTGAGATGTACACCCCTTCCCATGCCCTTTTTTTGGTCCAGAAGTAATAGAAATATATTATCTCTTATGCATTTCCTATACAGTTTATGAGCTGTGGAAATTCCTTCTAAATGTGCAAACTTTTGAAATAAATGTTAGATTTGCATACCTGCTAAATTCATCAATGTCTAGACTTTGTAAATCATGCCCTGAACAGACCTGAATTTGGCCTAGATTTCAGCTGGGTTGAATTCATGAGCCTGGATTAAAAAAAAAAAAAAAAGCCAAACAATTTCCCGCTGACAATGCTAACAGCCAGCGGGCAAATAGGCTTAATTATGTGGCGGCTGACCAACGCTTGCTAGAGAGCCACCACATGGAAATATTAAAAATAAAATAAATAAAAATTCTTTGGAGGTCAATAAGACCCCATATTACTATAATGGAGGTAACGAACCTTCATATGCCCTAAACTGTGATCCAGCAGGTGAAGGCTGTGACAAACGCTCCTTCCCTCAAACATTTGCCACAAACTCCTGGAGGAGTGTGGAAGCGGGCTTCCTGCCCACCGACTATGGTCCAGGTCTGAGACACTGTTCGGGAGTTAACCTGCCCAGCTGCCATTAGTAGCTTTCCCTGGGTGCACTTTCACTTTAATCGAATGGAACCAAACGCTAGCTCCCTGGCGGCTATTCCCATGAACAAATCCACAAATGGTCCTCAGCGGTACTTAGCTGCCACCACTATGGAACTCATTTCGGCATTAGGCCTTTGTGGTTCCAGGTTAACTTGATCTGGGGTTTTGAACCACTTTGTGACCAGTCAGGAGAGTGCTTTTTGGAGGGAAGGTGTCTGAGACTAAGTAGAACAAATGCCCCCTAAGAGCCAGGCAGAGCACCCCGTATTGTGGCTGCATGAGCTCCCAGAACTTTGACAGTGGCGTTTCCCCTACACTGCATGGATCTGAGTGCTATTTGATCAACTTGGGTGCTCAGATCAGGGCTATTGGGTGATGTTTAGTATGGGGGGTTATTGTATGTTTTTATTATGTTTTGGGGTACTTTTATGTTTTTGTTTTGTGCTGGGCTCTCTGTTCCTTGGAGATAATTAGCTTACCTGTCTTTAACTCAATTATCTCCCAGGCCCAGAGATTCCTGGGAGGGGCTGGTGTTGAATACAATGAAGACCCCATGCTCGGCTCTGTGCATAAAAGGCAGAGTTTGGCTCATTAAAATCAGTTGTACTCCCAGAACTATGTGTTGTCTAGTTACTGGGAGGGGAAAGGGCTAATTACTGCTCAGCACCTTGTTCCAGCTCATGGAGGATTCAGCGGGGAAAGTCCTTGTAAGGACTAGAGCTCCCAGGACTGTGTGTTGTCCAGTCCTTGGGAGGGAATAGAGGCTCGAGGAGGACCTCAGTCAAGCCACAGTGACTGGCTAAGAAGAGTGGCAGTTTTCTCTGGTTCCAGCTAGGAAGTGATCCTCTGCTACGAGGGCATGTCTTCTAAACATATAAAATTAGCAACATTGCTGCCCAGTTGCTAGGAAATGCCCATCATATGGGCTTTAGGTGGGGTTTACCTTACATTTTACAGAGGGGGGGGGGGCTAATAGTCTGATCGTACATCATGTTTACTGAATAACCTTATTAGCTTCTACAAAACACGGACATTAGGATAGAAAAGACAGAGGGATTTAGGCTACAGAGAGGGACTGTCACTCCTAAATAGGGAAACTTAGGAGGTATGGATTTGCAATGCCTTCTGATTAGTCATCTTATGCAGCTTCCTAACAAAATACTATTCCACAAAATGTTTTGGCTTTGTTTAAGGTAATATTCTCTGTAAAGCATTACATATGATATGGTAGAAATTAGATCAGTACACCAGTCACATGTTCTCTTGTTTATAGAAAAGATGTTATTCAAGCATGTTACAAAACATCAGTTCCGTAGAACACAGAGTGGAGTTGAGGAGGTGGTATGTTGTTTGCAGATGGAATCTACAACCGCAGTTTTTCACTGTGTGCACTTGGCATGCACACAGAAACAAAACAAAAATGTGTATGTGTATTCTTTGGAACTACGGGGAAAAAACACAGGTCTTTAATAAAGATAATTTTCAATGAAATTGAAGATAGTGAGGAAATACCACTGCTGTTTCCTGCTAGAGGCTGGATGTTCTCGTAAACACTCTATCTGGTTTAGCCCCTCTTCCATCATAACAGTAAACAGAGGTCAGTGCACAAACAGCAAGCAGCACATGGTAAAACGTAGTCAAAGACAAAGAATATATATTCTGAACAAAAAATATTTGCTTTGCACACAAAATCTTCTTTCAGGGCTACACTCCCAGACATGTTCACAGATGAATACACATTGATATTTAGAAATACACAGATGCATTCTTAAGTATACATATTCACAGATACATTATTATTATTATTATTATTATTATTATTATTATTATATTATTGCCATTTATATAGCGCCAACAGATTCCGTAGCGCTTTACAATATTATGTGAGGGGATTTAACTATAAATAGGACAATTACATATAAACTTACAGGAACAATAGGTTGAAGAGGACCCTGCTCAATCGAGCTTACATTCTATAGGAGGTGGGGTGTAAAACACATTAGGACAGGAATTTGCACTCAAATAAGGTGGGCTGCCCTTTAGGAGAGGGCAAGAGACAGGTATGTGAGGTAGGGGTTAGTCTTGGAGGCCATAAGCTTTCCTAAAGAGATGGGTTTTAAGGCACTTCTTAAAAGATGCAAGACTAGGGGAGAGTCTGATAGCGGTTGGCAGGCTATTCCATAGGAAGGGAGCCGCCCGCGAGAAGTCCTGCAAGTGCGAGTTGGCCGTACGAGTGCGGACAACGGACAAGAGGTGGTCACGGGCAGAGCGGAGAGACCGAGAAGGGACATACCTATGGATCTGTGAGGAGATATAAGAGGGGCTAGAGTTGTTCAGTGCTTTATAGGTGTGAGTTAGTACCTTGAATTGACTCCTATAGCATACAGGAAGCCAATGTAAGGACTGGCAGAGGGGTGAGGTGTGAGAGAAACGACTAGAGAGGAAAATAAGTCTAGCAGCAGCGTTCATTACGGACTGTAGGGGTGCAGTAAGGCTTTTGGGAAGACCAATCGGGAGAGGGTTACAGTAATCCATGCGGGAAATTACTAGAGCATGGACAAGCTCCTTGGTAGTATCTGGTGCAAGAAAGGGGCGGATGCGGGCTATGTTTTTTTTTTTTTTCTTTTTTTTTTTTGGGGGGTATTATTTTTTTTTTGTAAATTCTTTATTTTGATCGTGCAGAGATAAAACATGCAATTTGCACTGCCACAATAGCTGGTGCAGATCGATTGGCATTCACATATGTTTACATGGCATCAGAAACATTGCACTTTTTTTTTTTTTTTAAAGCGAAATAACAAACAGGTTTACATCGTAAACTTCCTAACCACCTAGAAGAAACAATTGTTTTGCCCACCGATTGATAGCGTGGTGTAGGAAAGGGTAGGGGTAAAAGGTCATGTTAAAACATTGCATTTTAGAATTGAGTCGAGGACAAATGGCTTTGTGCCTGGCTTCCTCAGTTTAGTGCCTAGTGCGTTGAAACAATAAAAATAAAAATAAACAAGTTTGATAGACAACCAAGAGTTGGTGCAAAGGTAATACGGTACAATTGCTCACAGCGCACGAACAACAATTGTCAGCGTTCTGAGTGACATATTAGAACAGTGTTAAGGCATGATATACAATGCACATTTTATAATTTTAGTAAAAGACGATGAACAAGATAGTGTTGATAGTCAGTGTGTAGGTTAGTGTGGTCATTAGGTTTGTCAACTGACTTTGTTATGAAGGAGGGATATGTCGCTTAATAGCCGTTTCATGTGTCTGGGAGAGGTACGAAGTGTCGCTATGTCTTACAGTTATGTGTGTTGATTGGGGTGTCAAAGCCGTCGTGTCGCTGTGGTGGGTTGGTGTTAGTAATTATGTATGACTATGGCTGGTGCAGCGTGTGTGGTTCCTAGAGTGTAGTCAGGCATGTTGTGCTCTGAGTCTAAGTGCGGTCGAGTTGTACATGAGATACATAAGGGAGTAGGTCATAAAAGCAGTAAGATCACATAGATTGGCAGTTCAAAGAGTTAGGTATGGCTGGGGCAGAAACTCCTGTTGTGCCGTCTGCTCAGCCAATGCCCCTCACCGGAGGCTCAGCAACCTGTGGTTGTGCAAGTTCTCCTTGCCCTGTGTTTAGCTGAGGAAGAACTTGAGCATAAGTGTCCAGATGTGTGGCTATGGCCTCTTGCTGGTTCTGTGCCCCACACCAAGCCCTGGGTTCCGTCTGGGTGTGTGCCGTCGTTCTGTGGGTTACAGGTTGATTAAGGGTCGGGTCCCATGTTTGCTGTGTGCCAGCTTCGATGGCTTCCCCGGTTTGAGATGCAGCTCCAGTGGCTTTCCGCGGAGTGTTCACCTGTTTGGCACCTTGGATTGTCTTCCCAGCGTGTGAATGCGGGTATGAGACATGGTGCTGCAGCCCCTCTCTTGCTTGGTGTTGCGGTAATTCCTGTTGTTCATCAGAGTGATGCATAGATATGGCCCCGCGGTGTCGGAAAGTATCCCGCTGGTCTGAGGGTCTGCGCTCGGGTGAGGCGTCTGAACAAGAGAGTTGCCCGGCGGACTTGCTCGCTTTAAAGTGGGAGCGGGTACGTGTGTCCAGGTAGTTTGGGTTAGTTTCCCGCTTTGACGGCTTTTGGAGTCTGCGTGGCCGGGTGGCTGCATTGTAGGCTAGGAGCGGGAAGTCATAATGGCGGCGGCGTGTAGTGGGCCGGAGCCACGAGGCCACCAAGCGGGTTGCTCGGCTAGAGGGTACCCCCCTGTCACATAGGATCATACAGAAGCTGAGGTAAAGCTGGTCAAGATTTTCCAGGGGATTCGAGGGTAGGTGACCGCTTGAGTACCTTTTCTGAGGGCCATGCCGGGCGGCCATCTTGGATTAGGCCCAGCGGTTCCGTCTCCTCGTAGGCCTTGTGGCTAGCCTTGTGGCTAGCCTCACTTGTCCACAAGTTTAGTCCACTACCCCCCCCCCCACCGGTCCAGAGGGGGGGGGTAGGAGAATAACGAGGTCTTGAGGGGGTTCCGGTGTCGGAGCGAGCGGCCCCCTCTCTCCGGCTCACGCTCTAGTAGGCCGCAGCTGGCGTTTCGGTCGCTTGATCCCGATGGGCTCCAGGGAGGTATCACCCGGTATAGGAGTGTACCCCCGGTTTAGGCAGTGCCCCCGGCGAAAGTTTTGGGCTGTGTAGCCGCCGTTTGTGCCCTTTATGCTGCTCGCCTGACGGGAGCTCTTCTTCCCCACGTCTGTTCAGCTCGGCAGTCAGACTCCGCCCCCGCGGGCTATGTTTTTAAGATGGAATCTACAGGATTTGGCAACATGCTGGATGTGAGGCTCAAAGGTGAGACCAGAGTCAAGTATGACGCCAAGAAAGCGCGCTTGCAAGGATGGACTGATGTTGGTACCACAAACTTGAAGGGAGAGCGAAAGAGGAGGATCAGTATTAGGAGGAGGAAAGACAAGGAGCTCAGTTTTTGAGAGATTGAGTTTCAGAAAGCGGGAGGACATCCAGTCAGAGATGGAAGAAAGGCAAGCAGTGACACGTTGCAGGACGGCAGGGGAGAGGTCCGGGGAGGAGAGATATAGCTGGGTGTCATCAGCGTACAGGTGGTAGTGGAATCCAAAAGAGGTAATAAGTTTGCCAAGAGAGGCAGTATAAAGAGAAAATAGAAGGGGACCAAGGACGGAGCCTTGGGGGACTCCAACCGAGACAGGGCGAGGGGAGGAGGTATCATTAGAAAAGGAGACACTGAATGAGCGTTGGGAGAGATAAGAGGAAAACCACGAGAGGACAGAGTCACAGAGACCAAGCGATTGAAGAGTTTGAAGAAGGAGAGCATGATCAACGGTGTCAAAAGCCGCTGAGAGGTCAAGAAGAATTAGTATGGAGTAGTTGCCTTTGGATTTAGCTGCGATTAGGTCGTTAGTGACTTTGATAAGGGCAGTCTCTGTAGAGTGGAGAGGGTGGAAGCCAGATTGAAGGAGGTCAAGGAGAGAGTTGGAATTGAGGAAATGAGACACACGGGTAAAGACAAGTCTTTCCAGAAGCTTTGAGGAAAAAGGGAGCAGGGATATGGGACGGTAGTTAGAGAGGGTGGATGGGTCGAGGGATGTTTTTTTTAGTATAGGTACTACAGTGGCATGTTTAAGGTCAGCAGGGACGATGCCAGAAGAGAGCGAGCAGTTGAAGATGTGTGTTAGAGAAGGCACGAGACAAGTGGAGAGAGATCTGATAAGGTGAGATGGGACAGGATCGAGCGGGCAAGTGGTGGGGCGAGAGGAGCAAAGAAGAGCAGCCACCTCTTGGTCAGTAGCTGGGGAGAATGTCTGAATGGTAGGAAAGGCATGATCTATGTGTGATTGAGAAACAGAAAGGCAAGGAGGGGAGAATTCTTTCCTTAGCTGTTCAATCTTGTCAGTGAAGTAACATGCAAAGTTATCAGAAGTAAGGTTAGTTTGGGGGGTGGCCACAGCAGGGCGAAGAAGAGAATTAAAGGTGTCAAAGAGACTCCTGAGAGTGCGTGAACATGAACTAATGAGAGAGGAAAAATAGGACTGTTTGGCAAGGGCAAGGGCTGCACTGTATGAACACAATATGAATCTATAATGGTGAAAGTCTGGGTACGAGACTTCCTCCAGGAGCGTTCAGCACAACGGGAGCATCTTTGCAGGTAGCGTGTTGATTTAGTATGCAGACAGATATATACCACCAGACACGCAGAAATATTCCCCTATATACACTTCTAAACATGCATATTCCCAGACATATACCACCACACATACTCAGATACACAATGACAAAAACACACATATGTGCCATACACTAATATACACTCAGATGCACACTCCTAGTCACACAGTTACACAGATACTCTGCCACACATACTGACAGACACACACAAAGGCACACAGATGAGTACTGCCACATATACACAAATGCACACTGCCACACGATTTAAAGGGACACTGTAGGCACACAGGCCACTTCAGCTCATTGAAGTGGTCTGGGTGCAAACTCCCATCACCATTCACCCTGAGTTTTTATAAGCTGCAATAATTACCTGCTAGAGTTAACTCCTCCTCTAGTGGCTGTCTACTTTCGGATGTTTGGACAACTTTTGGTTGCCTAAACGATGCTGGACGTCCTCACGCTATGCATGAGGATTTCAAGCATCACGCAGCATCCCCTATGTGCAATAGGTCTCCCATGCCGGCAGACATCAGCGGGGAGGAATGTGGGCAGAGTTAAGCAAGCGCCGAGGGACATCGGCGCTGGACCCAGGTAATTGACAGAAAGGGTTATGAATCCCTTCTGCACCACGATGGTGGGCCTTGACAAAGGGGGAAGCTATAGTGCAGGGAAAATTAGTTTGTTTTCCTGGCACTTTTGTTTCCCTTTAACAGTCCACAATCCATAGTGTTTAGTGACGTTCCTATTTGCTTTCTTTTTGGGTGCAGGAGAATGAATTTCCTTGTATCTAGTGGAGGAACTACATCACCTTCTCCCAGCCCAGCGCTGCTGCACAAGGGGACAAGAGAGCCTGTCTGAAATAAGAGGAATTTGAGTGGTCAAAATGCAGGGCACTTCTGGAGATATTTCAATCACCCCAATTGAAGAATACAGTATTAAAGGACCCCATGCAGGCCTCAGAGCTAGACATTCCCCATAAAGAATGTTTACTTTAATAACTGGATTGCGGACTCATCTACCTTTTTTGTGTCAGGCACTACAACTCTAGACATAAATAATGTTGAATTCTGTATGGCTAATGTAATGTTTTTTTCATTTGTTATTTTATTATACGAGTATTTAGAAAAGGCCTCTGGTCAATGTTAATTATTTATTTTTTGATCTCTCTCAATCCATAAGGACTATCCATCCCAGTATGTATTAATACTCTCTTTGTAAAGATTTTTTTTTCCAGTCAAGGAGGCCTTGCAGTACGTGCTGACGATAGAGTCCAACTATGCACAGAATTCATGTTAACCAGCCTAGAACTCGTGTTCCTTGCTGGCTAATGTTATACTGGAAATGGCAGAGGTGTAGTTACTCTTCCAGCACCAGGGGAGTGAAGCTCTATATTATTATAACCAGCATTTATAAAGCAACAACATATTCCGCAGCGCTTTACAATTATGGCATGGGGATATTTGACATCATGTAATTGACATACAGAATATTAACAGAGACAAAAGGTGAACACTTTGCAATTATAGCATGGGGATATTTGGTAACAAGTAGTTGGCATTCAGATTATTATCACAAGTTAAAGAAGTCTGTATGTGCAGCGTTTCATAGTGAAAAGATGCACATGAAGACTCCGGGCATGAGGATTACTTCAAATCACTGACATGGTCATGCATGGTGCATGGAGTAACCCTTTAAGATAGGATACTTTCCTGGCTAATCATGGCAGCATATACACATGGGTTAGCTCCGCCCCTTACAGCCGATAGGACAGAAAAAACACCAAAGGCTTTAAAAGGAGGCTCCATTCCTGAGGTCCTCAGTCTGTCCTACAGCCCTTAGGATGTGAGCAATTTGCTCCCTTTACTTATGGACATGTACCGTATACAGGGAGTGCAGAATTATTAGGCAAGTTGTATTTTTGAGGATTAATTTTATTATTGAACAACAACCATGTTCTCAATGAACCCAAAAAACTCATTAATATCAAAGCTGAATATTTTTGGAAGTAGTTTTTAGTTTGTTTTTAGTTATAGCTATTTTAGGGGGATATCTGTGTGTGCAGGTGACTATTACTGTGCATAATTATTAGGCAACTTAACAAAAAACAAATATATACCCATTTCAATTATTTATTTTTACCAGTGAAACCAATATAACATCTCAACATTCACAAATATAAATTTCTGACATTCAAAAACATAACAAAAACAAATCAGTGACCAATATAGCCACCTTTCTTTGCAAGGACACTAAAAAGCCTGCCATCCATGGATTCTGTCAGTGTTTTGATCTGTTCACCATCAACATTGCGTGCAGCAACAACCACAGCCTCCCAGACACTGTTCAGAGAGGTGTACTGTTTTCCCTCCTTGTAAATCTCACATTTGATGATGGACCACAGGTTCTCAATGGGGTTCAGATCAGGTGAACAAGGAGGCCATGTCATTAGATTTTCTTCTTTTATACCCTTTCTTGCCAGCCACGCTGTGGAGTACTTGGACGCGTGTGATGGAGCATTGTCCTGCATGAAAATCATGTTTTTCTTGAAGGATGCAGACTTCTTCCTGTACCACTGCTTGAAGAAGGTGTCTTCCAGAAACTGACAGTAGGACTGGGAGTTGAGCTTGACTCCATCCTCAACCCGAAAAGGCCCCACAAGCTCATCTTTGATGATACCAGCCCAAACCAGTACTCCACCTCCACCTTGCTGGCGTCTGAGTCGGACTGGAGCTCTCTGCCCTTTACCAATCCATCCATCTGGCCCATCAAGACTCACTCTCATTTCATCAGTCCATAAAACCTTAGAAAAATCAGTCTTGAGATATTTCTTGGCCCAGTCTTGACGTTTCAGCTTGTGTGTCTTGTTCAGTGGTGGTCGTCTTTCAGCCTTTCTTACCTTGGCCATGTCTCTGAGTATTGCACACCTTGTGCTTTTGGGTACTCCAGTGATGTTGCAGCTCTGAAATATGGCCAAACTGGTGGCAAGTGGCATCTTGGCAGCTGCACGCTTGACTTTTCTCAGTTCATGGGCAGTTATTTTGCGCCTTGGTTTCTCCACACGCTTCTTGCGACCCTGTTGACTATTTTGAATGAAACGCTTGATTGTTCGATGATCACGCTTCAGAAGCTTTGCAATTTTAAGAGTGCTGCATCCCTCTGCAAGATCTCACTATTTTTGACTTTTCTGAGCCTGTCAAGTCCTTCTTTTGACCCATTTTGCCAAAAGAAAGGAAGTTGCCTAATAATTATGCACACCTGATATAGGGTGTTGATGTCATTAGACCACACCCCTTCTCATTACAGAGATGCACATCACCTAATATGCTTAATTGGTAGTAGGCTTTCGAGCCTATACAGCTTGGAGTAAGACAACATGCATAAAGAGGATGATGTGGTCAAAATACTAATTTGCCTAATAATTCTGCACTCCCTGTATACTCGAGTATAAGTAGAGTTTTTCGGCACATTTTTTGTGCTGAAAAACCCCAACTCGACTTATACTCGAGTCAATGTCTGTATTATGGCAATTTATGGCATTATGGCATTATGGTATTATTGCCATAATACAGACAAGGGGCTGTGTAGGAGGGGGCTGGCAGAGAGCGTTTACTTACCTCTCCTGCAGCTCCTGTCAGCTCCCTTCTCCTCCGCGCCGTTCAGCACCTCTGTCAGCAGTGGTGTCACTAGGGGGGGGCCAGGGGGGGCCATGGCCCCCCCTAGATCAGACTGTGCCCCCCTTTGTGCCCCCCCAACTGTAAATTAAGTTACTGCTCGCTGGGTTCCCTCCATGTTACTGAGAGCCCAGCCCCTGAGCAGTTGGATCCTGCAGGCAGGGGAAGTCCCCTGCCTGTAAACACGGAGAGACACTGGAGGGAGGAGGGAGGAGGGAGGAGAGAGCAGGAAGCAGGCTGTGCTCACTGTGCACTGCTCTCCTGCTCCCCCAGCAGACACGAAGGGGAGTCTTCCTGCACCCTGGAGTATGGTTCCTCCTCCACAGCACCTGCACAGGTATTGCCCACATGGAGCCTAAGGGGGCTGATTTTGTGTATGTTTGTGTGTTTGTGTATAAAGTGTGACTGTAAACTGGTGTGAGCGACATTGTGTGTGTATACTTAATTACAGTGAGTGTGAGTGACATTGTGTGTTTATACTTAACTACAGTGTGTGTTAGTGAGAGTGTGAGTGACATTGTGTGTGTATATACTTAATTACAGTGTGTGTTAGTGAGAGTGTGAGTGACATTGTGTGTGTATATACTTAATTACAGTGAGTGTGAGTGACATTGTGTGTGTATACTTAATTACAGTGTGTGTTAGTGAGAGTGTGAGTGACATTGTGTGTGTATATACTTAATTACAGTGAGTGTGAGTGAGAGTGTGAGTGACATTGTGTGTGTATATACTTAATTACAGTGAGTGTGAGTGACATTGTGTGTGTATACTTTAGTAAGAGTGTGTGTTATTGAGTGTGTCAGTGACATTGTGTGTATACTTAATAGTAGTGTGTTTTAGTGAGAGTGTGTGACATTGTGTGTATACTTAATAATAGTGTGTGTTAGTGTGTGTCAGTGATGTTGTGTGTATACTTAACAGTGTGTGTTAGAGTGTGTCACATTGTGTGTATACTTAACAATAGTGTGTATTAGTGCGAGTTTGTGACATTGTGTGTATACATAATAGTGTGTGTCAGTAACGTTGTGTGTATACTTAATAATAGTGTGTGTTAGTGAGTCGCATTGTGTGTATACTTAATAATAGTGTGTGTTAGTGAGAGTGTGTGACATTGTGTGTATACTTCAGTAAGAGTGTGTCTTAGTGAGAGTGTGTAAGTGACAATGTGCACTTACTGAAGAGTGTGCATTATGCAGTTGTGCTTTTATACTGTGAGGCATTTAAACTTTGATGCTTCACACTGATGCATTTAAGCTGTGGGGCTTTTAAGCTGTGGTACATTATGCAGCTGTTCCTTATGCTGTAATGTCTTTTATACTGAAGCCTTTCCACTGTGGTGCCTTTAAACTTTGACTTTTGCACCTTGTTGCCTTTTAACCACATTGCAGGCACTTTTATGTTATGTCTTATGCTTCCCCCTCGCTCCCGGTGATTTATTCCCGATTACCTGGGAGTTCAGGGGCTATGTATGCTGCAGACTGAGCTCTCTACCTGGTCTTTAAACAGCAAACACACTCGGAAAGGCCCGCGCATGTGCATTAAGTGCCATAAAGGGCCCAATACAGATGACTTGCATTGTGGGAATACAAGTTGCGGCAGCCATCTTGGATAAAGGCAATTGCCAGAAAGTACTTAAAATGAAGGGAGAATTACAGTAAACATCCCAAACTTATTTGGTAAGTATTTGCAGGGTCTCCAGACATGGATGTCTGTCTTCAGACAGTTTTAAATCTGTTTGACTGGTTTATTCATAGAATTTTACAGTGCACTTTTTTACTTTAGTACTTTGCCATAGGTAACATTTATTTTTTATTTATTGTTTATCTGATGTCTGAATCTACACATGTTCTGATTGTGATGGGAATGCAGTGGAAGGTTATGCACTGACTGTCTCCAGAAGGTAGTCGCTTCAGCATAACCTATCCCTGCGCAGCCACATGACATGCAGGCATGGCTTACAAAGGAAGTTCCAAGATATTTCAGAGGCCTTAGGGGTAAGAAAACCCTGTGGAGGAAGGTATTACCAACCCCTGAACTACACCACCTAAGGTGCAAGCCTATGGATCAAAAGTGGACGCAAACCTGTCCAAATTTATACGCCTGCCGATGCAGGATGTCAGCCAGCTGTGATTAAAGATATAAGATACTATAAGATATAAGATACTATTAAGAGCCAAGATTGAAGATGCAGTCTGAAGTCTTTAGGTTACAACTGACTTCTTCACAGAAGCTTCCCTAAATGTAACTAGGATATTCTCTTGATCAAATGGCTTTATCTATAGCATCTATAGCATCTATAGCAGCTAGTTAAGCATTATGGTTCTGTTTCTGGGATGATGACTCATCCTCCAAGTCTGCCCTCTACACCATTCTCTTTGAAGGGGAGGTGCTGTTTGGTAAAGCTTTGGATGAATCCATTGAAAAGGCGATTGAGGGCTGCATGGTATTTGTACCTCAAGACTGAAGTTCCAAGAATCCCAGCTCCTCATGGTCAGACAGGAGAACCTCCAGTGACCAGCATTTCTGAGATACATGGAGTTACTGACCCTGTAAGGAATACTCCAGAGGTAACTCATAGCAGTTGGTAAACCTGCCTCTCGAGGTTCTAATAGAGCTATGAAGCTGTCATTTTGCTCTTCAGCAATTCTCACCGCGACATCCAGACAGCCAGACGAGGTCACCCCAGAAGGGCCCGATGAGGGACTTGAACCTGGGTACTTTGCAATCCTGGACCTGCTCTTTTGCCTCTGAGCCACTATACAGCTCTAATATGTGCATGAAATATAATCTTGCCTTCTATCCAGCACTGGGGGCTGGACGTTATTCTATGGCTGCTCCAACATTCTCAGCACACCTGTGGCTGATCACCAATTAGCCAGGTATAAGGCACTGCCTCTCCCTGAGGGCAGTGTCAGTTCATTGACTCTGGTTCAAGTATTGCTGTTTCATGTTCCAGTGTGCTCCTGTTGATTTCTGACCTTGGATTGCTATTTCGTGTATCCTGACTTCTGGCATCCTCTGACCTTGGCTCTCTACTCGTTTATCTTGATTTCTGGCACCCACTGACCTCTGGCTTACCCAGACTATTCTCATTGTTTATCCGTTTCTGTACTGCGACTTGGAGCATTAACCTGCACAGCCCCTGTGCATAGACTCACAGGCCAGGTGAGTTCTTACCTGACCACCTTGGCCTGTGTTTAATTGCAAGGATGAGCATATATCTGCACTACAGACTCCCAACCAAGGTAAGCAGTTACAGTGACTCCTCCAGTACTAGGAGCCTCATTTTTTTCTGGGCTCGTCACATTCTGGAGACTTGGGTGGATTGATGGATTGATATAGACTGGAGTTTCTTCGTCAGACACAGGAGTCTCTATACCAACAAGAGAATTCAGACAGATGAATCAAAAGGTATAGCACTGAAGAAATATGTAAGAAGCCTTCTGGACGAAGAGGTGATTTCTTAGGTCCCATAACAAGAGTGGTTCCAGGGACAAAATTTGCCTCTCTTATGGTGCTGCAAGAAAAAGCACATGGACCTAAGGGCCAACAATAGGCTGAATGTCAGAGTCTACAAGACAGAGTCAATCAGATCCATATCTCAAGCAATTTGGAAGGATAATGTCCTTATCTCTATATATCTCTATATAGAGTTACAGGTGATACTCAAATATAGAATATCGTGAAAACATTTATTTATTTCAGTAATGCAATGTAAAAGGGGAAACAAATATATAAGATAGACGCATTACATGCAAAGCAAGATAGTTCAAGCCGTGATTTGTCATAAGTGCGATGATTATGGCTTACAGTTCATGAAAAGCCCAAATCCACAATCTCAGTAAATTGAAGATTATGCTAGCTTTAGTGTACTAATAATCTTAATTTTAATAATGACAGGAGGCAAGTATTTTGCATATCTCTCTTTACTAACTCCATACAGCAGTAAAGAAACACATAGAAAAAATAACCAATCACAGGAGAGTAGGATGTACACAAGGCAATGTGACCTTATCATTTCCTCTTTCAGAAAGCGACAACAAGCAGAAGTAAATATATAGCAAACAATAAAACTAATAATAACCCCAAGTTCCCATGTGCGAAGGAGCAAACTTCCAAAGAATTCTATACGAACAGCGAAAAAGAGTTCAGGGTTGAGACAAATCCGAAGGATAAAATCTCCAATAGTTTCACGTGAACTGCCAATTATCTTCAGAGACGAATCATACTGAAAAGAGATTGTGTGACAGGTTTAGACATAGTCACGAACATGTAACTCCAATTAAAGTACCACCTAACATCCCATTGGAGAATATAGTAACTATAATCTGATAATTGAGTAATTGTAATGAGAACTCTAATGAGGATTCCATATTAATGGAAGTATGAACATATCATATAAGCACCAATGTGAGAGGCAAACCTACCTTAGCACCTGATATCTGCAAAGCAAATGAATAGAAAGAGTGGGCAGCGAACCGGGGGGGGGGGGGGGGGGGGGGGAGAAATACTTGCCTCCTGTCATTATTAAAATTAAGATTATTAGTACACTAAAGCTAGCATAATCTTCAATTTTACCACATGACAGGAGGCTTCGTATTTTGCATTTTTAACGCTGAGAAAGAGTATAGAACTAAATAAGAGTCCTACGGTGTGCGGAGAGACCCAGTATTCGGTGTTGTGGGAAGGTCTTCCCCGATGAGCGTCCACGTATACACCATCTAACGGGAAATTATACAAGACCAAGTCTGACCGATTGTCAGCAGGATGTTTAGTCCCGTAGAGTGAAAGGAGAACGACCTCCACAACTCATAAGCTGGAGAGGTATGACATTGGGTAGTTGGTATCCTAGAGGATCCTAGTCCCTTGGGCGTCCTCAGGTAGTGATACCGGCTGCAGTTCCGTCTCCATCCTCATATAAGGGATCAAGATGCAGGACCGAACCAGACAGGCTGGGAATGTCCAGATGTAGGGGTAGGGTCATCGCATCCCTGGGTTCCAAGATTCTCAAGAGGTCCCCGGCAGCCTCCGATCATCTGCTGACCTGCCAAGAAACCTCCAAAGCGGGTCCAGGTCCCCAGGTAGCCGACCCTCCTGGGATAGAAGATGTGAGTACCCTATGGCTCCGTGAGGAATTGTTTGTCATGAATGTAGCAGGAGAAGATCCTCGCCTGCTCGAGAATTACTGTAGACCTTGTAAGCATGAGAAGCATAAGTCCTCCGGGGAGGTCTGGTCGGACGGAGTGCGATCACCATCGTGCCTCGACTTATACTGTGACGAGTGGTAATATCCAAATCAGTCGGCCCCTATGAGATGTGTCTCCCCCGGGAGACGGATTGATCTTCTGTGAAGAAGACGGTGATCGAAGGAGCCTACATGTTGTCTGTAGTGATGTCCCGAACGGTTCGCTGGAGAATAGTTCCTGGCGAACATAGCGTGTTTGTGTTCGCCACGGACGGCAAACATATGCGATGTTCGGTCCGCCCCCTATTTTTTTTGGTTTTGTTTGTGGCCAAATTTACTAATACTAAGTAAAAATTACTTAGTATTAGTAAATTGTGCCCCTACTCGCAATACCGCGAGTAGGGGCATGTCTATTAAACAGTGACAGTAACACTGTTAAAAAATAAAATTAAAAAAGGGTCCCCCCTCCCTGAGCGGGTGGGGGCCCTAAAGTAAAAAAAGGGGGAGGACCTAATGTCCTCCCCCCTGGCCCCCACCCCTAAGCGGTGGGTGGGGGCCCTAAATACCAATAGGGGGGGATCTATTGTCCTCCCCACCGGCACCCACCCCTGAGCGGTGGGTGGGGGCCCTAAACAAGAATAAGGGGGGGGCCTAATGTCCTCCCCCCCTGACCCCCACCCCTGAGCGTTGGGTGGGGGCCCTAAATACAAATTGGGGGGGGGACCTAATGTCCTCCCCCCTGGCCCTAAATACAAATTGGGGGGACCTAATGTCCTCTTCCCTGGCCCCCACCCCTGAGCGGTGGGTGGGGGCCCTAATCACAAATGGGGGGACCTAATGTCCTCCCCCTGAGCGGTGGGTGGGGCCCCTAAACACAAATTGGGGGGGGACCTAATGTCCTCCCCCTGGCCCCCACCCCTGAGCGGTGGGTGGGGGCCCTAAACAAAAATAAGGGGGGGGGCCTAATGTCCTCCCCCCTGGCCCCCACCCCTGAGCGGCGGGTGGGGGCCCTAAATACATATATAACCCCCCTCCCCCCAGGTGACTAGGGGTCCCCAAACCCCTAGTCACCACCACCCCCAAAAAATAAACCTGCCCCCCTCCTACCTGCCCCCCTCACCCTAAAAATAATGAGGGGGGACCATTTAACTAAGTACCTTTAAAAATAAAAATACACTTACCATTCAATGTGTTCTTTCTTCTAAAATCTTCTTTTTTCAGCCCCAGAAAAGGCCAAATAAAAATCCATAATAACCGACGCAATAAAAAAATAAATAAAAAATCCATCTTCACCCTGCGAGGGCTCTTCGCAGACTGAGCTCTGCAGGGCGGGGGAAAAGGCTTATAAAGCCTTGCCCCGCCCTGCAATTAGGCTCAGAGCACTTTGATTAGTGGGTTTAAGCCATCCAATCAGAATGTTCTGACAGGTAAATGAAGAGACTGACAGGTAAGTATCTACATTTACCTGTCACAGCACTCTGATTGGTTGGTTTGAAATCCACAGCGAGGGAAAGTTCTGTGGAATTTTCCCACGCTGTGTAATTTGACTCAAAACACTATGATTGGTGGATTAAGTAAGGGAGGGATAATAAACACAGGTTACTGGCTATGGGACGATAATGTATAATAAACACAGGTTACTGGCTATGGGGAGGATAATGTATAATAAACACAGGTTACTGGCTATGGGGGGATAATGTATAATAAACACAGGTTACTGGTTGTGGGGGGATAATGTATAATAAACACAGGTTACTGGCTATGGGGGGATAATGTATAATAAACACAGGTTACTGGTTGTTGGAGGATAATGTATAATTATTATTATTATTATTATTATTATTATTGCCATTTATATAGCGCCAACAGATTCCGTAGCGCTTTACAATATTTTGAGAGGGGGGGGATGTAACAATAAATAAGACAATTACAAGAAAACTTACAGGAATAATAGGTTGAAGAGGACCCTGCTCAAATGAGCTTACAGTCTATAGGAAGTGGGGTATTAGAAACATTAGGATAGGAAATATCAAGTAGGAGTGAAGCAGAGCTGGAGGAGAGAGCAAAGCACTATCCCATAGGGACAGGTATGTAAGGGAGAGATTACTCTGTGAGGCCATACGCTTTCCTGAAGAGATGGGATTTAAGGCCCTTCTTAAATGATTGAAGACTAGGGGAGAGTCTGATGGCAGTAGGCAAGTTATTCCATAGGAGAGGAGCCGCCCGTGAGAAGTCCTGCAAGCGTGAGTTGGCCGTACGGGTGCGAGCAGCGGTCAGGAGGTGGTCGCGGGCAGAGCGGAGAGTACGAGGAGGGGCATACCTCTGGATCAGTGAAGAGATATAAGAGGGGCTGGAATTGTTCAGTGCTTTAAATGTATGGGTTAGCAGTTTGAATTGACTCCTATAGGATACAGGGAGCCAATGTAAGGACTGGCAGAGGGGCGAGGTGTGAGAGGACCGACTGGATAGGAAAATCAGTCTAGCTGCAGCATTCATTACAGACTGTAGCGGGGCAGTACGGCTTTTGGGGAGACCAATCAGGAGAGGGTTACAGTAATCCATGCGGGAAATTACTAGAGCATGGACAAGCTCCTTGGTAGCATCTTGCGTAAGAAAGGGGCGGATGCGGGCTATGTTTTTGAGTTGGAACCTACAGGACTTGGCAACAAACTGGATGTGAGACTCAAAGGTGAGACCAGAGTCAAGTATGACGCCAAGACAGCGCGCTTGTAGGGATGGACTTATGTGGATATCACTGACTTGAAGGGAGAGTGAGAGAGGAGGATCAGTATTAGGAGGAGGAAAGACAAGGAGTTCAGTTTTAGAGAGGTTAAGTTTGAGAAAGCGTGACGACATCCAGTCAGAGATGGAAGAGAGGCAAGCAGTGACACGTTGCAGGACGGCCGGGGAGAGGTCCGGTGAGGAGAGGTATATCTGAGTGTCATCAGCGTACAGGTGGTAGTTGAATCCAAAAGAGGCAATAAGTTTTCCAAGAGAGGCAGTATAAAGAGAAAATAGAAGGGGACCAAGGACAGAGCCTTGGGGAACTCCAACCGAGACAGGGCGAGGGGAGGAGGTATCCTTGGAAAAGGAGACACTAAATGAGCGTTGGGAGAGATAGGAGGAAAACCAAGAGAGGACAGAGTCACAGAGACCGAGTGATTGAAGAGTTTGAAGGAGGAGAGCATGATCAACTGTGTCAAAGGCAGCAGAGAGGTCAAGGAGAATTAATATGGAGTAGTGGCCTTTGGATTTAGCGGAGATTAGGTCATTAGTCACTTTGATAAGAGCGGTCTCAGTAGAGTGGAGAGGGCGGAAGCCAGACTGAAGAGGGTCAAGGAGAGAGTTGGAATTAAGGAAGTGAGACACACGGGTAAAGACAAGTCTTTCCAAAAGCTTTGATGAGTAAGGGAGCAGGGATATGGGACGATAGTTCGAGGGGAAGGACGGGTCAAGAGATGTTTTTTTCAGGATAGGTATTACAGTGGCATGTTTAAGGTCAGCAGGAACAGTGCCAGAAGAGAGAGAGCAGTTAAAGATGTGTGTTAGGATAGGCACAAGACAAGGGGAGAGAGATCTGATGAGGTGAGATGGGACAGGATCAAGTGGGCAAGTGGTGGGGCGAGAGGAATGGAGAAGTGCAGCCACCTCTTGTTCAGTAGCTGGGGAGAAAGTCTGAAGGGTAGGGAAAGCATGATTTATGTGTGGTTGAGAAAGAGAACGGCAAGGAGGGGAGAATTGTTTCCTTAGCTGTTCAATCTTGTCAGTAAAGTAATATGCAAAGCTATCAGCTGTAAGGTTAGTTTGGGGGGTGGCCACAGCAGGGCGGAGAAGGGAATTAAAAGTGTCAAAGAGACGTCTGGGATTGCGGGAGCATGAACTAATGAGAGAGGAAAAGTAGGACTGTTTGGCGAGGGCAAGGGCTGCGCTGTACGAAAGCAACATGAATCTATAATGAAGATAGTCTGCCTGGGTGCGGGACTTCCTCCAGGAGCGTTCAGCACAGCGGGAGCAACTCTGCAGATAGCGTGTTGATTTATTATGCCAAGGTTGGGGTCGTGTTCTCCTCGTGGTGCATGTTTGGAGTGGGGCTGCAGTGTTCAAGGCAGATGTGAGGGTAGTGTTATATGTGGAGATGGCCAGTGAGGGACAGGAGAGGGAAGGGATGGATAGCAGTTGTGAATCAATGTCAGCCGACAGCTGCTGGAGGTCAATAGAGTTAAGGTTCCTCCTGAGCTGAGGGGGGTTAGGCTGAGGTTGTTGGGTGAGGGGGTAATTGAGAGCAAACGATAAGAGGCGGTTACTGGTTGTGGGGGGGGGTAATGTATAATAAACACAGGTTACTGGCAATGGGGTAGATAATGTATAATAAGCACAGGTTACTGGCTATGGGGGGGTAATGTCTAATAAACACAGGTTACTGGCTATGGGGGGATAATGTATTATAAATACAGGTTACTGGTTGTGGGGGGATAATGTATAATAAACACAGGTTACAGGTTGTGGGGGGATAATGTATAATAAACACAGGTTACTGGCTATGGGGGAGATAATGTATAATAAGCACAGGTTACTGGCTATGGGAGGATAATGTATAATAAACACAGGTTACTGGCTATGGGGGGATAATGTATAATAAACACAGGTTACTGGCTATGGGGGATAATGTATAATAAACACAGGTTACTGGCTATGGAGGATAATGTATAATAAACACACAAAAAATAAATAATGCAGCTTCAGAATTAATCTAAATTGTATGCTGTCTAGGAGGTGGGAGGGTCTGGGAGGGAGGGTCTGCTGCTGATTGGCTGGAATGTGTCAGCTGACTGTGAGGTACAGGGTCAAAGTTTACTCAATGATGACGAATAGGGGGCGGACCGAACATTGCATATGTTCGCCATCCGTGGCAAACGCGAACACGCTATGTTCGCCAGGAACTATTCGCCAGCGAACCGTTCGGGACATCACTAATCCTGGTAAAATATTTTATAAATAAATAAATACATCAATAAATATGAGGAGGTGCTGATTGGCTAAAACGGCATTTGGCCCTGCCCCTATTCTGCCACCTTGCTGATTTCAGCCAATCCACTGCTCTCCATATTGAAAAGCATTGGCTTGACTAATAATTGTAAATTCTGATGATGTCACCAAGGAGGCAGATCAAAGCGGGGCCAGCGTAAGTAGACACGCACTGTGCTGGAAATAAGGTGGCCTTTCACCTTTTCTAAGGGGGCTAAGACGGGGGCAACCCACCTATATGGCGGATTAAACACTATATAGTCAGGAATACAGTTTTGTATTCCTGACCCTATAGTGTTCCTTTAATTAAACTTCCAACTGCCATAAAAAATACTAAATATATTGAATGCATTTGTGTAATCTTCATTATTGAAACACATGCATAAAAAACAGCAAGAAATTGCAAACACATGAAATAGTCAAGCAAATGCATGTATCGCTTTATAGGAGCATTGATGACTGTATATGAGAGGTCCCTGACACTTCTATTATAGTAGACTCAAGTACATAGGTAGGCAACTGTCAGCACTCCAGATGTTGTGGACTATATCCTCCCTGATGCTTTGTCAGCATTATGTCTTTGAATGCATTATGGTAGATGTAGTCCACGACATCTAGAGCAGGGGAAGTCTAGGAACCTTGTACTCCATGCACATTTGGCTCATCCTCATCATTAGCTCTCTAGCTCCATCTAGTGATGGACCCAATGTATGCATAATTTTTAAATGACTGCATGAAGTAGATAACACATGAATACATATTTATTTATTTAGTTACAAAATATTTTACCAGGAAAGATACATTGAGATTTCTCTCATTTTCAAGTATGTCCTGGGTCCACAAAACATTGCATTGATACAATAGGGTACAATAAAATACAAAAACAATATTAATACACAATATATACAAAATTTAACATAGAACAGGTAGGAAATAACACGACATGTGCATTCTGAGGTATGTAGAGAGGGATCTCTTAAGGACCAAACTTCTGGAACAAAAGGGAATCATGACGTGTCACACATGTCATGTGTCCTTAAGGGGTTAAAGGACTTTAGGCTTGGGGAAGATTTGAAAGTGTGCGGGAGGTCATATCACAATTGCTGCACTCTAGGAGAAGGAGGATCGGGCCGCTTCCTTTTTGTATTGAGGTAGACTAAATAAAGTGCTGGTACTGGAACGGAGGTTATAGGAGGTGGGAACAGCCGAGGAGAGCATTCTGTTCAGGTAGGGTGGGAGTTTCTCAGAAAAGCTCTGAAACACATAATGAATAAGCCATAATCAAGAGTCACGAAATGGGACCCATGAACCCCCGTTAACTAAGTGATCTCCCTCCTATTTACTCTCCTTATATATAATGGAGTGTGGTTAAAGAGAAATGGATATTATATAGAAATGGATGGAAACTTAGCAATAAATGTTACAAGGTCAATAGGTTGATGAGGACCCTGCTCAAAGGAGCTTACAATCTAGATTACAATCATATTTTGGACATTAATTAATATTTTGCAGGCATTGTTTATTTGTTTAACTGACAACCATTACAGAGTGTCTGCACATATGCCGCAGCTGACATTATGGGTCTCTAACATGACTTGGTCATACAAACTTTAAGGGAGAAATCTCCCACTATCTCCTATTTGCCCTTGCTGAATGGGGCTTTTCATTTGTCCTGAAGTGAACTGCCTTATTGTGATTAAAGTGCAACATGCAAATGGAGAATTGTGTAATTGTGTTACAATGCACTAGGCATCCACACACAATTTACATGGTTTGTAACACTATATTTATGCAACTGCACACAGAATAACTTAATTCAGACACAATGCAGCCCACATGTATTCCCACAACCATGCATACACATTTATACACATCTTTACACATAGCATACATATATTCACACAGGAATATGTATTTGTATTTACACATGTAAACTAGACTAAACATAATGTCTCATGTACATGCATACATGACAAAAAAGGAAGGAATGGGCATGTAATGTAACATGTGGAAAAACTATCCTAGTGAGTAGTACCCTCATTTAACCCCAGGTTATAAACTGCAGATTTTCTTTGAGAAATCAGCACTTTTATAAATTAACTAGCGAACTCCCCCCGGCTGTCAATCAAACAGCCAGGGAGGTTTGCAGCCTTCTTCTGTTAGCTCCCCTGAGCACTCTACTTAATCCTGACCATGCAGTCTGATGGTTCTCCAACTCTAAATTAATATAATTGCCTCTTACTGTATTGTGATGTCTTTCTGGTGCACTGCTAAGTGTGACAAAGAATTGGTGATAGAATGTCATATGTTCACTTTACATTGTACAAACATACTACTGCACTGAAGCGGTCCACCTTGAAGGATCTAAGCCTCTACCAGGTTAATCTATAAACCTATGCTCTACTGATAGAGGTGTGCTGAGATGTATAGGTGTAAATGAATAGACAAAAGGTTATGGCAAGATTGTCCAAAAGGTAACAACCTTATGTGTGTTTTTTTTTTTTTAGAAAGGTAATATTGCTAGGCACTCCAAAGGTTTAGGGCATCTTTGGGATTCCATCCTGCTTTTTTTGTTTCTTCACGCTGACTGATAGTAGGTCTGCTCTTCTTTATGGGGGCACAGTGGACCCCGCACATACGTATATTGTGGCTGACTAGCTGAATATTAAAATTGCAGGTTGTGTTAAACAGATTGATAGAACAGCCACATGCAATTTTGAAATCAGAATCCGCAGTTTAGAAGAATGCTGACTGAGGGCATGTCCATCTGTAGAAATAGAAAGCATTTGCATGTGTTCCAAGAAATGTTCTTCATATTTCAGAGGGTAACTGAATAAGGTTTGAGTAAATAAAGCAATGGTTAGGAAGTAGCATGCAGATGAAGCAACATGATGCTAACATATGGCTGTGCCATTAGTGTTTTAAGCGAGAGTTTTAAATATTACAAGAATAGATAAAGAGCAATGGATAGTGATGTGAAAATAAACCTCACATTTACTACTGCTCCTTCCCCTACTTACTGTTATCAGGCCAAAATTTCCCATTAGGCAGAGTAGGCAGTTGCCTACAGGCTCGTGCCTGATGGGGGCACCTACTTTGCCTGTTAAACGTTTGAGGTTTCCTCTGTAAAGATTATTTCTACTGAAAGAACATCAATTGAGATGCGTAGACACAGTGATGTAGCAACATAAGCTACGTGGTGACGTGATCAAAGTGGAGGGGTGTCATTGGAACCCCACGAATTTCGTTTCTTTGCCTCTATACCAACGATCAAGGAAACATCCTGCTAAGAGCATGACGCACGACCGGGACACAGAGAAACTCAATATACATCAAACTGTGGAGGATTCGAGACTACTGTAGCCGGCTGAACGCAGCACACAATGTTCCAGTGGGTACAAAAGGTGTGTGTGAGTAGCAGGTTTATACTGCACAAACTCACTACCTTTTTCCTGTAAGAGGCTCCCTGTATTGTTTTTCATACTGTTATTTATATTCTATATTGTCTTTACTATATATTCTTTGTGTTTATTGCTGTATTGGATAGTTTTTATTGTCTATATGTATGTGTAATACATTTATTTTTAATCTTATCCCTATTATCAAAATTCTTATCAGTACTTTACTATTGTACTCTCCTTGTTTGTTTATTTTTTATGTGACTCTGAGCCAGTGCAATAGAGTGATCTCAAGACTACCAAGGTCATTTACTGTAGGCGCTCCACCAGTATAAGTATATTTTGGTATCTGTATTTGTGTCTGGTATTTGGGTAAAGCACAGGTGTGTAGCTGCCTAATATTTGTATTTTGAATTCTTAATTTCTATATAATTTCAAGGTGGTTGGGAAATAATTTTTCCACATTTTTTTTTATCTTGCATTATCCCTTTTAAGTTTTTTTATATTAGTATCTTTCTTTTTCTGTATTGGAGACAAACCACTGTAGGTGAGACGGGTAGTTAACTCAGCGCTACAGGAGGTACCAGCTATGCACGTACAATTGACCATAGGGCCGCATACACCCATGACACGTACAAAGCAAAACAGGCGAGTCATACTCTCTAGGCCACCTAGTCTCTATGCACACGGCACAGCGTCTTAATGTAACACCGCAGAAACCTTTAGCCAACCTGCAATTGACAATCAGGAGGAACACCTTAGCACACAACCGTACTTAAAAAGGTGCATTTACCCATCTACTCTCTTCCCTCCCTTATCCTAAACCCCCTTATGTTCCCTATTTGCTGGCATAGAGAGAAGAGCTGCAGCAACGTAGTCTATGTGGACACCTAGTGTTACTATTGGTACCCGTATTCGTGTGTACTGTTGGTACTCCTTGACATAAGACCTGCCTGCTCTTCTGTATTCCAGTGCGGTTATGTGAGATTTGCAATGCACTTTTATCATACCTGAGAATGTATCTCTCCCGATATGTACCCACCCTCCCTTTCACTCTATAATCCCTATTTTTGTTTTACCAAATATTGAAAGATTCTAAATAAAGAAAATATATTAAAAAAAAAAAAAAGTTCCTCAAAGGTAACAAACATATTAAAGGGATTCTATAGTGTAAGGAATACAAAGTTGCATTCCTTATACTATAGAGCCCTTTGGTCCTACCCTCCTTCATGCCCCCGCCACTTACAGCTAAAGGGTCATCTGATGGGGGTGGGGCAAGCGCTGCAACATATAAGGCACTCAACACAGGTTCCTAATCAATGTTGTCTGCATACAGATATGGTATTTTTTGAGAATCTATTAAGGCAAAATGGTTAGGATATCAACGTAGCGTTAAAAAAATTGACTCATCTGTTCAAGCAGCAAATTAGAGTTGGCTGGGAAGTCTCATCCCTTGGGAATTCTATGAAAAACAACTATGATTCTCCAGGATTTGAAAGTTTACATTATCTCCCATCAATCACATTGATGAAGAGGGCTTCACCCAAGAATGGGAGGAGGCCACCAATCGGTGTTCAAAAAGCTTAATGCAGATCATCTGTATACATGAATATAAGAACCTCCATTAATGAGAAAGTTAATTTAGAGGTAGAGAAAATACAGAAGTTTACGAATTAAATTAATTTCAGCTTCCTAGAGCAGATACTTCCACTGAACATTACATTTTGTTCAGGACAGTAGAGACTTCATATCAGGCAGGGTTTATATGAAATGTAAGAACTATGAGGATGGATTTGGATTAGAATGCCACCTCAGATTCCAAATCCTCAGATATGGATGGGGAATCATCTCAGTCCATACAGAATGAAACCATACCCCAAATCTTAGAGGAAAGGAATTAGTTTTTAGGCCTGAGCCAGATAGATGAGGGCCAAACTTTCCAGACCAGACAGACAAGGTCCAGGGGGACGGAGACGGAAACCTTGACAATAGCTTAAAAACAAATGAGTATCATCAATCTTTCCAACACACCCTTGTTGGTTGATCAGATCGGTGTGCTTAGAAAATACCTGTCCTTTGTCCAATTTCCCCCTGTTCAATAAGTTAAAAAGACAGTAGTGCTGCCAGCTGCTCACTGTCCCCATGGGATATGGTTAGGCAAATGAAGAGACTTAGTCAATAGTCTCCCCATGCCCATCTCCCTTTAAGTAGTTGTGTCCCAATATGCCAAGTCTGGACATGGGGCAACGGAGAAGCTGGCAAAAGTGCTGCTGTCTGCGATTTCTATACTAACCAGGGTCAGATTAAGAGCCCAGTGGTCCTGGTGCTGACAATTATGAGGGGCCTACGTACAGAATCTTATCGACCAAAAACACTGTCTTACCTTTTAAGCGTTATGTATCTGGTGGAGATGTTGCCAGAGGGAACCTTATAGGTTGCAGCTATAAGAAAACTCAAATTCTCTTAAAATATGCTAATCTCTCTCTAATTCATGCTTTCATCTTTCAAGTAAATCCATACCCCCTAACAGCAGTGTCCAGTGAAGCAAGAAGTCAATGGGCAGTGTAAAAGAATGGGCCACTGACGCGGATCTTGTAACCAGAACTCCCAAAAGGGACTAACATGCCCAAAAAGGAGGCGTATCTGCCCAAAGAACTGGAAGGCTTGCCTGGCATGAATGCATGTCAGGCTGCCTGCCAATCATGAACTTGGCATAAATGCGTCTAATGAAGCGCTCGCTCCATGCTTTCTAAGGGCTGTCCCCTAGCAGTCACATGTCCACTTGTCTCCTTACCTTCTTACTTGCAGGCAGAAGCTCCTGGTATACAGTCTGAGACTGAGAAAAGGTGGATGTAGTGAGTGTAGAAGAAAGGGAATATGCCAGTGTTAGAGAGACCAAAGTCAGCATTACCTAAACTAATTTTATTTCAGCTAGTCCACACAAGTTTTGTTTCCATATATCCCTCTTAAGTTGCCATACTTAAACAAAAGTATGTGAAGAGTAGTTAGGGTTGCCACCTTTCTTGGAAAAAAAATACAGGCCTTACTAATTTGCATAACTAATTATGTATACGTGATATCCCATGATGTAAATCACAAGGAGTGACATAAGAGAAAACTCTGTAAAATCACCAAAAAAACTACCGTATATACTCGAGTATAAGCCGACCCGAATATAAGCCGAGGCCCCTAATTTTACCCCAAAAAACTGGGAAAACTTATTGACTCGAGTATAAGACTAGGGTGAGAAATGCAGCAGCTACTGGTAAATTTCTAAATAAAATTAGATCCTAAAAAAAATATATTAATTGAATATTTATTTACAGTGTGTGTATAATGAATGCAGTGTGTGTGTATGAGTGCAGCGTGTGTGTATGAGTGCAGCGTGTGTGGATGAGTGCAGCGTGTGTATGAGTGCAGTGTGTGTGTGTGTATGAGTGCAGTGTGTGTGTGTATGAGTGCAGTGTGTGTGTATGAGTGCAGTGTGTGTATGAGTGCAGTGTGCGTATGAGTGCAGTGTGCTTATGAGTGCAGTGTGTGTGTATGAGTGCAGTGTGCTTATGAGTGCAGTGTGCTTATGAGTGCAGTGTGTGTGTATGAATGCAGAGTGTGTGTATGAATGCAGTGTGTGTGTGTGTGTGTGTGTGTTGCAAAGCCTTGGTGGGGGTTGGGCAATGTTTTTTTTTTATTTTTTATTTTTATTATTTTAATTTTTTTATTATTATTTATTATTTTTTTATTTCATTTAATTATTATTATTTTAGTATTATTATTTATTTAATTATTATTATTTTTTTATTAATATATTATATATATAATATATTATTTTATTAATATTTTTTTTTCGTCCCCCCTCCCTGCTTGATACATAGCAGGGAGGGGGGCTCCTTCCCTGGTGGTCCAGCATTGGCAGTTCAGTGGGGGGAGAAGGGGGCTGGCAGAGCTGTAACTTACCTGTCCTGCAGCTCCTGTCAGCTCTCTCCTCCTCCGCACCGTCCGTGCAGCTCCCTCTGTCAGCTCCCAGTGTAAGTCTCGCGAGAGCCGCGGCTCTCGCGAGACTTACACTGGGAGCTGACCGAGGTGCTGAACGGACGGCGCGGAGGAGGAGAGAGCTGACAGGAGCTGCAGGACAGGTAAGTACAGCTCTGCCAGCCCCCTCTCCCCCAGTCTGTATTATAGCAATGCAAATTGCCATAATACAGACTATTGACTCGAGTATAAGCCGAGTTGGGGTTTTTTAGCACAAAAAATGTGCTAAAAAACTCGGCTTATACTCGAGTATATACGGTACTTGAAGTTTGATTCTGCTGTATAGATGAATTGCTCCCAGTGTCCCCATGTCTCCCAGTGTCCCCATGTCTCCTGGGGACACTGGAAAGACATGGGCACATAGACACTAGGTGACACTGTTTGTTATATGCATATTGCTTAATGCAATCTATTCAGCTGCTGCAAACAGAATTACTTTCTTCCAGAAAACAAAGCACTAGTCACATTCACTACGTCATGCAGGATAGTTTGTGTAAATACAAGTATTGTTTGTTAAATATTGTCAATATGAGTCCTATGAAAACAAAAGTAAGTGCTGTAGCAGACAAATATTTTTTTGCATTCAACATCCTTTTTTATTTTAGTGACATATTGGTGGAGAAGAATAATTGTTTTGTAGTTTAGAATGTTTATACTTCGAAGTATACAATGAATTTGAAGTAGTCTATTATTTAGTTACTCATTCTTTTATGCTATATTCAAGCTATATTACCATATTTCTTTCTATTGCAGATTACAATTCTCTATGTCCTACATGTTCTTTTAAATTGCTGGAACATCTTGTTATGAACATAGAATGAACACTATTTTATGAACGGGTCAACTTAAGCAACACAACTAATTCAGCTTTAATTAAGTGGTTTTGGTGCATAGATAATGCCCATTCAGTTCCAATGCTTAAATCTGACATTTAACAATTACTTTAGCCCTAGAGTATCTTTCCCTATATGTCAATCATACAGTGCCTCTATACCAGGGGTCTCAAAGTCAATTTAGCTGGGTGCTAGTGGCCAAGTTGTCATCTTGTATGGGGTCTTTAGATGTGTATTATTATTATTATTATTATTATTATTATTGCCATTTATATAGTGGCAACAGATTCTGTACTGCCAGATGTGCTCTAACATTCAAACAACTGCACATTACCATACACAACTACTGTACACACAAATATTTTCACTATTGTGGTCAGGGACAATAAACCTAGTTATAGCAGTGGTGGTGTCCTACAGGAAGACTGAGATAACTATCAGAGCCAGGAGTGATTGTTTCATAACGTACGGAGAATTAATTTAAGCAATTCACCTGGACAGCATCAGCAAAGCACCGTTTTTGATGCATTTATATCACAACAGCATTGACTCAATTTAATTACCTTTTTTTGCGGTTCAGATCCCAATTATTAGGCAGCGTTCTGTATGGCTGAAATCGGGACCATATTCAGGATAATTCACAGCTATGTCTGCAAAATGCAGACATTGTTACATAGCATGAACAATGTCTGGATTTTGCTTTCTGAATGGCCCCGTTCAGCACCGGGTGGTTTTACCCTCTTTGGTACATGGCTATTTGAAAATTAGTGAATAACCCTGTGAATGTATCAAAAAATGAAAGGGAAAAAGTCAGTGGGCAATTGACGAACCACTCATCAAGTCCACCCTGAGAAGAACAAAGCTTTCCCACCAAAAAAAAATTTGACACATAAAAGCCACACACTCTGCTAAAGTAGCCCAGCTCAGCAACACAGCAGCACTGAGTGGAGACCTGTGGACACACGCCCGGTGCAATGCCCGAGTGAATATTCCACACTACACAAATGGGGCCTACCACGGAAAGGGGCCTAGTGCCTGGGAGAGGTGGCCGATCTCCCGCCATGGGGACCGCGAACAACAGCAGCTCCACTGGCAACCCGCATCCCCCTCCTCTGGACCGTTGGGGGTTATCCCGGTCCCCGCTGGGGAAACTTGCACCCTGAAATCTCCCGTCCGGAACGCAGACCGTATGTTGGGCCCAAGATGGCCGCCAAGCAATAACCCCTGCAATTCCAAGAAAGCCAGAAAACACGGGCATGGAGAAAGCGTTTTAAAGCTTGTTTGACCACATATGCCAGGACTTTTGGAGGCGCATAGAGCACAACTACATACCGCTATACTTACCACACGGGGAGAGAGGGCTGAAGTGGCCGCTTCTCAGCCCAAAGTGCATACAGAAAAGCAACATTCTCGCAGGCGGATCCCCCAAGCATGGAACTGCACAACGTCACCCACCACCCAAGTTACCACCTTGCAACCACATTTCTATATGGCACTCACGGGGGAGAAGACTCCACGCTAGTATGCCGCTCAGTTGGAGAGCCCAACTATGGCGCACTCACCCACGGGCACCGAGATGGCCTGGAGGCCCAGCCCCAGCAACTGGACTCTGTGGCAGAGGGGTCGGGAAAGTATATGACTACACAGGCACTTGGGACTAGCGGTGCCCTCACCTACGAGAAGACTGACTTAGATCTCCCGGGCCTGGCAGGCAGCCATTGGTGGACATTGCCTTGCGGCTAACTGACAAGCCCTCTGGGCGGGCGATCTGCTGGGCGGCACTGGCGGGCGGCTGGCGAGGGAGCACTTCCTCTGAGCTGTCTGCTCAGCTCCCTCGCGCGCCGCAGAGTGAGGCTGGGAGCCGGAATATGACGTCATATTCCGGCTCCCAGCCGCACTCTGCGGCACGCGAGGGAGCTGAGCAGACAGCTCAGCGGAAGTGCTCCCTCGCCAGCCACCTGCCAGCGCCGCCCAGCAGCCACTGGACCACCAGGGAGAGAGGGAACCCCCCCCCCATCATTCCCAAAGGTAAGGAGGCTGGGGGGGTTAAATAAAAAAAATAAAAAAGTGTGTGTGTGTATGTCTGTTAGTGTGTGTGTGTGTATGTCAGTGTGTGTGTGTGTATGTCTGTTAGTGTGTGTGTGTGTATGTCAGTGTGTGTGTGTGTATGTCTGTTAGTGTGTGTGTATGTCTGTTAGTGTGTGTGTATGTCTGTTAGTGTGTGTGTATGTCTGTTAGTGTGTGTGTATGTCTATTAGTGTGTGTGTGTGTATTTCTGTTATTGTGTCTGTGTATATCTGTTATTGTGTCTGTGTATGTCTGTTAGTGTGTCTGTGTATGTCTGTTAGTGTGTGTCTGTGTATGTCTGTTAGTGTGTGTCTGTTAGTGTGTGTGTCTGTGTGTCTGTTAGTGTGTGTGTGTGTGTGTGTCTGTATGTCTTAGTGTGTGTGTGTCTGACTGTGTGTGTGTGTGTGTGTGTGTGTATCTGCTAGTGAGTGTCTGTTAGTGTGTGTGTGTGTGTTTCTGTTAGCTAGTGTATGCGTATCTGTCAGTGAATGTGTGTGTGTGTGTGTATTTAGAAGGCGGGGCGGGGGAAGGGTTGGGTGGGGGTGGCGTGTGCGGGGGGAAGGGGGGTGCCTGAGTTTTGTCCTGTCTAGGGCAGCACAAAACCAGGATACACCACTGCTAACCCCTAATAATCTACTCGCTTGACCCATTACCCAGAGACACCCACTGAAACTGATAAACAGCTTTCAAACCAGCCACCCTACGCAAATGTATTATATGCAGTGCCATTTCTCACTGGTTGTCCCCAGTCTCATGAGGGCTATCCCCGGTTGCCGCAACCCTAAGTACCCAGCAGCTATCAAACGTCAAACCTAATCTGGCTTGCTCAGTTACTAACTCATTTGCTGTATTTAATAATCTTCATGTCGGATATTTTTTATTTTTTTTTAAGCTCCTGCCTTGTCTCTCATACAGACATGAATGTTTAAGCATGTACTACACTGCAGTACCCTGTAGCATCGTAACTTTAAACCCTATATATAGATTAACTTCATAGCAGTACCTTATAAGTTATGTTCAGCCTGTTATTATTGAACATATTTATATTTAAAAATGTGCACACATTCTTGCCAATGTTAAACCTGTATGACTCTTTATGTACGCTGTTGTGGTGTTTGACAAAGTAATGTAACTACCTGCAAAACAAAAATAAAGAATGTAAAAATAAAAAAAAGTATGTTAAGGTTGGGGCAGGAGCAGGAGCAGGGTTTAGGAATGGGCCAGTTTGGGGCTTTAGAAAGGGGTTCTATATTTTTGGGTTCAGATCCCATGGGGTTTTTGACCCGAGCAATGCCCCTGCATTTCATACATCAGACAATCCCAATATGTTGCTGAGTAAAATCTGAGTGTGTGCAGGCCTCCCAATTTCACTGTCCTGTCCCGCCATCCCATTTTTTTTCCTGGTATCCTGCACAACATGGCTTTGTGTCTCCAATTCCGCAAAATATAATATTCCAGGATGAAGTGCACTCTGTGGACTTTTTAAGATCTTTTATATTGATTACTTAGACATGACACATGAGAGTCAGAAGGAACTATAGTGTAAAGAACACAGCTTTGTTTCCTTATACTATAGAATCCCTTTAAAAGTAGCATTTTCAAAAAAGAATATAAAAAATTACTTTTAAACTGCAGTGGAATTTCAATGGAAATGCAACACAATCAAATGGTATAATGGAATGGTCCTTTGTGGAAGAAAAAAAAAACGCAGGACTTTACAAGTGACAGTTATTGTTTATCTAGTAAAGGAAAAATGACAGTTCATATCCCGGTAATATTCTGATTCTTAAACACCATTCTCCGACACAAAATGACCTACAAGTTTAGTGTCAACACTCAACAGGGATCTGTGTTGCTGCTGCTGCTGTTAAATAAAAAAAAAACAAGTGCTGGCACAGGATACGAATAGTCCAGTTTGTGACATCTAAACAGACTATAATTGGTCCTTAAAGTGGACCTGTCATGACAGATATAGGTTGGTTATTTTCTTACTATCTGACGTGACTCATGTTATACAATGAATATTGTGGGATAATCTTTCCAAATGATTTAATATTTTTGGATAAACAAAATAATTTAATGTAATGAAAATTTTTACAATTTTGTAATAAATTGTGATCATATATTTTGATATTTTAATATGTTGTAGAGATCATTTTAAAAGTTTATAAACAACTTGTTTTCTAGAGATAAGTCAGAAAAATATAAAGAAAATACCACCTGGAAATAAAAGAAAATCAGATATATCCTACGGGCATATGTATATGTTCTTGAATACAAATAAAACGGCAAAATGTAAATATAAACATTTCATAAGCCATTTTGTAAATTGTAAAACAACTCAGATACTTAAATTCACGAAATCCTAGTTGGAACTATAGCGTAAATAGGATTTTTTTTTTCTTTTCAAACCAGCACTTTTTGGATAGATTTTACAATATGTTTTCAGTTCACTTGAATTTGGCATTTAATGAATAAGCCCCATCATGTTACAGACAAAAACGTATTGCATTTGGCTGTTAGCTGGTAATAGTTTGCAATCAAGAGACAGAATGTAAGTGGTATGAGCTCCAGAATGTGCTTGCTTCTTAAGAAGAAACGATGTCATATCAGAAGAATGTCTATGCTATGCTTAGTGTAAATAAATAGGCACACTGTGACAGCACCTGCTTTTGCAGGAATACAGCAGCTGTTGTGATAGTTGATGGGTAAAATGTTACCATCTGAATCTTCAACAAGTATGTGCAATGACGTGCGAGCAATATTTGCCTCACTTCATGTCCGGGCAATGGGCTCCAAATTATAATGTACCCTCTTGCTACCTGTCTGTCAGTCTCTTTTATACTATTTACCTATTTTGTCATTATATATTAATGCTCTTTCTCTCTTTTCCTCGCTATATAAACTTATCTATTTAACAAACAAATTAGCTGTTTGAGTACATCTGCATGAAATTTGTATTTTTTCATTAATTTTTAAATATTATAATTCACAATAATAGTACCTAAATAACGTTTTGTGGATGATGCTATCAAATGCTCTAGAGAAACTGGTGAAAGTGACTACTGCTTTGCAGGTCATATGCTTATCTATGCTGTTTTGTATAAACATAAAGAGACCCAGACGGTCTGGGCCGAATGACTTCAGCATATTAAATATATATTAAGGGCCTGCAAAACTGCTAGGTGAAGTAGGCAGCTGCATAGGGCGCACAGGCCCAGGTGGCGCAATCTCTGAATGACCGGCAGGAGAAAAATGAGCACTTGTCAGACCGACTAGAGGAAACAGAAGATTCTCTACCGCAGTAAACAGGTGGAGGGAAGAGACCACGAAGGAACGGGGGGTCACAGACAAAGAGACACACACAGAAGGGCTGAGGGGACAAAAAGACACACACAGAAGGGCTGGGGGGACAAAGCGACACAAAGAAGGCTGGGGGGGACACAGAGACATACAGAGGAGCTGGGGGAAAGTTACATAGAGGGTCTGGGAGAGAGGCCCACAGAGGGGCTGCGGAATGGGAAAAAGAGGGATTGGGGGAGAAAGTGACACAAAGTTGTCAATTTTTGTTTGGGGGAGAGGGGGGAGGGGGTGTTAAGTAGCTGGTCTTGCCTAGGGTGCAAAATAGTCTAGCACCAGCCCTGCATACAGTTTCTATTTTATTTAGTGTATTTAAATTTCTTCCTTTAAAATCTCAGTAATAATGTAATAACAGTGTCTAACAATAAAGCATTTAGGTGAATAGGGTAGCTAATATTAGCCTTTTTTTTCTCCATTTGCAATCATGACTTTATTCTTGACTGGGTGAGGTAGTCTAATAAATGCTAGTTTAGTTCATGCAGCTTTTTCTTTATATATATTTTCGATATACACTTTTTATTGATTTTTTTTTGTATTGATTTACCTTGTTCTTGATTGAATTTTGACTGATCCCTTCTCTACTACATTCTGTATAACCTCTGGGATTTTACTCTATTACACAACCATATTTCCATATCTATATTGAAATCTCTGACTTTCTGAGGTTCACCCAATAATATACACATGTCAGTACTATGGGACACATCAGCAACCCTTCTCAAGTCACACCCTTTATGTGAATTGGTGCAGGTTGATGATACTGTGCAATAGTATTTTGGTTGACCCTATAAATACTATAATATAAGCAATCTCTGTGAACATTTTCTTGCTAATAAGTTGATCCACTAATTGGCTTGTCTCACACCTTGCTACATTTAGCATTTTGATCCACAGACTATTACAAGTGCAAATTACACTTCTATGCAAATTATTTTATTAATATTCTTTTATATATATATATATATATATATATATATATATATATATATATATATATATATACTTCATCTCAAATAGTGGGAGTGTAGATAGAAACCCAATTTTTTTAGTTACTGTTTTTGGATTGTTTACCGCATGTATATATATGGCTTATTGATTTTATTTTGCATTTACATCTGCATTTTTAGAATTTATTACACTACATTACTAATTACTAGTTCCTTGTTTATTCTCGTGATTGCTATTTGAGGTGATGTTTGCAAAAGTTGTTTTGGTATCCCTTTAAGCTAAAGTAGTTTTCATGCCTATAGTATACTAATACATGCTTCACTAATATGTACAAGAGTTTTTTAGGGCAGAGTTAGTATATTGAGATTAAGTCAAGGCTAAAGGTAAACTATAGTGCTAGGAAAACAAATATGTTTTCCTTGCACTATAGTGACTTACTATAGTGCCCCCTCCGCTTAGTTACTTATAGTGTCCCCTCACTCGCAGCCTCCCACTCCTTCCCATTATGCTAAAGGGTTTAAAAAACCCTTTATCGAGATTGGACTCTAAACACGGGCCAACCTGGCGATTTGGACCCGAACCGGCAGAACCAGGCTTGGTAGGCATCTGGCTACCGGGGGATACCCCTCACGAGTATTTAAGCCACTGGAATCCCCGGACCGAGGCTTTCGGCCTACACCGCGTGGTGCTGTAGAGAGGCAGCCGCTCTCTCAGCCCTCGGAGCCGCAGAGCAACGCAGCTGCCCTCCTCCCCCCCCCCCCCGGACCGGAGGGGGTTATCCCGGTCCAGCTCCAGACCCAAAGGAGCACAAGCCGAACACACATTGATACAGCACCTACCCAAAATGGCGGCTGCATACAGGGGAATGACACAAGGGCGCCACACTGGCCCACAACTACTAAGCGATGACCTGCCAGCCCGCATCGACAAATTATTTGCAAACTTCTGGAAGAGGCTGGAGGAGAAACTGGCACTCGGAGCTGGACAAAGCACAGCACCACGACGACCTGCCTCCCTCCCTCAACGTAACGTCTCTATGGCGCCGAGATCGGGACAGTTTGGGCCCTGTCGGACCCCACGGAGATGGGGAGCAAGGGGAAGCCGTAAAGCTTCAGGCAGCCTCACCTGTCCGGTACAAGGTATGCCGACCCAAACCGCCACACGAAACACGACCGCCCTCCCACGACCGGGTAAGCGCTTACCCAGAGGTCGCCAGACACAGCCCTTACAGGCACCGGCTGCGGAAACTCCGTTCAGACAGCAAAACATGCACCACTCACCCCACAAGCTTAAGACCGCGCAGAAACACAAACTCAGGGTGAAGACCTCACCAGAGAAGCCACAGCAGCGACCAACGTCCTTAACAACAGCAAGGTGCAAGCTCCAACCTAACAAGCAGGGACCGGACGAGCCATGGCAGACCAGCACCTGCAAGTACATGACTCACCCCCAGCTGCTGATACCTCTGACTACGCTGAAGGACTTTAACACCTTTCCTGACCGCACAGAGTCCCTGCTCTGCACCCTCAGGCTGGACAGGTCGGTACGCCAGGTGGGCATAGGCTGAAGGGACTAACTTAAGTAACACTGTTACCACTGGCAACAACCTACAGCCCGGACACCTACCTCGCTCTCTATGTACCTATTTGAACTGTACACACTCTATTACTATTATGTCTTAATACTTCAGCAGCCTTGTCCAAGCTATAATAACAATGCTTACAGTGCACACCTAGCGGTCTAGCAACAACGCATAACGTTACATTACTTTTTCAGCTTAGATGACTATCAGAAATTAAGACGTTAAGTGTACACCTCAATCATCTTTAAAGTTACCTATACTCATATAAAGCGATAACTTACTTGTATGCTGATAACTAAAGATATGCCAGCTTACCTGTCATGTATCGGCCTCCTTAACACGTGCCTAATCTGCTAATGTACACACTATGATTGTACCTCCTACAAGGAAATAAGCTACTTTGTTTTAGCATGTTACTTATACTTATGTAAAGCGATAACTTACTTATATATGTTTTGTTAAGCCTGTTAAGCCTGATAACAAAAAAAAAAAAAAAAAATGTGCCAGTTAAGAATACACCCCGCATGCTCGCGTGGAAAAAGCCTGAGGATTGCCTTTGGGGTACCTCAAGCCTGTCTGTACTATATGCGTGCACTACAAAAATAAAGAATTTAAAAAAAAAAAAAAAAAAAAAACCCTTTATCACTTACCTGATTTCAGCACCGATGTCCCTCTGCTCTTGGTCAGGCTCTGCCTCTACTCAGGCTCCTCCTCTGCTGGCGACGGCCGACAGGGGGACCCAATGTGCATGCGTGTCGAATGCTGCAAATGTTTTAGGAATTCTTCCATAGGAAAACATTGTATAATGCTTAGCTATGGGGTTTTTGATGATGCTGGATGTCCTCATGCAAATCGTGAGGATGTCCAGCTACATTTAGCGGACTAAAAATCTGCAAAGGACCCGGAAGTGCCTCTAGTGCCTCTAGTGGCCACTAGACAGCCACTAGAGATGGAGCTAACCCTGCAAGATTATTATTGCAGTTTATCAAAACACTGCACCCAGACTACTTCAATGAGCTGAAGTGGTCTGTGTGTTTATAGTGTCTCTCTAAGGTTGAAATTGGGGTATGTGTTGGAGCAGAGGTAGGAGAAGGGTTCAGATTTGGTTTTATTGTATGTATTAGGGTTTAAGGGTTAGTGTTAATGTTAGGGTAGTATTTGGGTTATTGTAAGTGTTAGGGTAGTGTTGGGATTTTACTGTAAGGGTTAGTGTTAGTGAAGCATTGTTTAGTGGGTAAGTGGAGGGCAGCACTGGGACATGCATGCATGTCCCCACACTACCCGAGATTAATAGAAGAGTATTTCTCCTGCTAATCTCAAACAGACTGAGACTTGCAAATTGTAAAGTTCAGTGTGGATTAGCTTCAAATCCTCCTCTTGGTTCGGGTGGGTGCAACACTGGGATGGGACATACTTCTCACACATTTGAGCTATCTGAGGGAACTGTTAAAAGTGGTAAATGACTCACTGTGAAACCACACAGATTGTGTGTACAGTAACATGCCTTTAGCCTGATGTTTTGCTGCCATACTGATGTACATTTCAAACTGCTCCAAACGCACACATGCCACTGAACATCACAGAGAATTCCTGTAAATGTAATGCATGACACATAACTCAGGCAAAACTGCCACCAGATCAATAGGATGCACAGACAGTTAATTGCAATAAACATCAAACAGGGTTTTTGAAGTTGCAGCATAAAAGGTCCTTTAGAGAGGTATCTTCCATTTCAACAAATAGCATGCATAGACAGCATAGTTATACTAAACACAACGGGAGAAGTAGACAATGTGCAATTCCAGGGCAAAATTCTAAATGTTGAGCAATCAAAATGGACACTCATAAAATGTTTCAATAGAAAGCCTCACTTAAAAAGTCCTGAGCAATAGAAAACCCCATTTACTGTGAATTCTACCCCAAGTTTATTGTCTGAATTATATGTAAGTCCATTGACATGTGCTACACATTGCATTAGCGTATGTTTCAAAATTCTCTGCATTTTACAAAAATAATGACTAATTAAAAAATAAAGTGAATACAAAATGCACATTTTTACACTAATGTTAACTAAGTGCCTGAACAAATAATAATTTTTCATTGTTCCGATGTTTACTTCATGCCAACTGCAAGATGTAAAGTATGGTAACAATGATTGACAGGGAACTAAGATAGAAGCGCCCAGATGCAGAGCAAAGAAGTGTGTATTTCTACATTTAAATTTATTTTTCACACATTACAAATACATATTTGTTAAATATAGAGGATAAGTGAACATAATATTAAAACATACCTCCCAACATTTCAAACAGACAAATAGGGACACTTTAATTTTAGGGGTGTGAATGGGGTATGGCCAGGGGCAAGGCTGGCAGGGCTATTCTTAAATTCTAAGTGCCCTACTAATAACAATTTATGCGCTCGTGTCCGACTGGCTGTGAGACAAGTCGCATGGAGTGAGAGCTCCGTCCTCCACCAAGCCAATAGCGTCAAATATAAGGAAAAAACAGCTCAAACTACCTGCAAAACATACTCTACCTGATCGAGAGAGGATAATGGCACCATCTAGGCAATTAAGATTGATGGATCCGATGCGGTCGAGCAAAAAAGACAGCGTGAAAAATATCCAAGATGGCGACAACCACGCGGCATACTCACCAGCTTTGAAGGGTCCCTCGGAACCTGAAGATGCTCTACTAATGCCTGACGAAACTGCAGTATGCTGCACGATTTGCAATCCACATTACAAGCAGATTTCAGGAAACTGGTTACAGACAGACTTGAGAAAAGAATGTCCGACTTGGGGAACAGAACCAGCCACATAGAAAGTAAAAGAGAGGAGCTTTGAACTGCACATAACGAGGTAGTGGATAAGCTGCAGAGGCTTGAGGAAGAACACAAAACTTTCAAACACAAATTGGCTGACATTGAGGATCGGTCACAGAGCAATAATATAAGCTTTTGAGGTATAGCCGACACAGTGACCAGTGAAGCCTTACCGCAATATCCCTCTGCAAAACACTTGTGCCCCACCTGGATAAGTCTGCTTGGACATTTGATCAAGTGAATTGCCTGCTTAGACCTTCCCGTTTAACAGCATACACAGAATGGGATACAATCGCCAGGCTTCACAATTTCAAGTCTAAGGATTCCTGCTAAACACCACACGCAAACTCACTACACTCCCAGACCCACACCAAGGAATCAACATTTACGCGGATCTTTCAGCCTCCACGATGGCACAGAGACGTGAATTTATAACTGTCACCAAAACTCTACGCAACCATGAGGTGCCTTACAGGTGGGGATACCTCACAAAGCTGCTGGTGTGGTCTAAGGGAAGATCGGTGGTGATCCTGGAGCCTGAAGTTGGTATCTCCAAGCTTAAAGAATGAGGCCTATTTCAAATAAACAGAGCCGCCCTCCTCAAGCAGGCCCTCTCTGTCAAGGATTCATCCTGAATGGCAAATGGTGGGTTTCCCTTCGGGCTCCAAGACATGAAGGGAATCCAGAATTAACTGTACTACAACTACACTCTGCACAAATCACTTAAATATTTTGACACCTAATGCTAAAAATGCTTAATGTTTTTTATTTTTACGGTTGATTAATTTTTACACTAGTTCATGTTTATACCACGGGCTGCTGAAGCTCACACCTTTTTTATAGAGTGATTTGGTAGTTGTATATAGAAGCTGACGTTATGCCATCCATATGGTTGTATTATACCCCCCTCACACCCTCAACTTTTCCACAAAGTCTATAGGCATGATGGTGGTGGCAGTATTATAACCTAAAATATCTCAAGCCAAATTGCCCTTTATCTGCAGCTTTAACTTAAATGAACATATGTTGTGTTATAGGAATGTAATGACTTTGACTAGATGGGCAATCCAGTTTGTTTAATTATTACTATTACACACCTGTGGAATATACATAGCGCAACAAATGTTTCTCACAATACATGCCTTTACAGTAGCTAATTATACATAATAGCTTACTTAATGATTTACCTGAATTCTATAGTACACAATATGCTTCGCTACTCATGATGCTGTTGGTTCTTTTACAAAATATCACTATGGGCACTAGTTTCAGTGGAAAACACTCTACCTCTGCCGCAAAATAATGGCAAGAAAAGATACTGCCCATTGGACTCTCTAAGATCACAACCCAAAACCTGAAAGATACATTTCCCTTTGACTGGTGGAAATCATCTCTAAAAAAAATACTTGGGCGTTAACTTAAAATCTTGTACCCACCTAACCAGGGAAAACCATACAGCACTCATACACAAACTTAAAATGCAAGCAAGTGGTGCAGATTAGAAATCTCCTGGCTTGGGCTAGTAAAATGATGCTACTACCGTATGTATTATACCTTTTCCGCACAATCCCAATAGCACTACCCAATAAATTACTGTCCCAATTTCAATTCTTACATTTGGAAGAAGAAAAAACCCAGGAAGGTCTGAAGAGATTCCCTGATCTGCAAAATGAATTCACCCTACCCACCAAAGACCCATTTACTTATCTAAGTATGACGCCAAGACAGCACGCTTGCAAGGATGAACTTATGTGGATGCCACTAAGGGAGAGCGAAAGAGGAGGATCAGTATTAGGAGGAGGAAAGAAAAGGAGCTCAGATTTAGAGAGATAAAGTTTTAGAAAGCTGGAGGACATCCAGTGAGAGATGGAAGAAAGGCAAGCAGTGACACGTTGCAAGATGGCAGGGGATAGGTCCGGTGAGGAGAGATATATCTGGGTGTCATCAGCGTACATGTGGTAGTGGAATCCAAAAGAGATAATACGTTTGCCAAGAGAGGCAGTATAAAGAGAAAATAGAAGGGGACCAAGGGCAGAGCCTTGGGGGACTCCAACTGAGACAGGACGAGGGGAGGAGGTATCATTAGAAAAGGAGATACTGAATGAGCATTGAGAGAGATAAGAGGAAAACCACAAGTGGACAGAGTGTTGATTTAGTATGCCACGGTTGGGGGTGTGCCCTCCTCGAGGTGCATGTTTGGAGTGGGGCTGCAACGTTCAAGGTAGAGGTGAGGGTAGTGTTATATGTGGAGATGGCCAGTGAGGGACATGATATTAATCAATATCATCTGACAGCTGCTGGAGGTCAATATAATTAAGGCTCCTCCTGAGTTGAGGGGGGGTTAGGCTGAGGTTTTTGGGTGAGGGGGTACTTGAGAGCAAACGATAAGACGTGGTGATCAGAGAGAGGAAATGGAGTGTTGCAGATATTAGATACTGTACATGCATAAGAGAGAATTAGGTCGAGGGTATTGCCAGCTACATGGGTGGGAGAATTAGCCCACTGCAATAGTCCAAGGGAGGAAGTAATTGAAAGTAGTTTAGAGACTGCTGAGGTGAAAAGTGGGTTAATGGGAATATTGAACTCCCTGAGAATTATGGATGGAATATTAGAAGAGAGTAAGTAGGGTAGCCAGACTGCAAAGTGGTCAAGGAAGAGGAGAGGGAAACCATGAGGGCGATAAATAACGGCAATGTTAGCAGAAAAGGGTTTGGAAAGGTGAATCAAATGAATTTAAAATTATGGGAAAGAGAGGTAAGGAGGGGTGGGCAGAGTTTTAAAGGAGCAGTGGGGTGAAAGCATAAATCTTTACTCTCAGCCTGTCTTGGGTTGTGGGTAAAGTGAAGACCACCAAAGGATAGTGAAGCAGGGGTAGCAGTATCAGAGGGAGAGTGCCATGTTTCTGTTAGTGCAAGTAGGTTTAGGGAGTGTGAGATAAATAGGTCATGAATGGAAGTTGATTTAATGGTGCTGCATACATAGTTACATAGCTGAAAAGAGACTTGCGTCCATCAAGTTCAGCCTTTCTCACATATGTCTTTGCTGTTGATCCAAAAGAAGGCAAAAAAGTCATACAGAGTGTGCATTCTTGAGGGCATCTTTAAAGGAGGAATTATAGTGAGAGCTACATGGAATGGATATGAGATTGTTGTGAAGATGAAGATGGTGTCAGAAGGAACAGGTAAGTAAAAGGATAGATAGATTTTAATAATGAGGGAAGTGAGGGAGAAAGTGAAAAATAGAAGGGAGAATAGGTGCTGTTTTTCTTTAAGATATGGAAAATTAAGCTGTGAAAATCATAGGTGAGGTTAGGAGGTCAAGGGTTAAAAGGTATTCATTGTATGAATTCAGCTATTTTAGGTGTGGAGGGCTTGGTGAACATGATTGGTTTGTTGGGAAAGCCAGGTAATTTGAGCTATCTATAAATGTAATGTGTACCCTGTAGAGGGTGGGATGTGGGGTAGGGTGGGTGGGAAATGATCATCCAGAGATGCTACCTCTGCTTAGGGCAGATCCTGCAGGGTTAGGTGCTGTAAGTCCTCTACATCTTCATGAGGAGATGGCCTCTAGGATGCATGGGGAAATTAATGCCTACACAAAGGCCTGGGAAAGATGGATAGGTCGTAATAAATAGAGAATTACATACATTACTAATCAATACCTAAGACAAGATATATGAAAATGAAAAATAGCACCTACTGTATAGGGACGAATCATAACCCAAATAACCTTACCTTTAGGAGACATTTATTACATATATTTGCGATGTCCCTCATTCCAGGGTCAGGGCCATCGAGCTTTAACAAGCACGTTAAACTATACAATGCTACACAACAGAAGACAAACTAGAGTGGCTTAAGTTGGTGATGAGATGATTGGTCACTTGGAGAGACCCAGTGTTCCCAGAGCATCTCACATCTACTCAGCGAGGGTAGATAGCCCCTAATATTACTATACTTGACAACTTGTTATGTAATATGCTTGTCACGATGCATGATGAATACTAACTATGATATTCTTTTCCCTTCTGTATTACCTGATTGATGTACACTGCTTGAACTCTCTCATCCCATAATTTTTTTCTCTTTTTTTATGTTTCCCCGTCTGTTCTTAAAATATACTATGAAAATTTTAAATAAAAATGAGATATTGAAAAGAAAATAACAATTTATGCAACTAAAATGTAATGTAGCAAACGAACAATGTATCTTATGTACACAGTCTGATTTCTAAACACATTTATTGCAGTTTAATCACACATTACTGGATGTGTTATTGCTGTGGAGCTCTGTTATATCACTCAGATTCAATAACAATATGGAGCTCCTAGAAAAGAGGAACAGAAAAATGTGGACATCAGATAGGACTGGCCCTCCAAATTATGGACACTTAGGTGGTATGCTAAAAATCCTGAAAGGTGATAGTTCCTCTATAATGTCTGTGGGCACATGGCTTCACAGTTAAACTACATTGTTGGTGAATAGATTGATATCTAATACCCATAGAATGGGTTTCTCAGTTTCACATTTTATGACCAAACAAAATTATTTCCTCATTCTGCAGAGGAGTATTGCTTACATTGCAAGTAATTGTCATCATGTTATTTATTAATTGTGCCATATCTATATCAGTCGGTATATGGTGCTTAGCTTATATTCCTTCATATTCCTTCCTAGTACTATCAAATCAGAGTACAGAATACCATTTTAATATATGGTTCAAGTCCCTATGCACTAACAGACTTATTCACTAAACTGTAAATGATCAGGAATTCACCAGTAACATAAGGGTAAAAAAAAAATCAATACTGGAGAAAAATCTTAAAGTTAACTATACTTCCAGCTCTGGGATCGTACATCTTCAGTTTTAAGCTGAGTTCCCAACACTTCTCAATTCAGTTAACGTTTTTGAGAAAGCAACAGGGGTCACCATGCTGCCCGAGTCTCATCACCATGCCAACATGACATTACTGAGTGTGTGTAAGCTTATGACATATGTATCTGTGCTGCCTTTATTTGGTGGTTTTTGAGACACCCGTTCATAAAGCTGAAGTAGCTTTGACTTCAGGTCACATCTGTTATTGCAAAGATCGAGCAATTTTTGTACATCACCTATCCATTTCTGCTCCTGCTTGGAGTATATTATTTGTTGTTTTAATAATATGTATTGTTGGGCTTCTAGGCTTCTTCTACAGAATATTATATTAGTTATTTATGTTTTTCAGTATTCTTAATAAAAATCTATTTTAAAAATAAAAAAATGTTGGTTGGCAATAGTGCCTATCATTCAGTATATAAACCAAGTTGAAAGTAAAAATACAATACACAAATATTGTAAGCCTCTCTCCTCTTAGACATATGATTCTATATGATAGCTCATTCTGTGAATGCTCAATGATTACATTTCAGTGAATTTGCAGTTGCTGATATTGTAATGCCTCTTATATATATAGAAGGAGTAGACCTGATATTATTGTAGATGCAGCATCTGCTATCTTTGTATATGGTCCGATAATGAGCAGTTGTTAGCCACTTCACTACCAGAACCAAGTTTAGACATTTTTACTTTCATGTATTGTGCAGAAGGAACTTTAGCCTATAAAGCATCCCCATTTATACTCTTGGAATGATTACCTGCCTATAAAGGAACACATTTCTAAGCCAGAAGCCTGCTTAAATGCCTGTAAGTTTACTAAGAATGTCAACTCATGCCTTGCTTACAGACAGTAAAGGCAGTTTCAATAGGTCATATTATACCTATGGTCAGGGAGGCAAGGCCAGTATTAGATTCCATTTGGAATGGAGTGAATGGATTCTACCATTTAACTGATAGCAATACAAAAGCATTCTAGAGATTGATAAAGATTATAGATATATCTTATTTCTATAAATATCTTTATTTTAGAAATATATGATTTAACTGTATTTACTGTATGTGAGAATTATGTTCAAATGTAGACATTTGTTTTGCATTCTATTGGCATTTCCAGTAAGCAGTACTGCTAATAATGCCTTCAGGGTCCTTGCAAATACCTATAAGTAAGATATTTGAAAATTTATATTCATCTAGTTTATCATACCTACTGTATAAGTGAGAAATTTAATTTTCGCTTTCATGCTACATTTAACACCCTAGTAATGGATACTGAATACTGACTAAAGCTTTTCATTTCACAAATATTTTTAAAGACAAAAAAGTGAAAAATAGAAATTATGTAAACCGGCACAATTTTAATTTTTAAGTTTGTAGGAAAAGCATTCTATACACAAAACTGCCGTGTTTTGGCATTTATATATGCTAGCTATGCATGATGTATACCTTGTGTAAAATAAATATGTTAGTATTTTTTGCAATAAAAAATGCACGGTAGTGAAGAGGTTAAAGCAAGCCAACCATTTAAATTTGTACCAAATTGAAATGTGGAGATGGCACATCTAGTGATACCGCACCTGTTAAATATTGCATTGAGGCTTATCTCAGTGAAACCATTTCAATGCCAGCTGTCCCCAAATACTTAGTGCAGGTTTATAGTTATTTATTAGTCACACTATTCAGTAGGAGATTTGAATGGAGGAAAAGAATAAAACAGCATCAGTTGTAGCAGCTGACTTTCTGGTATTTACCACACTAGCTCTCAACCCATTGTCGGTAGAGAAAATGTGCTTTTCTTTGCATATACACATATTATATAACACTAGGCTATGAGTAACATGGTACAGACATAAAAATCATAAAATATAACATTTGAATGTAAGATATCACACAATGGGTAGCTGTATTATGCCACGAGGGCACCTGTCAGTTTTCTAAATTAGATCATATTGAACCCGTTCAAAATAATGAAAGTTTGATGCAGAGCCCTCCCCCAATTCTGGTCACCAAAGACTGCTCTCTAACCTTAACTTTGCAAGACTTAAATATACTAAGATGTCAATTCAAAGCTTATCTCTTACATTTTACTTTTCGCCAAAATATAATTAATTACAGATTCTTTTTACATTTGTATGATGTTTCTTTTTAATTGCCCTCAAGTTATCATCCTAAGTTATTTTGTAAGTATATTGTAGCACTTGTTTCTGAAGGGAAACTAAGACTCAATCAGGGCATTGCAGAGGAGCATTGGGGTCATCCTGCACACGTGCAGCGAGGGCCATGCGAGCATCCAAGCTTCCCCATATGCAAGTTTTTAATCAACTATGGGGGCTTTATCATCACATAATGAGTTCTGGCTTTGCAGTGGAAGTGCCTTCAGTGGATGTCCGTTTAACAGCCACTGTAGGTGTGTAAAACCCTTCAAGGTAAACATTGCCGTTTCTGCAAGACATGGACAGTACCATTTCATCCAGGCTATTTCTTTGACATGACCTGGGTGGCTTTAGCGGTCCTTTAAGGTTTAGAGTTGGACATAGGTTGTGGCCTAGTTTTGGGCTTAAGTCAATTTATGTGGGAGGGGCCATACATTTATTCTTCTGCTAAAATCCCTGGTCATTTTACCACTTAGTAATATCTCTGAAGCTTATTGCAAAAAACATGCAAACAACAATCTCATTTTAGAAGTATTGTGCGTTGTCTTTCCTTTCTAAATGTGTCTCATTATTGTTATATACATGTTTTGTGCATTAACATGTGTCACTTTCATATAAAAATAACAATCTTAAAATGTCTCTCAAAGAATAAGTCAAGTGCATATACATGTGCCTATAAATGTGAAATACCAAAAGTTAAAGAGGTAGAGATATTTAACACGTGTTAAATCATAGTAACGCATGAAAAGTCTGCAGCTTGTACTCTGGGACATCCAAAGCATTGTTCACTGGAATAATTGTTACTGAATAGCAACAGCTGGTGCACTGAATGACACACAATAGCAGCTATGCAGTCTTCTAACAATAGGACATGATGAGGTCTGCTCATCTCACTGACTAAGGGTGCTTTAGAAGTTCTAAGTGTGAAATATTTGTAAGGTAGGAGTAATCTGGAGTTTTTAAAACAATAAGGAACATACTAGCTGTTACATTTTGACTAGCACGGTACTGATCTTTTAAAGCGACGTTAGCAATGCAATTAAGTATGACGTCTTTAACTTCAAAAACATCCTCCTCAAACCATTTATCAGAAATCATTCCCTCCTACTGCCCACCTTAAGCAGTGCCTGGCAATCTCTCATTGTATTTTGCTCTAAGTTCTGTTCTCAGTATTACGTTTATTCTTTGTATACAGTGTATTACCTATTAATTTTGTTTTGATCAGTTTAATGTTGCAGCATGCTTATGTTTGTTGTTAAACACACGTTTTTAAACATATTTTGTTGAAGCAAACTTAATCTGCAATGTTGTTCTCCTCTGTACATAACATAGTTTTAAAAAAGTTTACTTAGTTAGTTTCTTCTTAACCTAAAGTGGGGTTAAACATTATAGGAACCCAAATAGGCCTCATGCAGTGAGGTTGTCTGGGTGCAGTACCCCTATCATTTTAGTCCTGCAATGTAAAATATTGCTGTTTAGTAGTCTAGTAGATAAAGCAATATTTACATTGCAATGCTAAACAACTCTCTAGTGGCTGTCTTCCTGAAAGCCACTAGAGGCGCTTTCGCGATGAGAACCGAGTCAGACTTGTTTCTCACACATCACCTCCTCTAAATGATTTTCATAGAGAGAATTCAATTTGAGGAGCACGGCATTTGGTACACATACATTTCTCAACCCCAATGCTTCTCTATGAGAAACATTGGATTAGATTAGACGAATAGACAAAAAAGCGATGGTTGCAGGATGATGTCACAGGAGCAGGAGTGGGTGGCTGTTTTGACTAAGTTGCTGCACTGGAAAAAGTAAAGTTAAACCCGTTTACTCTTTATTAATTTAATTAACGCCCTCCCTGGGCATATGCATTGCACCAAGGGGTCAAGGGGGTGCAATCTCCCCTCTAGATTATGCCTTGCACATGTGCACCCCTGGCAAACTTCCACAGCCGATGGGGAGATCAAGATTTCCCTAGTCGGCCATGTTGCCAAGTTGCTGAAGGGAGAACGTACTTTATCAAAGCGCTGTAGCGGATAATCACGGCTACACTCTGTTGCATTCCCCTGCTCCTGAAGGAGCTGTCTGCACCACCGGACCACCAGGAGTCAAAATCCTGCTTACCTGGCTAATCTTTAAATTTTCTTTATATGTATGCCTTATGTCCCCATCACAGCTCCCATCCTCATATCCCAGCTCCTATGACCTCTTCCTACTGCACGTCTCCCCCATCACAACCTCTCTCCCCCTTATCCCTCCACTACAGACTTTCTGTGGCTGCCCAATCACAAACTTCCCAATGCAGCTGAATGAGAGGTCTTTGTGAGGCAATTGTCTCCTCTTCAACACCACTAAGCTACAACTAGGAAGTAACAGGACATGTTGTCTAAGTAACAGTCAAACAGAAAAGGGAGCTGAAGTGCTTTAGGGTCTGGAGTGTCCCTTTAACTACCACAAATATTTTGGGTATAGACATATGAGTCATTTAACAGGACTGATATGTGAATCTTTTTTTATTAGTTTCACTTAATGTGCATCAATTATTATGAGCAAAAATGTGAAACAAATTGTTTTATTAAATCTTTTCCATTTTGTTGTATTTTATTAATTTTTAAAGGTGTGTTAACATAGGGCAACACAGGAAAGCCATTTCTGTCTTTTTAAAATCAATATACAATATGTATGGGGCGCTTAAGTAAACCATTAAATTGTAGTAAAATAAACACACAGTGCAATTTCTAGGTTTTGTTTAGGTTCAGAATTTAGGCAATTGCATAACATTGAAACAGCAAGCATGTTTAACTCCCAGCTTGCATGTTTATCTCCCATGATAAAATTAGCATAGGACCCACCATTTTGGGGGTTACTTTGGCAAAGTGGAGGGCTTAACACAATATTGCCATATTGTGTAACTAAATCCCCATATTTGTTTGCTAAGATAGGTGATTTCAAGTAGACTTGTACAATATAAAATATATTATTTTTTTGTGAGATTCCTTAACCCCTTAAGGACCAAACTTCTGGAATAAAAGGGAATCATGACGTGTCAGACATGTCATGTGTCCTTAAGGGGTTAATGTGTATTTTGCTAATATTTGCCCTTAATAGAAGCACGACTAATTAGAAATGCATGTTATGGATATGCCCTTAATTCCTTTATTCTGCCACTAAATATGACTACAATGGACAAAAGGGAGCCCCAGGTATCGATTGATACATGGGTCTCCCTTGCGTGAGCACGGATTTAACATTAGTATTAATAGGTGATGTAATGTTCTCATGTCATTCAGGGATTAAGGTACAGTTGTTTTGGTACTTAGAGTACCCGTGTAAGTGCATACTTCATTTAAAATTGACTTTTTTTAGTTTGGATGTAAATTCGTGACTTTCATCACAAGGCCACAAATTCCCCTAAACAGTCAATTTTCCATCACCAGAAGCCCAAACACATTTTGAATGTGATGTAAGAAAGAAGGCTTATATTATGCTTGTTTGAAAGTGATAATACATATCAAAGCAGTGAATATAACTAACATTGCAAAATTACCATAAAAATATGTCTTTTTTTTAATTAATTTTTTTATTCTTTATTTTTGGTGTGTGAAATAGTACAAACAAGCGTGCGATGCCACAACTGCTAAAACAAGCATTATAATAGCATACAGGGTGTAACATTGATATGACACATATAGTAATCACGCACATTTTTATGAAAATAATAAGAGTAATAAACAAGCTTGGCAGTCCTATCTAATGAATAGGTAAACAAGCTGAAGCAAGTTATATGTGGTGAATCTTGAAATTTAACAGAAGGTAAGGGTAACTAGATTTGGTAAGTTTATTCATGTGCATATGCCACTTAACTGTTATGGTTATCTTGCCGCATATATAACTAACCATACCTTCTTAAAGAATTTAACAACTCACTTTCAAAACGGTCCAAACTACAAATATCTTGGCTGGGAAGAATAAATATTATTAGAGCATACTTACTTCCAAAATTGGAATATATTTTTCGTACTATCCCTCTTAGAATACCGAATAAGATACTTCAACTATTCCATGGTTTATTCCTATCTTATGTTTGGGGTAATAAGAAACCCAGGATTGCGCTAGTAGTTATGACAGCTAGATTAACAGAAGGAGGCTTATCTTTCCTGAACATATTTCATATTCACGACACAGTAATGTTTTCACATTATTTAGAATGGGTAAAGAATAATTCAAATTTGAAAGCATGGTATATTTACGAAAAGAGACTGTGTGGTACCTTCGGCCCGTTTGATCTTTTTTGGCTGGATAAAAACCTTTTTAAAAACCTGCATATGGATAACTTAATTATTTCTCATATTTACCAATCTATCAAACCGATAAAGAAATATTTTTTTCTCCCAAAATAAAATTTTTGAAAATGCCCATCTGGAAATTTTGAAGTTTTGTTTTTATTCAAGACCTTAATTTAGTTGAATGGCACGTTAGAGGTAGAATGTAAATTAAGGAACTATATAGTATCTCTGTGATTAATAGTTTACTTTACTTAAGAATACGAGACTTTCTTCACAAGATACTTATAATTAGGGATTCACCCTTGGACAAGATCCTTTTTATACAGGCTAAAATTAAATCCCCAGTAATTAGAAGATCTGTGGAAACATTAAATCGGGAAGCTAAACATACTACTATTTCCAAATGGGAAACTGATTTAGACAACTCTTTTTTCCTGCCGGAATTGTTAAATTCTATTGATGCTTTAAGAAAAATGATACATTGCATAAATATACAGGAAACCTTTCTTAACCCCTTAAGGACCGAGGACGGTAAAGGACCGTCATCGGCATTTTGGCATTGCCGACCGGTGACGGTCCTGAACCGTCCTAACAGTCTTCGTTACTTACCCGATCGCCGTCGTTCCCCCGGCGGCGATCGGCGGTGCTCCCGGTGTGGGGAGACTGTCTGCAGCCCAGACAGTCTCCCCATGGCGGATTTGGACCCCTGGGGCCATGTGATCGCTCAACAGAGCGACCACATGGTCACAATAGGTGTCCATGTGTCTGCCTGCAGAGGGACTGTCTGTGCTGACAGGCAGTCTCCCTGCTAGTGTAAAATCATTAAAAAAAATAAAGGTACATGTTAATTAAAAATAAATAATAATTATATATATATATATATATATATATATATGATATATAGACATATATTATACCTATATAATATGTCTATATATCATATATATAATGTCATGCTAAGTGTATTTTTATATTAATATGTAAATATATTAATATAAAAATACACTTAGAATTAAATTACACACGTATATATATATAATATATATATAATAACTATATATATTGTATATATATTATTATGAAATACAAATAATAAGTAATTTAAATTAAATAAAAAAAATGTAAAAATAATAATAAAAATGTAAAAAAAAATTATATATCTATATGAAATGTTATTCTAACTGTATTTTGGTATTAATATATATATATTTATATCAAAATACACTTAGAATGAAATTGTATATATATCTATGTATATATAAATAAATAAAAATAATACAAAATATATATATGTCCATATACAAAATTACATAAATAATTATATAAATATACATGTAGACTTCAAATATATAAATATGCATATATATTTAAATTCTACGTGTGTATTTATGTAATATTTTTACATAATTAAGTAATTTTATTGATTGCAATTTGAGGGACCTGCCTGCAAACCCAGGTCGAAAGTCCAGAGAATTTAATTTGCTAGCACTGTATTTTACCCTGTAACTTTCTACGACACCCTAAAACCTGTTCATGGGGGGTACTGTTTTACTCGGGAGACTTTGCTGAATACAATTATTAGTGATTCGAAACAGTAAAACATATCACAGCGATGATATTGTCAGTGAAAGTTACTTTTTTTTTGCATTTTTCAAACACAAACAGCACTTTTACTGAAGATATAATTATTGTGATACATTTTCCAGTTTTGAAACACTAATATTTGTGTTCAGCAAAGTCTCCTGAGTATAACAGTAACCCCCATGTACAGGTTTTATAGCATTTTTGAAAGTTACAGGGTCAAATATATGGGTCAAATATTTTTACATTGAAAATGGCCAGGTTGGTTACGTTGCCTTTGAGAGCGTATGGTAGCCCAGGAATGAGAATTACCCCCATGATGGCATACCATTTGCAAAATAAGTCAACCAAAGGTATTGCAAATGGGGTATGTCCAGTCTTTTTTAGTAACCACTTAGTCCCAAACACTGGCCAAAATTAGCGTTCAATTTAGTTTTTTACTTTTTTCACACACAAACAAATAGGAACGCTAACTTTGGCCAGTGTTTGTGCCTAAGTGGCTACTAAAAAAGTCTGGACATACCCCATATTGAATACCCTGCGTTGTCTACTTTAAAAAAAAAATATGTACATGTGGGGTGTTATTCAGAGATTTATGACAGATAATAGTGTTACAATGTCACTATTGATACATTTTAAAAATGTATGTTTTGAAACCGCAATATCGTACTTGTACTTATAGCCCTATAACATGCAAAAAATAGCAAAAAGCATGTAAACACTGGGTATTTTTAAACTCAGGACAACATTTTGAATCTATTTAGCAGTTTTTTTTTTATTCGCTTTTGTAGATGAGTAAAAGATTTTTCACATAAAAGTCAAAAAACATGTATTTCTTTAAATTTTTCATCATATTTTTTCTTTTTCTTTTTTAATTAAATTACATGAGATTATATAAATAATGGTATGTAAAGAAAGCCCCTTTTGTCCTGAAAAAAACAATATATAATTTGTATAGGAACAGTAAATGAGAGCGGAAAATTACAGCTAAACACAAACACCACAAAAGTGTAAAAAGATGCCTGGTCGCACATGTACAACATCGCAAAAACAGTCCGGTCCTTAAGGGGTTAAACTCATTCATAGATGGTACATGGTCCCTACGAAAACATGTAAATTTCAACCAGACTCCTCTGATGTTTGCTGGCATTGCAATAACAAACGGGGTTCACTTAAACATGTTTGGTGGGATTGCACTGGTTTAGATACTCTTAAATTAGAGATTTCTAAACTTCTTGAGGATTTAAAATTGAATTTTGTTTTATCACCAGAAATATTCTTATTCCATCTAGACCTGCCAAAAATGGATAAACCATCTCAATACTTGACTATACATGTATTGACGGCAGTTAAACTATGTATAGCAAGAAAGTGGAAACAGAATATAACTCCCTCTATAACGGAGATCAAATCCAGATCCAACATCAAGGTCAAATGGAAAAGGTTGTTTATTTTAACGACGGCAATATCAGCTCTTATAATAAGATATGGACAAAATGGTCCGATTATTATAAAGAATAAGCTTTCTACATCCGAGTAAATGAACTACCCTGATTTTGACTACCCATATATGGCAAATTACTAATAACTTTCTCCAAAAATGGTTCTAATGAACTAATTTATTAAAGAAGCAATTTCTACCGCCCACTTCTCTTTTTCTAGATGGTTGACCTTACATTTGTATGTTGTCTTTTTATGTTTTTATGTTGTATATTTTATTTATGTACATTGTACTTTATAATTTCAAACCCTACGATAAGGAGCTCATCTTAGGAGCATATTAAATATAGATCTAAATGTTTAAAGAATATTTATTAGAATAATAAAATACATAAAAATCTATATAATATTGAAATATAAAAATATGGTTGGTTATGAACTGAAAGATGAAATTGTACTTAATTATAAAAAAAAGAAATAGTACAAACAAGCGTGCGATGCCACGACTGCTAAAACAAGCATTATAATAGCATGCAGGGTGTAACATTGATATGACACATATAGTAATCACGCACATTTTTATGAAAATAATAAGAGTAATAAACATGCCTGCAGTCCTGTCTAATGAACAGGTAAACAAGCTGAAGCAAGTTATATGTGGCTAACTAGATTTGGTAAGTATATTCATGTGCATATAACACTTAACTGTTATGGTTATCTTGCCGCATATATAACTAACCATACCGACAGGATTTCAGACATCGGAAATGCTTAGTAACATGCTAACTTGCAAATACGTAGCATAGTATAACCACCAAGGAGCAGTAGCAAACTGGGCTTGCCAGATTTATGTCTACATGCAGACAGTAAATAAATGTAAGCAAATGGAAAGTAGTATGCTGTAGACTTGAGTATGTGTGGTAAACAGCAACATAGTGTTTCCTGAGGCTGCACTTGATTAGCCACTGCCTTGACTGGGACAGTGTCCAGTGTAGCAATCTGAGGGATGAGTAACTCAAGCATCCTTCAGATTGCTACACTGGGCACTGTCCCAGTCAAGGCAGTGGCATTGGCAGTCTACAGCATACTACTTTCCATTTGTTTACATTTATTTACTGTCTGCATGTAGACATAAATCTGGCAAGACCAGTTTTCTACTGCTCCCTGGTGGTTATACTATGCTACGTATTTGCAAGTTAGCATGTTACTCAAGTTAAGCTGTCAGCTAGGAGTGAGTCATGTATCCCGTGTTTCTTTTCACTCCAACCCAAAGCCACCGATAAAGCTTGAACCCAATGTATAGGCTGCGTTAGAGCCCTGCAGGTACGGCATATGGACAGTGGGACCCCTGAGTGTGTGGACGCCGGTACTACTGTGGAGAAACCATTGTGGCTCCCAGCCAAGGTAGTGAGTTGTCTCCCTCCAGTATAACTGGGTGGTCAGGGGAAACGATGAAACTGCGCTGTTTCTTGCCAGAATCTGGTGCACAGGTCATCATATACCTCCAGGAAATGCAGCCTCTGCACTCCACCTCGGAACAGAGACAGAGACTTGTTTTCTCCACGCGGACCCAAGCTGATCACTAAACTGCCCAGATCAAGTGAGTGTGCACTGCATCACTGGAGGGGACCAGGATAACACCCACCGGCCCTCAGGGGATGAGTAAGTGTCCTTGGGTGGGCGAAAGAGGTCCTGCCGGACCCAGCACAGGAGATTGTTTGTTTCTCCCGCCAAAGTCTCACAGCAGGCTGCAGAACTCATCAGCCAACCAATTAGTACAGGACAGGAGCCGACATTCACGCTGGAAGATGCTCATTAGGTTCCCTTTGCAGGTTGGCATCAGCTTGTGGTAATACCGGGTTTAAAAAAGAGTAAGTATATGCCTATTATGTGTGCAATGTTGAAGACCTGAAGCACCCCACTTCGGTCCAGCTTGATGGCCAGGACCCATCTCCCATGTCAGTCTTCTTTAATATGTAAAGTCTTAAAAGTGGATCCTGAAGACCAATCTGCATCTCTAAGGATATTCTCTGTTCTCCTCCTGTCCAAAAAAACATTGGTATCCATATTTCCTCTGGTACAGTGAGCATCAAATCTAATCATGTCATCCCCTGTGAAAAGCATTACGTGGCAAACCTATCCAGATAGAAAATAGAACAAACTGGTTGCAAATAGTGATGTCGCGAACACAAAATTTTCAGTTCGCGAACGGCGGACGGGAACTTCCGCAAATGTTCGCGAACCGCACGAACCGCCATAGACTTCAATGGGCAGGCGAATTTTAAAACACACAGGGACTCTTTCTGGCCACAATAGTGATGGAAAAGTTGTTTCAAGGGGACTAACACCTGGACTGTGGCATGCCGGAGGGGGTTCCATGGCAAAACTCCCATGGAAAATTACATAGTTGATGCAGAGTCTGGTTTTAATCCATAAGGGCATAAATCAACTAACATTCCTAAATTGTTTGGAATAACGTGCTTTAAAACATCAGGTATGATGTTGTATCGATCAGGTAGTGTAAGGGTTACGCCCGCTTCACAGTGACAGACCAAACTCCCCGTTTAACGCACCGCAAACAACCGCAAACAACCGCAAACAGTCCATTTACACAACCGCAAACTCCCCATTTGCACATGTTTTAGTGCAAACTAGTCTAACTATTAATATAGTTGAAACATGCTACTTTCATTCATGCCAGACAACCATGCAGGCCAGACTAACAAACATGCCAGGGCCAATCATAGTTAACCACCTCAGATAGTAACATGGCTCCCTCTATATACAGAGTAAACATGGCTCCCTCTATATACAGAGTAACATGGCTCCCTCTATATACCGTGTAAACATAGCTCCCTCTATATACAGTGTAACATGGCTCCCCTCTATATACAGAGTAACATGGCTCCCCTCTATATACAGTGTAAACATGTCTCCTCTCTATATACAGAGTAACATGGCTCCCTCTATATACAGTGTAAACATGGCTCCTCTCTATATACAGTGTAAACACGGCTCCTCTCTATATACAGAGTAACATGGTTCCCTCTATATACAGTGTAAACATCGCTCCTCTCTATATACAGAGTAACATGGCTTCCCTCTATATACCGTGTAAACATGGCTCCCCTCTATATACAGTGTAAACATGGTGCCCTCTATATACAGAGTAACATGGCTCCCTCTATATACAGTGTAACATGGCTCCCCTCTATATACAGAGTAACATGGCTCCCCTTTATATACAGTGTAAACATGGCTCCCTCTATATACAGTCTAAACACGGCTCCTCTCTATATACAGAGTAACATGGCTCCCTCTATATACAGTGTATACACGGCTCCTCTCTATATACCGTGTAACATGGCTCCCCTCTATATACAGTGTAAACATGGCTCCTCTCTATATACCGTGTAACATGGCTCCCCTCTATATACAGTGTAACATGGTTCCCTCTATATACAGTGTAAACATGGCTCTTCTCCAGGGCCGGACTGGCCCACCGGGATACCGGGAAATTTCCCGGTGGGCCGTCGGCACCTGGGGCCGGGGTGACCTGCGGCTGCAGGGAGAACTTGAAAGGCGGCCGCAGGGGAAGCTCTTCATGAGGCCGGTAGCAGGCTCTTCTGGGGGAGCAGGCTCTTCTGGGGGAGCAGGCTGTTCTGTCTCTGCTCCCCCTCCCTCGCGCTAGAAAGAGACCGGGGCTGGAATATGACGTCATATTCCGGCTCCGGTCTCATTAAGCTGCGCGCGAGGGAGGGGGAGAAGAGACAGAACAGCCTGCTCCCCCAGAAGAGCCTGCTCCCCCAGAAGAGCCTGCTACCGGCCTCATGAAGAGCTTCCCCTGCGGCCGCCTTTCAAGTTCTCCCTGCGGCCGCCAGCACAGCGACCAGTCTGCCCACCCACAGGTACTAAAAAATATGTATGTCAGTGGGAGTGTGTGTGTGTGTCATGCTGTGTGTGTGTGTGTGTGTTCCATGCTGTGTGTGTGTCTGTCTGTCATGGTGTGTGTATGTGTCTGTGTCATGCTGTGTGTGTGTCTGTATCATGCTGTGTGTGTGTGTGTGTCTGTCTGTCTGTGTCATGCTGTGTGTGTCTGTCTGTCTGTATCATGCTGTGTGTGTCTGTGTCATGCTGTGTGTGTGTGTGTGTGTGTGTCTGTCTGTCTGTGTCATGCTGTGTGTGTGTGTGTCTGTGTCATGCTGTGTGTGTGTGTCTGTATCATGCTGTGTGTGTGTGTCTGTATCATGCTGTGTGTATGTCTGTGTCATGCTGTGTATCTGTCTGTGTCATGCTGTGTGTGTGTGTCTGTATCATGCTGTGTGTATGTCTGTGTCATGCTGTGTATCTGTCTGTGTCATGCTGTGTGTGTGTGTCTGTATCATGCTGTGTGTGTGTGTCTGTATCATGCTGTGTGTATGTCTGTGTCATGCTGTGTATCTGTCTGTGTCATGCTGTGTGTGTGTGTGTGTGTCTGTATTATGCTGTGTGTATGTCTGTGTCATGCTGTGTATCTGTCTGTGTCATGCTGTGTGTGTGTGTCTGTATCATGCTGTGTGTCTGTCTGTGTCATGCTGTGTCTGTATCATGGTGTGTGTCTGTCATGGTGTGTGTGTGTGTGTGTCTGTCATGGTGTGTGTGTGTCTGTCTGTGTCATGCTGTGTGTGTGTGTCTGTGTCATGCTGTGTGTGTGTCTGTGTCATGCGGTGTGTGTGTGTGTGTCTGTCTGTGTCATGCGGTGTCTGTGTCATGCTGTGTGTCTGTCTGTGTCATGCAGTGTGTGTGTGTCTGTCTGTGTCATGCTGTGTGTCTGTCTGTGTCATGCTGTGTGTGTGTCTGTCTGTGTTACGCTGTGTGTGTGTCTGTCTGTGTTACGCTGTGTGTGTGTGTCTGTATGTGCCATGCTGTGTGTCTGTCTGTGTCGTCTGTGTCACGGTGTGTCTGTATCATGGTGTGTGTGTCTGTCATGGTATGTGTGTGTGTGTGTCTGTCATGGTGTGTGTGTGTCTTTGTCTGTCATGGTGTGTGTGTGTGTGTCAGTCAGTCGTGGTGTGTGTGTGTCAGTCCTGGTGTCTGTGTGTGTTTTTAAAAATAGTGTTTTACTCACCTTTTTTTTTTTCCAACGTCGTGCTGGTCTCTGCCTCTATGACTGAGATCATCAAGCTTGATGATCTCAGCCAATCCGCACTGACACAGGAAGCGCCTCTAGTGACCGTCTGAGTGTCTGTCACTAGAGGTGTCACTAGGAAGCAATGTAAACACTGCCTTTTCTCTGCAAAGTCAGTGTTTACATTCAAAAGCCTGCAGGGACAGGCTATAGACACCAGAACCACTACATTAAGCTGTGTGTGTGTGCGCCTGCTAGTGAGTGAGCTTGCTTGCATGTGTGTGTGTGCCTGCAAGTGAGTGAGCTTGTGTTTTTATGTCAATGAGCTTATGTATATTAGTGAAATTGTTTGTCTATGAGGCTGTGTATCAATGAGCTTGTGTGTGTCAGTGAGATTGTCTGTGTCTGCATGTGAGTATGCTTACTGTATAATTAAATGTTTTACTCTGAAAGGACCAATATATTATATTAGAAAAAGATATATATATATATATATAAATATATATATATTTTGCGACAAAATATGGCGCAATGACTTATGGGGCTGGCATAGATTTATTTTTTCCAGGGCTGCTTTGTATCCCCAGTCCGGCCCTGCTCCTCTCTATATACAGAGTAACATGGTTTCCCTCTATATACCGTGTAAACATGGCTCCCTCTATAAACAGAATAACATGGCTCCCTCTATATACAGAGTAACATGGCTCCCTCTATATACCGTGTAAACATGGCTCCCCTCTATATACAGTGTAAACATGGCTCCCTCTATATACAGAGTAACATGGCTCCCTCTATATACAGAGTAACATGGCTCCCTCTATATACAGTGTAACATGGCTCCCCTCTATATACAGAGTAACATGGCTCCCTCTATATACAGTGTGAACATGGCTCATCTCTATATACAGAGTAACATGGTTTCCCTCTATATACAGTCTAAACACGGCTCCTCTCTATATACAGAGTAACATGGCTCCCTCTATATACCGTGTAAACATGGCTCCCCTCTATATACAGTGTAAACATGGCTCCCTCTATATACAGAGTAACATGGCTCCCTCTATATACAGTGTAACATGGCTCCCCTCTATATACAGAGTAACATGGCTCCCTCTATATACAGTGTAAACATGGCTCCTCTCTATATACAGAGTAACATGGCTCCCCTCTATACAGGGGCGTACCTGGAGCATTTGGCACCCGGGGCGGATCCTTTATTTGGCACCCCCCTCCCCAACTTTGAAATGTAAAAAACAGCTGCAATTTTTTTTAAATGTATGTTTAGGCAGTGTGTGTATAGTGTGTACAGTGTGTGTATATTGTGTGTATAGTGTGTGTATAGCGTGTGCAGTGTGTGTATAGTGTGTGCAGTGTGTGCATAGTGTATGCTGTGTGTGTATAGTGTGTGTGTATAGTGTGTATGGAGTGTGTGTAGTGCATGTAGTGTGTGCAGTGTGTATAGTGTGTGTATATTGTGTGCAGTGTGTATGCAGTGTGTGTAGTGTGTGTGTATAGTGTGTGCATAGTGTGTACAGTGTGTGTATAGTGTGTACAGTGTGTGTGTATATTGTGTGAGTTGTGTGTGTAGTGTGTGTATAGTGTGTATGCAGTGTGTGTATAGTGTGTGCAGTGTGTGTATAGTGTGTGCAGTGTGTATAGTGTGTGCAGTGTGTATGCAGTGTGTGTAGTGTGTGTGTATAGTGTGTGCATAGTGTATGCAGTGTGTGCATAGTGTGTACAGTGTGTGTGTATAGTGTGTGTATAGTGTGTGCAGTGTGTGTACAGTGTGTGCAGTGTGTGTATAGTGTGTGCAGTGTGTATAGTGTATATGCAGTGTGTATGCAGTGTGTATATAGTGTGTATGCAGTGTGTGTATAGTGTGTGCAGTGTGTGTATAGTTAGTGCAGTGTGTGTATAGTGTATGCAGTGTGTGCAGTGTGTATGCAGTGTGTGTAGAGTGTGTATAGTGTATGCAGTGTGTGTACAGTGTGTGCATAGTGTGTGCAGTGTGTGCATAGTGTGTGCAGTGTGTGCATAGTGTGTGCAGTGTGTATAGTGTGTGCAGTGTGTATGCAGTGTGTGTAGTGTGTGTATAGTGTGTGCATAGTGTATGCAGTGTGTGTATAGTGTGTACAGTGTGTGTGTATATTGTGTGTATAGTGTGTGTAGTGTGTGTATAGTGTGTGCAGTGTGTGTATAGTGTGTATGCAGTGTGTGTATAGTGTGTGAAGTGTGTGTATAGTGTGTGCAGTGTGTATAGTGTGTGCAGTGTGTGTGTAGTGTGTGTATAGTGTGTGCATAGTGTATGCAGTGTGTGCATAGTGTGTACAGTGTGTGTATAGTGCGTACAGTGTGTGTTTATATTGTTTGTATAGTGTGTGTAGTGTGTGTATAGTGTGTGCAGTGTGTGCAGTGTGTATGCAGTGTGTGTAGTGTGTGTGTGTGTAGTGTGTGCATCGTGTATGCATTGTGTGCATAGTGTGTACAGTGTGTGTATAGTGTGTACAGTGTGTGTGTATATTGTGTGTATAGTGTGTGTATAGTGTGTGTAGTGTGTGTATAGTGTGTGTAGTGTGTATAGTGTGTATGCAGTGTGTGTATAGTGTGTATGCAGTGTGTGTATAGGGTGTATGCAGTGTGTGTATAGCGTGTGCAGTGTGTGTATAGTTAGTGCAGTGTGTGTATAGTGTATGTAGTGTGTGCAGTGTGTGTAGTGTGTATAGTGTGTGCAGTGTGTGCATAGTGTGTGCAGTGTGTGTATAGAGTGTGTAGTGTGTGCATAGTGTGTGCAGTGTGTGCATAGTGTGTGCAGTGTGCATGCAGTGTGTGTAGTGTGTGTGTATAGTGTGTGCATAGTGTATGCAGTGTGTGCATAGTGTGTACAGTGTGTGTATAGTGTTTACAGTGCGTGGGTATATTGTGTGTATAGTGTGTGTACGGTGTGTATAGTGTGTGCAGTGTGTTTATAGTGTGTATGCAGTGTGTGTATAGTGTGCGCATTGTGTGTATAGTGTGTGCAGTGTGTATAGTGTGCGCAGTGTGTATAGTGTGTGTATAGTGTGTGCATAGTGTATGCAGTGTGTGCATAGTGTGTACAGTGTGTGTATAGTGTGTACAGTGTGTGTGTATATTGTGTGCATAGTGTGTGTAGTGTGTGTGTGTAGTGTGTGTATAGTGTGTGCAGTGTGTGTATAGTGTGTATGCAGTGTATGTATAGTGTGTGCAGTGTGTATAGTGTGTATGCAGTGTGTGTATAGTGTGTATGCAGTGTGTGTATAGGGTGTATGCACTGTGTGTATAGTGTGTGCAGTGTGTGTATAGTTAGTGCAGTGTGTGTATAGTGTATGCAGTGTGTGCAGTGTGTACGCAGTGTGTGTAGAGTGTGTATAGTGTATGCAGTGTGTGCAGTGTGTGTATAGAGTGTGCAGTGTGTGTATAGAGTGTGCAGTGTGTGTATAGAGTGTGCAGTGTGTGTATAGTGTGTGCAGTGTGTGCATAGTGTGTGCAGTGTGTATAGTGTGTGCAGTGTGTGTATAGTGTGTGCAGTGTGTATAGTGTGTGCAGTGTGTATAGTACATGCAGTGTGTATGCAGTGTGTGTATATTGTGTGCAGTCTGTATGCAGTGTGTGTGCATAGTGTATGCAGTGTGTGCATAGTGTGTACAGTGTGTGTATAGTGTGTAGAGTGTGTGTGTATATTGTGTGCAGTGTGTGTATAGTGTGTATGCAGTGTGTGTCCCCAAGCCCCTAGTCACACAACCAAATAAAAAAGCCCCGACCTACCCCCCTCACCCTAAAAAATAGTGAGGGGGGAATAACATTAATACCCTGTAAAGTAAAATTCAACTTACTATTCAACGTCTTCTTTTTTCTAAAATCTTCATTTTTCAGCCCCAAAAAGGGCCAAATAAAAAGCCATCATACCCGTCGAACTTAAAAATAAAATAAAAAACCCGAGCGCAAAAAAAAATTAATCCATCTTCACCCATGGAGGGCTCCTTTCAGTGTTTATCAGGGATCCTTAGGATAGGTGTCAATCCATATCTGCCAAGTGACCCTATGTAGGGGGAACAGTCCCTAATCTGCTCTGTGTCAGTGTCTGGAGGGAATATCTGCAGTAACACAGGGTGTCTGGAGGGAGTATCTGCAGTAACACAGAGTGTCTGGGGGAAGTATCTGCAGTAACACAGGGTGTCTGGAGGGAGTATATGCAGTAACACAGGGTGCCTGGAGGGCGTATCTGCAGTAACACAGAGTGTCTGGGGGGAGTATCTGCAGTAACACAGGGTGTCTGGAGGGAGTATCTGCAGTAATACAGAGTGTCTGGGGGGAGTATCTGCTTGTAACATTTATATGCACTAAAAAATAATAATAATAATAATAAATTGAAAAAAAAATGGTTGCAGCTTCAGAATTAATCTAAAATGGATGCTGTCCAGTAGGTGGGAGGGTCTGCTAGGGAGGGTGTGCTGCTGATTGGCTGTAATGTGTCTGCTGACTGTGAGGTACAGGGTCAAAGTTTACTCAATGATGACGAATAGGGGGCGGACCGAACACCGCATGTGTTCGCCCGCGGTGGCGGACGCGAACATGCTATGTTCGCCGGGAACTATTCGCCAGCGAACAGTTCAGGACATCACTAGTTGCAAACGATTGCAGAAGGCTTGCAGAAAGACCTTAGTGACTGAAAAGCAGATGTGAATTATGACAAGTTTTGTTCTCACATGTATTTAAATACTTAACACACAGCTTAGGCATGTTATCAGATTCTGTTTTCTATGACCTCTAATAATGCTGCGCTAAAGCCTTACTAATTGCTGTTGGTCTCCTCACAGATGACAGGTCAATGAGGGACCCTTATCTTTAGTGGGATTAATTGTAATACTGCTCTGGCTTGCTTGAACATGACTCGATCACATATAATGTGCTTATAAAATGATTACATTATATCTTTCCATCCTACCATTGATTTTATTGAGACAAATGTGAAGCAGTTCCTCACTTTTTTCAGTCTGTACTCCTGATAACGTATTTGTATTACATTAAAAATGTCTATAAATAAATAAACACACAGTGTGGGATTCTTTTGATAAACTGGGTAAATAACTGCTTGAATCAGGATTTCTTCCTTCTCATTTAAAATCTTAGTTGCAACATCGAAAGCATGGTAAGGTGTAAAAAATGCCTTTTTAGAGAAAGAAAAATGTTTTTGTTCGATTTATTCTGGAAATCCTAAAACTAAATCCAGATTCCATGTGTCATGATAATTACCTTACCTTTTGTGTAATACCCTACTTATTTTAGTATGTAAACTCATTAAGTAGGACACTCACCATTTTCTCTTCCTGTACATTCAACGTGTCCTGACCATGAGGGATGTTGCTGAGGCCTGGGACGCCTAAGAACACCTAAGGAGCAACAGAATAGGTGTGGTCTCCCTTGTAGAAGCTCTTAAATACCACTGGTGAGGCGTCCAATCCTTTAAAAGTAATTTATTTTTATTTATTTGTTCTACTGGTAAACTAAGAGTCACACAAGAAGAATTCTTGAGAATTGCTTGAGTTGGAACCAATTTAAAGCCCAAGACTTAAGATCCATATCATATGAGTAATAATTGTTAATCAGATTTGAGATTTACTTACCATATGTTCCAGATATATACTAAGTCTTACTCCCCTTCCTAATCTGAATTAGATTATCATAGCAATTACACCTTTTCTCGTGGCCTTTCCAGACTTTAACTTTGAACCCTCATATACTCAATTTCTTACTCTGTCACGAAGTTAGCATTTTCAGGAATATGACAGTGCTTTGGTCAATGACTTAGTAATACCAAGACTAAGACTGTTTTGTTTACCATACAATACCAAGCAAAATCAGAAGATTACATGCTGGAATTTAGATTAATAGCATGCTTGCTATCCTTATCCCAGTCATGGCGTAGGAAACTGTTACAGCAATGTTTTACTTTAAAGGCAGAAACATACAGCACCAGGGAATCAGGGCCAGGTTATTATTATTATTATTATTATTACTAATATTTATATAGTGCCAGCATATTCCTTAGCGCTTTACAATTTATCAAAGGGGGAGATTTAACAATAAATGAGACAATTACAAAAACTTTCAGGAACAATAGGTTGAAGAGGGCCCTGCTCAAACGAGCTTACAGTCTATAGGTTAGTACTAGTATGGGAAACCAACTAAGAGTTCAAGGTAATGCAGATTTCTTCTATGATGTGTTTTTTAAGTGTCCTAACCCAATTTGGTTTAAGAATATTGAGCAATCATCTAACCCAAGCTATAACCTCTTGCTTTGTTGAAGTTGCCTCATCTTGCCAGATCTTGCAAATTAACATAGGCCTCTCAAATGCCCTACATAATTCCATGTTGGTTCCCTGGTGTCTACCATTTGGGGACACTTGTGAACTTTCCCCAGCCAGCAAAGGGCACACCCCATCACGATTGCATACATCCCAATGTTGGGAGATATAAGCTAAGCCAGCATGTTACTGAGTTGTACTCCATAACTATCAAGGGAGTCGTACTCCAACACACAGGAAAGAGGAAACCCACAAAAGGTGTATTACTGAGCCTTAGAACGTCCAGACTTAACGTATTAATACAACAAGAAACAGGGTCAATATAAATCAAGGACAAAGCCAAAGTCAAGACAAAGACGGGGTCAGGATGCCAGAAATCACTAGTCAAATTCGAGCCAGGGTCAGGAAACCAGAAATCAGAAGTCATATACCAAGCCGAGGTCAAACACAGGAAATCACAAGGGAATTACCAAGAGCACTAAATGAAGATCCACAATAGGGCAAAGAATGGAGGCTAAAATAAGCCTTAAATATGCTCAAATGAGTTCCCATTGGTCCAAGTCATCTCTGCGAGCCCCAAAAGCATTGGGTTGCCTAGATGACATGGTCCCTTTAACCCCTTAAGGACACATGATGTGTGTGACATGTCATGATTCCATTTTATTCCAGAAGTTTGGTCCTTAAGGGGTTAAGGTAATGACATCATGGCTATTTCTTTCTTTTAGAGGTTGCAGTTCGTCCCGCGAACCAGCAGAGGGAGTCGTTCGTGGGACTGAAGGTAAGTAATATATTTAGGCTGCTCCACGTGGCCGCACGGCCTGAGGACTGCGGCAATGCGGTCATGCGGTGTGTTCTGCTCGTGTGGCCGAGAGGAGCGTCACAGGCGCCAGGTAAAGGTAAATTTGTGACCATAACTTTAACCAAATTTATCTACAGAAGTAAAGCAGCATTGGAGCTAGGAATATAATCTTAACACATTTTTTACATTAAAAATACATTTTATTGTCCAACAGGTGGCCACTACTCCATCCTTCAACCTATGCCAGCAGGGTAAATAATAAGGCAATATGGGCACATAAAATATCAATTCTTCTCAGTCACAAAAGAAAATGATGAAAAAATAAAACAACATTAGCAAAAAAATCCATGTATTCATTAAGGGTTATGCATCGTCTGAGCATTCACTAGAGGATAGAGCACCTCAAAGCCAACAACACTAAGACTAGCAAGTCTTGCTTTACATGAGACTTGCAAGGTAATAATTATAGACATGCAGAGGAACACTATTGTGTTAGAAATACAGCTTTGCAAATAGAAATACAAGGTTCAATTTAATAGGCTGTGACAGCTGAGGGCCTAACTGTAAACCAATTAGCAGGGTGAGACGAGGCTCTTACTATGATTTGGCCTGATGGGCGATTTACCTCCGTGTTGAGGATGGTTTATCACTTGAAAAATCGTATGGGTGAAACCCGTCGTGATTGTATAGGACTATTTTTATTTGTTTTATCTATTTCTGTATGATATATCACAATAAAATAGCTTTTACCATTTTTATTTATTTTTTTGTTTATTTTACTTGGTCCTGCATTTTATCCTTAATTTATCCAGAGGAGTCTCTTCAAATGCTGCTGTATCTACCTATACATATCCTTGGTGGGGATCATACCACCCAAGCTGATGTCATTAAAATTGTAAGTAGATTTCATTCTGAATTTACAATTGTTACCATTTCAACCAGAGAGCACTATATTTGTTTTATTCATTTCATATGCTGGTTGCACTGAGAGCACTCAAAAATGACATTTAATGACATATCCATTAGTGTGGATATAGTTACATAGCTGAAAAGAGACTTGCGTTCATCAAGTTCAGCCTTCCTCACATATGTTGTTGCTGTTGATCCAAAAGAAGGCAAAAAACCTAGTCTGAAGCGCATCCAATTTTGCCACAGATTAGGAAAAAATTCCTTCTTGACCCCAAAATAGCAGTCAGATGTATCCTTGGATCAAGCAGCTATTACCCCACTAATTAGAAATTATATCCCTGTATGTTATGTTTTTGTAGTATTTATCCAATTGCAGTTTGAACATCTGTAGTGACTCTGACAAAACCACCTCTTCAGGCAGAGAATTCCATATCCTTATTGCTCTTACTGTATAAAAACCTTTTCTTTGCCTTAGATGATATCTCCTTTCTTCCAGCCTAAATGTGTGACCTCGTGTCCTATGTATAGCCCTGTTTATGAATAGATTTCCAGATAAAGGTTTGTACTGGCCCCGAATATATTTGTATAAAGTTATCATATCCCCTCTCAGGCGCCGTTTTTCCAAACTAAACAGATTTACATTTTTTAACCTTTCTTCATAACTAGAATGCTCCTTTTATCAATTTTGTAGCTCATCTCTGCACTTTTTCTAGTGCCATGATATCTTTCTTTAGAACAGGCGCCCAAAATTGCACAGCATATTCAAGGTGTGGTCTTACCAGCGATTTATAAAGAGGATCATACTGTACTTACCGCTATCTAAGAGCCAGTTGGAGGCTCTCCCATTGTGAGTATATTTTTATCACTAAAGAAAGTAGCACATTTCATATATGCATGTGTACAGGTCTATGTGTACAAATATCATGTGTGCACTTGACATTCAAGTAGGAATGATGGAAAATACTTCCACCTTATAAGGTCCCCTAAGTAAGTCCCAAAGTCTGCAGGAATTTTTAGTCAAATAATTGGGCTATTGCAATCTCTTATAATCGAGGACATATTGTTGGCCCCACCTGTAATAAAACTCCTGTTCATATAGGTGAACTCTAATAGAGCAGAGAGATTTGCATGATAGTACAGATGTTCTAGATAAGATTTACTTCTACAGTTTTTTATTTCATATGAGACATCAATAACTGAACCAAAATCGATTGCCCTTTCATCTTACATAAAGATTTGATCGTTTGTCCATCAAGGAGGATGATAGACTGACCTCCAAAATACACACTTTTCTCTTCGGGACATAAACTGCATTTTGTATTCAAGTTGTTAGATTTAAATCTTATACATCCACTTATGTATATGATACTCATATTTATGTATTTGGCGCAGTTTGTTTTTTACTCCTATCCTTTCTTCTTTTTTTCGATTGTCGGGGTATCTTAGTTACATACATGCTGCCTTCACGGTTAGCGCTGCATCTTCTTTCTGTTTGTACAAGATTATGTATTATTAGTCAAGCTAGCAATATATATTTTGAGCACTAGATGGCTGAGTGGATAACTGATTACCAATTGTAGTATTTTACCAGCTAACCCCAGCCGAGTGAGATTGTGTTACTTAACACAAGGATATGACCGAATGTGGCCTTTTTAATACAGTTAAGCAGTCCGAACGGGGCTAAATGGCCCAAGCAGCGAATAATTGAAAGTGCCAATATTTAAGACACAATATTTAAAACCTAGAATTGGTCGAATGCCAACATATCGCTTAATGTTCTTAGTGACAACAGGACAAATGAGGGCTGAATAGTACTTATATTTGGGCTAGCCGAACTGCTTATTTTTTTTTTTCATTTTACAAAAAGTGCAGATTTCAATAGAAATTTGTATTTTTATAAATTAATCTTGTTACCAGGGCTGCCATCAGAAATTTTGGGGCCCCTGACAAAGCACAAGGTCTGGGGCTCCTCCGGACCCGCCCACGAGTCCACCCACATGACTCCTACCTAGTTCGCTGACAATGATGCAGGACTAAATGTGGTGTGTATAGTGGAAGTGAATTAGAATGTGTGTAATGGATGTAGTGTTTGTATGTATTAGATACTGTAAAGAGGAGGGGGGGCAAAAAGAGGAGGGGAGGGGGGGCAAAAAGAGGAGGGGAGGGGGGCAAAAAGAGGAGGGGAGGGGGGGTCAAAAAGAGAAAGGGAGGGGAGGGGGCAAAAAGAGGAGAGGGAGGGCAGGGGGGGGGGAAGAGAAGGGAAGGGAGGGGGGGCAAGAAGGGAAGGGAGGGGGGGCAAAAAGAGAAGGGGAGGGGAGGGAGGGGAGTGGGGGCAAAAAGAGAAAGGGAGGGGAGGGGGGGCAAAAAGGGAGGGGAGGGGGCAAAAAGGGAGGGTTGGGGGCAAAAAGAGAAGGGGAGGGGGGGCAAAAAGAGAAGGGGAGGGGGGCAAAAAGAGAAGGGGAGGGGAGCAAAAAGAGAAAGGGAGGGGGGCAAAAAGAGAAAGGGAGGGGGGCAAAAAGAGAAAGGGAGGGGGGGCAAAAAGAGAAAGGGGGGGCAAAAAGAGAAAGGGATGGGGGGGCAAAAAGAGAAAGGGAGGGGAGGGGTAAAAAGAAAGGGGGGGTAAAAAGAGAGAGGGGGTAAGGGGAGGGGGTAAGAAGAGGGAGGGGGGTAGGAAGAGAGGGGGGGTAAGAAGAGAGAGGGAGGGGGTAAGAAGAGAGAGGGAGGGGGTAAGAAGAGGGGGTAAGGAGAGGGAGGGGGGTAAGAAGAGAGAGAGGGGGGTAAGAAGAGAGGGGGAGTAAGAAGGGGGTAAGAAGAGTGTCAGGGGGGAGTAAGAAGGGGTAAGAAGAGGGGGAGGGGGGAGTAAGAAGAGGGGGGAGGGAAGAGTAAGGAGGGGGGCGGGAGTAAGAAGGGGGTAAGAAGAGGGGGAGGGGGGAGTAAGAAGAGGGGGAGGGGGTAAGAAGAGGGGGGAGTAAGAAGAGGGAGGAGTAAGAAGAGGGATGAGTAAGAAGAGGTGGGAGTAAGAAGAGGGGGAGGGGGGTAAGAAGAGGGGTAGGGGGGAGTAAGAGGAGGGCAATTGCCCCCTCCCCTGTCCACAGGCATCGTGCGGGCAGCCGGCAGGGGAGGGAGGAAGAGAGGACCCGGGAGCTCAGCCTGCAGCTCCTCTGGGTCCTTCTTGCGCGAGCACAGATCGTTGCCATGGTTACCACGGCAACGTTACGGCTCTGGCGAAAGTAAACTCTAGCCCTGGAGCTACGGGCTAGAGTTCGCTCTCAACACTGTGACCACCAGGGATTCCTGGTGGTTGCAGTGGTGAGAGTGAACTCTAGCCCCATGAACACACTACCCCCACACACCATACACATTCACACACTGCCCCCCATACACACACACTGCCCCCACACACACCATACACATTTACACACATTGCCTCACACACACACATACACTGCCCACCCATACACACACAGCCCCCCATACTAACATTGCCACACACATACACAGCCCCCTCATACACACATTGCCCCACACACCCTACACATTCACACACTACACCCCCTCACACACACTGAACCTTTCACACACACTGCACCCCTTACACATTGCACCACTGCTCCTATACCCTACAACAGCCTTATATCCCAGCAGACCCCAGGTAAGTTGTCAAACTGTTCTTAAATGGTTTGACTACTTACTCTGGGAGGGGGGGGGGGGGCGGCCCTCCTGGCACCATAACGACTACACAGAGCAGTAGTGGTTATTGTGCATGAATTATTTCTGTAAATAATCTCCAAGTGCCCCAATAGCCAGCAAGCCAGCCAGCCCACAGGCTGGCCGCTGACCAGTTGCCAGCCAGCCAGCCCACAGGCCACCAGTTAGGCTTACAGCCAGCAAGCCCACAGTCTGCCAACCGCAGCCAGAAAGCCACAGCCTGCCAGCCAGCAAGCCACAGCCAGCAAGCCAACAGCCTGCTAGCCGCAGCCAGCAAGCCCACAGCCTGCCGGCAGTAGCCAGCAAGCCCACAGCCTGCCGGCAGTAGCCAGCAAGCCCACAGCCTGCCAGCAAGCCCACAGCCTGCCAGCCGCAGCCAGTAAGCCCACAGCCTTCCAGCAAGCCCACAGACTGCCAGCCAACAACAGTAATTAAGGTAAGAGGAGCCAACTTGGCCTAGGTATCAGCGAGCTATGTTGTGTTGCTATATTGTGAATAGGAACCAGAGTGTTGGAGAGACCCCCCTCCAGGCCCCATTAGACTCCATTGTAGTCTCTAATGGGACCTGGAGGAAATTCTTTCTAACACACTCTCTAAAGGACACTGAGATAGCCTGTGCTAGAATACTCCCCCCCTCCATGGCCCATTAGCCCTCAATTGTAGTCTCTACTGGGGCCTGGAGGCGACTGTTTCCAGCAGGGACACTGAGATGGCCTCTGTTAGAAAGACCCCCTTCCAAGCCTATTAGACTCCATTGTAGTCTCTAATGGGACCTGGAGGAAATTCTTTCTAACACACTCTCTAAAGGACACTGAGATAGCCTGCGCTAGAAAGACCCCCCCCATCCATGGCCCATTAGCCCTCAATTGTAGTCTCTACTGGGGCCTTGAAGGGATTATTGCACTTTTGTTCCTTGTGTATAAAGATTGTGTAGGGTGTGGCTGGAGGCGGTGCATGGAGGCGGGACATGGGTGGCGCTTGCTGCGGAGTATGGGTGGGGCCTGTAAGGGGGCCCTTGATTTATTTTGCCCGGGGGCCCTGAGGGTTCTCAGTCCGCCCCTGTGTATAGGGAACGCAGAATGTGTTTGTGTAGTGGATGTAGTGTGTGTACAGTGGTGGAGTGTGTGTTTGTGTAGTGGATGTAGTGTGTGTGTGTACTAGATGCAATGTGTTTAGTGGATGCAGTGTCTGTAGTCGATGTAGTGTATTACATGCAGTGTTTGTGTTTATAGTGAATCCAGAGTTTTTGAATGTGTGGTGGTTGTAGTGTGTGTACAGTGAATGCAGGATGTTTGTGTAGTGGGTACTGTGTGTATATTTAATGCAGAGTGCATGTTAGTGTAGTGAATGCAGAGTGTGTGTGTTAGTGTAGTGAATGCAGAGTGTGTGTTAGTGTAATGAATGCAGAGTGTGTGTTAGTGTAGTGAATGCAGAGTGTGTGTTAGTGTAGTGAATGCAGAGTGTGCGCGTGGAGTGTTGCCATGGTAACCTGTGGCAACGCTCTGACAGCCGCGGGTCTTGCGGGAGTAAGAGAGAGCAAAGAGCTGTAACATACAGATGCAGTCTTCTGGGCCCCCTCTGCAAGTACAGGGAGCAGGGGGCCCGCAGCTGCACATATCTGTAGCGATCATCGCTATATACATGTGCAGAGAGGGAATGTGGGGCCTAGGACTGCCATAGCAGTTCGGGATCAAGACAACCGTCATGGTTGTCACCCCCTGCTTGTTACGCTTTCCTCCCCATACCCCAATCAGACAACGGTTACTATCCTGTTACTTGCTGGTTTGAGCTAAACTCAAGTGGTATGCAACTGCACAGTAATCGACACAAAAAATATATATATATAGTGAGCATAACAATAGTAACACCAGAACCGGGTCTACATAAAGTGCATACATGTAAACCCAAAAGTACAAAATAAAAGACCTTGAAATATACCTGAAAGAACCCCCAAAATTTTGGCAATGTATCTTTTTTTTGCATTTAGACAGTGAAGTGTCCTTTAACCCCTTAAGGACCAAATATCTGAAATAAAAGGGAATCATGGCATGTCACACATGCCATGTGTCCTTAAGGGGTTAAGACACTTTAGATACTATTTATTGTGCTATGATGTGTGTTGTATTAACTTGTTTCATTTAAGCATTCAAACAACTACTACAGTTTGTTCACACTATTTTATATGTACAATCTACTGATTGCTTTATTTAATACATTGTCTATTGCATTTTTAAAAGTACTGGTTGCTCAGTGTTTCTATTTTATCTTATAATGTTAAATAGGTGAATTTTAGCTTCAATGCCTCCTGTCCTTTCTTTACTTTTGTGTCTTTGTGTCTGTCTCATGCTGTACCTTTTTGCCCTTTATTGATGCCTGGATGCCAACTCAGCAGCCAATCTAACCGATCACTTATTGCTTGTATGTTTTTTTTTGAGTCGGTACAAAGCAGAGCCTTATGTTGAACATCAAAAAAAAAAAAAAGCTAAATATTAAGTATTTTGGTGCCATCTAGTGGAACTATTGATAATCACAAACAAGTGAATATACTATCTGGAAAGGGAATAGAGAATGTTGTCTTTTAGAATCTTGCAAGAACTGCATGCTCATTACATTTGTATGCATATTTGTGTAATCTTTCTGATGATGGAGTACAGTGGCTGGTGATAAGGTTCATTGAACGGGCACATGCAACCACAATATAGAATGATGCTCCTATTTAAAATGAGGTCAGTATAGTATAACACCGACATTCAGCCAAGATAATAGATATACAGGCTACAGCCCACTGTTAGAATCAGGTAGCTGGCCTAATGAACAGGAATTGAGGACACACAGAAGCCATAAGGATGAGAATGAAATAGCCATAAGTAATACTAAAAAAAAAAAAAATTGACATACAAATGGAAATTAGTACAAATTTGGGGTTTTCAATTTTTTTGGGGAGCAACAGAACCTATAGGAGAAAATTTGAAATAAGTTGACTTGAGTCTTTTTCAAGCATTTCCTATAAGCATGTGCACAATTATCATGTGTGCACTTGATATTCAAGTAGGAATGATGGAAAATACTTCCCTCTTATAAATCCCCTAAGTAAGTCCCAAAGTCTGCAAGAATTTTTAGTCAAATAATTGGGCTATTGTAATCTCTTACAATCGAGGAAATTTTGAGGGCCCCACCTGTAATAAAGTTCCTGTTCATATAGGTGAACTATCATAGAATATAGAGATTAGTACAGTTGTTCTAGATAAGATTTATTAAAAAGAGGGCTGGTTTTCCACCAACAACAAAAAGTCTGATGATTTTGCATGGTTCTACTTTATCTGTGTTTCTCAGAAACCAGCAGATATTATATGCAATCTTTGACATCAACCTCCCTCCCGCAAATACATTTATAGACTACTGGAGAGACAGAAGTGTAAAATTATAGTTAATGGGATACTATCACCAAACTACTAGGCACCAAAACAGGGGGAATGTGGCTAGGCCTGCATAAAGTGAAACAAAAGTTAATTTATCAAAAAATGCCAAAGAATGTAGCAGTAAGACTGCGTGATCTATACACCCAAACTACTGTATTAACCTAAAGTTCTTGTGATGCCCATAGTGCCCCTTTAATCACACACACAGGAGCCTGCTGCATGATCTAGAAGGCTAATAATAGAGCAGGAGCTAAGAAATTGAGAATTGAAAATATAAAAAGAATGAAAGGAAGACTACCAAGGAGAGAAACAAGACAAAATAAAGGAAACAAAAGTGTTAACTGGTTTTGTGCCTAGAGCACTAAGAATCCTTGCACTGGCCTAGTGGAAGACAGATGGAGGTCACTACATAATGAGTTGTCTTTAACTTCCCCCATCCTAGGAAGAGGAGAATAATGCTGTAATTTTCTGCTAACGGAGCCTCTGGGCATAGCTTATTATAAATTCAATATTGGGGGATCTGGTACCCATGGCTACCTTATTTTTTGTGAGAATGGCAAAATATCTTCACTTTTGATCAGTTTGGCTTAAGCGCTAAGAAATGTCAACATAAAAATGCAGCCCTCTTTCTTCTCTCCCACTTGGCTCAATTAAACAGTGTGGGGGAAATAGCTGTGCTTCTTTTAACTGGTGTCTCCTGAGCATACCTCACCAGGTGCCCCTGTTGCCTATTATGCTGGTGGTATGAGGATTTTCGCTGTTTTAGGATCTGAAAAATTCAGCCCAATGTAGCCTGTGTTGATGTTTTTTTTTTTTTTTTTTTTTTATCTTGTTTGTTGGTTTTGTCCTTTTTCTATCTGTTTTTGCATTACTGACTTAGTTTTGATAATACGGGGTTATATACGGGCTCGTTTGGAATGTAAGTCTGCTCTTTGCAGAGTATTTTTCAGATACTTTATTTAATTAATGTACACTGCACATCGATATTAATGCAGTTTATACTGTCCATTTCATTAACACTGCTTTTTGCTCTAGGCATTATTAGAATGTTGTTTCTCTCTTTAACACTACCCTTTACTGCAATAGTATACAAACAGGAGGTGGGGTGATGGGGATCTGGTCTGCCTCAGGTGACAGATGGGAGGAAAGTGCTCCGAACATCCCCTCCCCCACATGTCGCCAATTGTGCCATTACCACACAGAATCATGGTAAAGAATTTTCATGTTGCTCTGCCTTGTCTGAAAGGGAACTGTCAATGACAAGGGGGAAGTAGGTAAATAACTGAACATCTCTGGCCACAATCTACAAGCTGCTCAGAGATTAAAAAGTGTAATTGAACAGGTTGCAAAAACCTGTTTCCCTTCACTGTACTGCAAGTCCCCTGGCCCAGTCAGTTTCTGGGTAATTACAATCTCCAATGATTAACTAATTACCCAGATGTGCAGCCAAGAGGCTAGGTATACAGGCCACTGTTATGATCAGGTAGCTGACTTATTGAAGAGGAATTGAGGATGCACAGCACAGCAGCAATGAAGAAGAGAATGAAACAGCCATTAGTAATATTTTTTTATTATTGTGGCACAAATTGAAAGAAGTTCACTATTTTTTTTTAAGATCAACAGAAGAAATAGCAGAACATTTAAGATTAGTTGATCTTTCGTATCAGTATTAATATTTGGGGTTTGTAACATTTTCAAACTAAACCCAAATGTTAATAACCCCAACTGTATTTGTCTTTTTATTTTATGAGAATACACATGTAATTGGGAGAGTATGCAGGAGATGTTAATTGGTAAATCTGATCCACTTCAATGTGAATTGGCTCAACAACAACATGATAAATAAGCTCAAAATTCTAATGTCAAGTAGAGTGCTCAACATTCCTCTTCTCATCCATAAAGAAGCTGTGTACAATCGTGACCTCATGACCTTCTACCATAAGCTTGAGGATGATAACTTTTCAGGTATTGTGGGTTTTGTATTTCCCCTATTTTTGGACTCTTCACCAAGGACTGAGTTGTCAAACACCCTTAATTAATGCCAATATTAGCTCCATGTGATGAAACTACCCTGTTTATTCGATACTTTGACTTTTTTTCATTCGGTAGTTGAAACTACCGAACACCGACCACCCCCTTGGCTCATTTAACTTCAAAGAAACAGTGGATTAAGTGCTCTCCTGTGTGGCCACTGTTCGTATAGTCGACTGCCACGTGCAGGAGAAAATGGCGGCCATCTATTTCGCACAAAAGAAGGCAGCCATACTTGGTAGTCAAGTGTCTGGAGCTAAAATCTGACACTCAACTTACCGAACGCCTGCTTCCTTTCCCAAACCAGCCCAGAGAGCGCTATTCGGTAGTTTTGTTCCCACAAACTAGGGAAACAAACGCTACTATGAGCCAGGGGATACTGTTTGTGGATTTGTTCGGTTTTTCAACTTTCCGAAATAGACCGTCAGCACAACCTAAACTCATGGAACCATTTCTGGGCAGGGGCCTCATGTGCGGTCGGTCAAATTAAGACCTCCATGAAATTCCTAAATACCTGAACTGATCTGGGTGATTTTTGGATATGTTGGATGTAACAATTGTGGGGATTTTTATGTGTTTTGGGGTACTTTTGAAGGTTTATGGAAAATGTGTTTTTTCTGCCTGGAGATAATTGAGTTATTACAGTATCTGACTCAATCATCTCCCTGGCAGAGAGGAGGGATTGTATGGTATGTAGAGGAGTGTCTTACTTTGTAACCTTGTTGCCATTGGTGTGTAACTTTTTGTTGAAGTCCCCCACAAGGTCCATGTGGGTGTGCCCCTTGAATGGGGACTTGCCTTAAAGCCAAGTGTGGCACCATTAAAATGAATTCCTGTTGTACCCTTCATCTAGTCTAGGCTGATGTTTGGGTAACTGTCTACTTGATGGGGAGAAACTGCTTGAATGCTGCATTAGTCTGGGAACCGTACAAATCGCCACCTGTACTGCGAGCTATAATCACTCAGGCTTCAGCAGTTCGGGAGGAAATATGGAGGAAATAGGCGAACGGGTATCTACAATACCAGCGTTTGTAACACCCCACTATGCAGGACCGTGCAGAGCTACTGTCACTGGCTGACAATATCTGTATCAAACTTTAGCTATGTGATGATATCCTGCACGAGAAGCAATATGTGGCACAGGGACCCAGTTAAGATGTCAAGCCTTTCAAAAACAGTTTAACACAATTACTCTGATAGCACCAGGGCACAACTTGCAAAATAATTGCTACAGCGGAATGAAGTGGTTATGGTTCTTGGAATGTTCCTTTAAAATAAAAAACATGCAATGTCTCCACTTTATTCTCTTTTAATACTAACTCACTGATTTGTTTTCCCAAGAATTAAGTAATTAATTGACATTGATCAGGCTGCTCTTCTTAAAACATTGTGATAGCGTTCATTTTCCTGTAACATGTTGTTGATGTACCTTGCCGTATTACTTTGGTTTTGGAGAAATGAATTCACAAATTGGCATGCTTCAGATCCCTGCTTAAACAACATGTGCTGTTATAATTGTATATGACTCAGGTTTCTGGTGCTAGGAGCTATTCCCAGCAGAAGCAATTATATATACAATTGCTTGCAAGCACTGTACTTGAAGACAAGAAGAGAGGGCGAGCTTCTCCCTCCTGAGCGTGAAATAGGCTCATGTTTTATTCATATGTTTGGTAAGGCATTTTCTAGATTCCTCTTAAAACAGGTTACTTGATATTTTCAGCAAACAGTCCACTTGTGCGGTGTCTTTCCAGAATCTCACATGATTTTCCAAGCTCGGTGAACATAACATTCTGACTTACTGACAATGAGATCAGATAGTACAGTCATCCGATGCTCAGTGCAGCTTCAGCCATCACTTACTGTGCATCCTCCTTTATAATGTTTAGAAGGAAGAAAACAATGTGTCATCCTTTTGTTCCGCAAAACAACTCTTCTTTTAACTAATGAAATGTTCTTTATATCCAGGATTTAAAAACAAAAAAAATAAAAAAACACAAGCATTATATAGTGTTTACCTTTTACTTATATTTTTGAGTTTGCGCATATGCCACCTACCATGTTCTGTAGCAGTGCAGTCCAATTGGTGGCCCATGGGCTGAATATGTGCCCCATGTTTTCTCTGGCCTCAATCTGTTGTTTTTGTATTTATTTTTTTGTAACTTGCCTTTAATGAATCGTTTTGACCTTTCAAACAAAAAAGATATAATAAAGGGGATATGAAATAAAGTTTCAAATAATAACAGTACCTCCAATTGACACAAAGGGTCAGTTTACGAATCTGAGATGTGAGTAGGTAAACTCTTGAAGGGCAAACTACTGAAATTTTGCATGGGTTAAACTTCATGATAAATTATTTTCTTTGGGCATATTTTTGCATGCAAAGTACATGGCAGCCTATGAGCAAGTTTTTTTTTATATTGTTTCTGACTCAGGAGAAGGTAACCAATATTATTGTCTTGATTTAGTTGTTGGAAGAGGGAGCTTCTTCGGGGATACTGGGGAACCCTGTTCAGCATTTCTTTTTAGAAGGACTGACAAATGGAAATCTGAGTCCGTCACGCCTGCGCTGAGCTGTTTATTCTACTAGCTATATTACTGTTCTCAGATGACCCAGATAAAACAAATGTTTGCCGAATTATTGTGTGAAATTTGGATAATTGTGTACCTAATTATAACACATAGAGATGTCATATAGACATGACCAGCCATGACACACATAACAGCAAAGCACATGCAGTCATATTAGTAACATTTTTTCAAGTTTCTGCTTTTTGTGTGTGTGTGTGTGTGTGGTGGGGGAGTTGTGGGTAGGATAGTTGGATGGTTGGTTCTTGTGGCATCCCCCTTCTGTCTCATGTACACCTCCTTGCTAGAAACCCTGCCTTGTGAACAGAGGTGTAATTAGAAACCAAGGGGACCCGGTGCAAAAATTACCCTAGCAGATACATAGGGCACACACTGACAGGAATACACAGACATACATATAGACACACATGCACATGCCGACAAACAGAAACACATAAAGGCACGCATACAGACAAACACACACACATACAGTGACACACATAGATACAGATAAAGACACACACACAGGCACACGCATACATACAGGGACACACACATACATACAGACGAGCACACATACATACAGACATACACATACATATACAGGGCCGGACTGGGGAAAAAATTCGGCCCGGGCATTTTTCAATCACAGCGGCCCCTTGAGAACGGGGGGGGGACGAGCATATTAGTTAAATGCGCAGAGCCCCGCTGAGCAGCTCTAGCATTAGAAAAAGGCCCTGTATTTGTTCTGCGCAGTGCAAGCAAATTTAATAACAAGCTTGCGCTGTGTTTGCTTTTAACTTGTCTCTGGTGTCTCCATAAGTTGGATACCAGAGGACAAAAGGGCCAGAAAAGCGTATGGTGCATGTGTTTGGAGCCTGCTTGTGGGACTGCGTGTGTGTTGAGTAAGTTGATTGTGGTGTGGTATTGTGTAAATAGGTCAATTTAATTTGTGTTTGTGGTGTAATATGTGGGGCTAGGGGCTGTAGCGAGTGTTTATAGGGGGCATAGTGTGTATAGGGGATGTAGCGGGTGTGTGCAAACGGACTGTAGTGTGTGTAGGGGTTGTAGAGAGTGTGTGTTTAGAGAATGTAGTATGTGTTTGCTTACAAGGAATGTAGTGTGTGCATATGGGATCCAGAGTTTGTATGTCAGGAATGTAGTGTGTGTAGGTGGTGCGGTGTGTGTAGGGGATCTTGTGTGTAAAGCACCCAAAGTGTGTATAGGAGATTGTGTGTGTGTGTTTGTATAGAGGATTCAGAGTGTATATAGGGTAAGGGATCTAGCATGCATCTGGAGCATAATGTGTGTAGTGGTGCTGTAGTATATAATATTGTAAAGCGCTACGGAATCTGTTGGTGCTATATAAATGGCAATAATAATAATATTATGCATGCTGCACCCTTCACACATACACACAGCACACCCAACACACTGCGCCCTTCACACATACAATACGTCCAAACACATATATATATATTTGGACGTATTGTATGTGTGAAGGGCGCAGTGTGTTGGGTGTGCTGTGTGTATGTGTGAAGGGTGCAGCATGTGTGTGAGGATTGCAGTGTGTGTGTAAGAGGGGTGCTGTGTGTGTGAGGGTGTTCTTATCTACTGTCACATTCTATGTTTCTAATTTTTTTGTCTGTTAACTTACTGAGTGTTATTTTATATATTATACATAATATATGTGTTGTATATGTGTTGTATATGTGTTGTATATGTGTGAGAGTGTGCTGTGTGTGAGTGTGTTGTGTGACTGAAGTTGATGTGTCTGTCTGAGGGTGCTGTGTGTGTGTGTGTCTCTGAGGGTGTTGTGTGTGTGTGTTTCTGATGGTGCTGTGTGTGTGTGTGTCTGAGGGTGCTGTGTGTGTCTCTGAGGGTGCTGTGTGTGTGTGTGTGCCTGAGGGTGCTGTATGTGTGTGTGTGTGTCTGAGGGTGCTGTCTGAGGGTGCTGTGTGTGTCTGAGGGTGCTGTGTGTGTCTGTCTGAGGGTGCTGTGTGTGTGTGTGTCTGAGGGTGCTGTGTGTGTGTGTGTGTGTGTGTGTGTGTGTCTCTGAGGGTGTTGTGTGTGTGTGTCTCTGAGGGTGCTGTGTGTGTGTCTGAGGGTGATGTGTGTGTGTCTCTGAGGGTGCTGTGTGTGTGTCTGAGGGTGCTGTGTGTGTGTGTCTGAGGGTTCTGTGTGTGTGTGTCTGAGGGTTCTGTGTGTGTGTGCCTGAGGGTGCTGTGTGTGTGTGTCTCTGAGGGTGCTGTGTGTGTGTGTGTCTCTGAGGGTGCTGTGTGTGAGGGTGCTGTGTGTGTGTGTGTGTGAGGGTGCTGTGTGTGCTGTCTGTGTCTGAGGTTGATGTTAGTATGAGTGTGCTGTGTGTGAGTGCTCTTAGTGTGTGTATATAGCACAATGTTTGAATAAATATGTATTTTTTTTTATTATTTCTAAAAACTACAATTATGTATCCCACCCCCTCCCTTCTTACCTTTAGCCTGGGAGGGGGTGGGAAGCCGGGTTTCCATGGGGGGGGGGGGGTGCCTGGTGTCATGGAGGGTGCCATTCTGCCTGATCCCTGGTGGTCCAGTGGTGATCTCCCGAGATCTAAGCGTTGCCGCAGTTACCGCCGCAACGCTCAGACCTCGCGAGAGGACCCGGCGGAGCTGCTGGGTAGAGCTCCGCCGGTGTTCTCACCTCCTGCCTGCCTCCCTCCCCAGCACCGGCCGCCTATAACAGTGCCTGTGGGCCGGTGAGGGAGATCTTTGATCTCCCCACCGGCCCATGGAGGCACACAGCGGGGCCGGCGCTCGGATAGCGCTTCCCCTGCCGGCTTCGGCCCCGCGGCCATCGCGGCCCACCGGGCATTTGCCCGGTATGCCCGATGGCCAATCCGGGCCTGTACATATACATACAGACACACAAAGACACAGATACACAAACACACATACATGCAAAATGGTTTAGTAACCCTCCTGTTTCCTACTTTTTAGGTGCAGGAGGGTGACTTTCCTGGGGTCTAGCGGCTGGCTCAGGCTGATGGGGGTTCCCACTCTTACTCCCTTCTTTCCTTCTCCTCCTCCTTCCGTGCAGCTCGATAATTGCTGTGAGGAAGTGACCAGGGAAGTCACTTCCTCCCATGCTGACCTCATTACATGGGACCCGGTTGCGCTGTTAAAGCTCTGCAGCGCTGGCCGGGCCCATGGAAATACTTTGACCATGGGCCCCTTAACATACAACTGTCAAGAACAGACCACATGGATGGCGGGCCCCCCCTGGTCGCAGGGCTCCACAGGGCGGCTCGGAACCCTGGAGTGACGAGCCCACTCAGCGCTGCGCCACTGCTTGCAAAGTAATCAGGTACAAGGAAGAGTAGGACACTGAACAACACCGCTTAGTAGGACCTCACATTGATGTCAGCATGTTTTGAGTTGGTCATTGGGCTGCCAGGCTGAATTCAGGAAATAGAAAACTCACAGCATGATATCAGGTGCTTTGGTTCCCCAGTCGCTGGGTCTCTTACTGCAGACATGAATTCTTAAAGGGACACTATAGTCACCTGAACAACTTTAGCTTAATGAAGCAGTTTTGGTGTATAGAACATGCCCCTGCAGCCTCACTGCTCAATCCTCTGCCATTTAGGAGTTAAATCCCTTTGTTTATGAACCCTCTTCACACCTTCCTGCATGTGACTTACACAGCCTTCCATAAACACTTCCTGTAAAGAGAGCCCTATTTAGGCTTTCTTTATTGCAAGTTCTGTTTAATTAAGATTTTCTTATCCCCTGCTATGTTAATAGCTTGCTAGACCCTGCAAGAGCCTTATGTGATTAAAGTTCAATTTAGAGATTGAGATACAATTATTTAAGGTAAATTACATCTGTTTGAAAGTGAAACCATTTAGTTTTTTTCATGCAGGCTCTGTCAATCATAGCCAGGGGAGGTGTGGCTAGGGCTGCATAAACAGAAACAAAGTGATTTAACTCCTAAATGACAGTGAATTGAGCAGTGAAATTGCAGGGGAATGATCTATACACTAAAACTGCTTTATTTAGCTAAAGTAATTTAGGTGACTATAGTGTTCCTTTAAGATAGGCCCTAAAACAGTCTTCTGCAAATTCATGCAGACACTTTAAATAGCACCCAATGCTGCATTCACCTCTTGACCCTCAAACAATCGAAGGCCTCACTTCAGTTGCATAAAAGGAATTCTAATACACAGTGTCCACATGTCTCATGCCATATGGGCTAGTACCAGTGGGTGAGTTTTTTAATTGTGCGTTCAATTACATAATCCTGCATGAGATATTTCACAAAAACATTGCTTTGGAGATTTTAGGTCAAATCCCAAAATAATTTTTTGTTTAAGATCAATTTTTTTTTAGTGGCCAAAGCTTTGCAATTCCTTTTTAAATTCAGTTTCCAGTTTAGCATTTAAGCATCCGTTTTTCACTGATTTCTGCTGTAATCCGTTCCATAGTAATCCTAGCACATGTATTTTACCTTGTCTTAAAAGTGTGACTGCACCCCTCTGACTCTTTATCTCTTTTGTACGGTTGGACAATTGTGCTCACAGAATCACTAGTCAATGAATTACAATTCTCCATTATATGCCTTTGATTTGTTCACTGCATCAGTGTCTTTGCTAGCATTCCTAAAGAGGAATTCTTTGTGAGAGAGATTATGTAGGTACCTTGCAGCATATGGGACAATTAGCAACATTCTGATACACACTGCCCAGAGCAATAAGTACTAAGTTTTATTATTATTATTATTATTATTTATAAACCTCTTCACTACCATTCAGATTGTGAAAAAAAAAAGAAACCAAGGGCCACAAGAAGAAGGTACAATACAGTTTGAATGTGAGAGACAATGGGGACAACACATGACGTTCAGGCCTCAGAAAAGATAAGTGGGGCCAGAAATGATGCAGGGAGAAAACTCTAGGGGTACAGAGTGACTACAAGAGAGGTGGAAGTTAAATAAAAAGAAGAACATCGAGACAACAAGAGAACTTGTGACCTATAAGTACAGCAGCTCATCTCAGATAATCTCTCTAGATCTAAGTTACTAATGTTGAACAACTTTTGTACTTTTTGTATAAATGTTTGCCTGATGGCTACTACTGCTGCTGGGCATCCGAAATTCTGTGCCAAAAATGTTTTCTCCAAATTTCGGCTAAACCAACGTGTGACCAAACTTTGGTAAGATTGGAAAAAAATTTCGAGTTGACCCTATGAATGAAAATTTGGTCTATGCGCAACATTTTAGCCTTACATTGGGAGTGCCATCTTACATCTTGATGCTCTAGATTTAGAATAATCATTTACTTGCATACACGTGGTTTTAGTGCATGGAGTTTGATGGCACTGTACCTCCATTTAGTGCTAAAATATTTCCAGCAGTTTAACACTAAAGAGGGTCCCTGACTGACCACATGCCTGCCACTACTAGAGGTATGGCTAAGACAGATAATACACACTTCCATAGCCATACTAATTAATACCAGCAATAGGTGGCTATCATAGGCTAAAATTGGTCAGCTGACACTTGCAGCCAATTATACCACCACCCATTGCATGCTTCCTGGTTAGCCTGAGCAGCACAGAGAGGTATTAGCATTTAAACATTACAAACAGTTTAACACTGAATGAAAGGATGGGTTCAGGGAACTGTAGACACTAATACCACTTCAATGAGATGAAGCGGTTACAGTGTCCAGGGTGTTGCTTAATGTCCTCAGTGGTCAGAGGCACGTCTTCTTATCTGTCCAAAAACCTTGCAGATAATCTAGAGCTAGTAACTAAGAGTGTGTATGCAAATCTTAACACCATTCACAGGCACTGTTTATCTAAAAAAAAAAAAAAAATGCACTCTGAGATGGTTTCAGACATTCAAATTATGCATAATCTTAGCAAATGATTGGTGCTTCTTACCAAGAAGGCTAAATAAGTTTGCCCCATTGAATCAATGGAAAGGCAGGTAATGCACTGAACAGGTTACATTATAATTCTCAGATGGGTTGTGTTACATGTAATATTTTCTGTAATAAAATATGACAGTTTTCCTTTAAAGCAAAAAAGTCACAATATAATGAGTGCGCCATAGCCCAACATTTTAGCGACTCCTGTTGTTGTTCTCAAAGCATTAGGTTATATCTTTTTAAAGGAAGGCAGGAGGCATTGCAGAAACATTAAAATAGAGTTTTGGTGCGCAGAGTTCTTGGCTCTCAGATTTAACAGCAACGTGTTCTTTGTTTGGTTTATTATTTTGCAACATATTTTCCTTTAATAAAAGTTTATAAATTGTGATTACATTTTGCTTTTCTATTTGATAAAACTACTGAGTAGCTATATTTGAATCAAATTAAAATTTTATGATCTGTGTTGTGCTTGTGTACATATTGCATTGAGGTAGTACAGCTTAGAGACAGCAACTGTTTGAATAATTGAATGCTGTCTTGGTGTGCATCCTTACTATTTATTACATTTATAAAATTATAGTTATTGCAAGCCATACTGGGGGATGCCCAAGTATGCCTGGTAAGCCTAGTGGTCATGGCACCTATATCTAATGGCCCCTTCCTGACTCATATGCCCTTAGATATATATGTGCATTGGAAACACTTTTAACCCCTTAGTGACCAGACCATTTAAAAATGTTCTTACCGTTAAAGGACCACTATAGTGCCAGGAAAACATACTCGTTTTCCTGGCACTATAGTGCCCTGAGGGTGCCCCCACCCTCAGGGTCCCCCTCCCGGCGGGCTCTAGGGGGAGGAAGGGGTTAAACTAACTTCTTTCTCCAGCGCCGGGCGGGGAGCTCTCCTCCTCCTCTCCGTCTCCTCGGCATTTACAATGCTTTCCTATGCTTTCCTATGATTTTCACAGTGAGAAGCACACAAGCGCCTCTAGTGGCTGTCAATGAGACAGCCACTAGAGGCTGGATTAACCCTAATATAAACATAGCAGTTTCTCTGTAACTGCTATGTTTATAGAAAAAAGGGTTAATCCTAGCTGGACCAGGCACCCAGACCACTTAATTAAGCTGAAGTGGTCTGGGTGCCTATAGTGGTCCTTTAAGGGCCAGGGCTGTTTTTACATTTCTGTGGTGTTTCTGTTTAGCTGTAATTTTCCTCTTACTCATTTACTGTACCCACATATATTATATACTGGTTTTCTCGCCATTAAATGGTCTTTCTAAAGATACAATTATTTTCATCATATCATATAATTTACTATAAAAAAATTATCAAATATCATGTTCCATTCTTCTTAATCTATGTTTGCTTTTTTTTACTGGGTAATAAAAGCAGGACTATGTGAGTATTGTATATTATGTCTCATATTGGCACTGCAACGTTAAGGCCAAATTACACAATCCATCTGAAACAAATCCACTTAATTTCTTCTTAACACTGCAACTTTAATGTACGGACTGAAGTTTAGGAGATTTATTTCACCTTTGTTACTACATTATTTCATTTACTATAACAATGCTACCATTATTACCATTGTATAATTTTAATACTGTATTGTTTTGTACTTGCAGTTACATGTAGTCATTACTACTTTGGTATTTAGTAGGCAAATATTACATTGTAGAAAGGTAGGTACTAGCGCTTGTTAGTAATAGATAGAATCATGGGGGAATTCCAGAAAAGAATATTACTTCATAGCAGCCAAACACCAAATAGTGTAACTTTCTCAAATAGCACCAAATAAATTTATAAAAAGATATGAAAGGTGTAGCGCTTATGTAAAGGTACAAATTACCTTAAAGACAAAAATCAGCGTACATCCACTTATATAAATCTTCAAAAGTCTACAAAAGTAAATATAACATAGTGAAAATCGTTAAAAATTATAATAAGGTGATAAAATAATATGTACAGGATACTCACAAACAGTGAGCTATAAGACCTAGCTCCGGTGTGGATAACCTCGGGTACATTATGATGACCCAACCCTATGCAAGGTGAATGTTCAATCCTAGGGGAAGCATGTAGAGCCAAAATAGAGTAGCACAGTTTTCACCACTAGTATAAAATGGTAAGCTAAAAGCGTACTTACAAGCATAGAGCCCTATGGCTCTGCAGTACTGTGTTGTGTATTTCAGGACTACACTCCCTCTTTATGAAGGTGATTCCAGAAACCAGGGTAAAAATACAATTAGATTTATTAATGCACTAATAAAAACATAGAAATAAAAAGTAAGAAATGGAACAATGTCCTTGCAAGTAATACCAGAACGTGTTTCACTACCAACTGAGCTTCCTCAGACGGGTAAAGTGTATGCTGATCCCTGGTTCTCCGGTCTGTGTTAATCTACCTCTTTAATGAGGAGATAGGTATACGGTGTGCTTTTTCTATTACACAATTACCTACCTTGGTAATGCAATGTGGTCCAAGCCTCCATGTGATGGTCAGCATTCACAATGGCGGACGCTCTCACCAAGGGCTCCATTGTGTATGTTACCAGTCACAGATTACTTCCTTGTGTGTCAAGCCTCTTTCTGAGATAAGCAGTGATAAATTGGATACAACAAATGTCTGCTTTGCTCTTCAAAGACATTTGCCAATTTAGTGCTCTCCATGTGTGGCCGCCGTTGTCTCTCAAGTCCCGTTCATCCATTCCGTTGATGGTAACCCACTGTTGATGATGTTCCCGGTTGTCCCCTGCCACCTGGACTGGATTTGCCTCGTGTAGAGTCGTCCACTGCTCCTCGCTGGGGTTGGTGTCACTGGGGCCCTCCTGGTGGAAACACTGGTGTGTTTACGGTCCCTCACCCAGTCTCTGATCTCGGTGGGAGTGTGATTGAAGAACTGCTCCAATATTAATAGTTGTAAAGCATCCTCCAGTGATGTTGCCCGGCAGCCCTGCATCCAATTCTGGGCAGCGTGGTGTAGGCGGAATGCCCATTCAGCATAGGAGTCTTTCCCTCCATTCCTGAGACACCCTCTGGTGTGACCGCATATCTGGCCAATAACATTTCTTTTACTTTCCCATAGTTCTCTATGTCCTCATCAGGTACCGCTTTATAAGCCTCCGCTGCCCGTCCTGAGAGTTTTCTGCCGAGAAATGCAGCCCAGTTCATTGTGTCTAGCCTCTCCAAAGCACATTGACGCTCAAAGTCTTGTTGGTAGCAGTCAATATCCATTTCCCCATCAGTGAATGCTTTGAAGGCGGTATAGTTCACCTTTCGTGGATGCCCATTTGTACGTCCTGGGGATGTTAGAAAATCCCCTTGCAGCGATCTTGCTCTCTCTTCCTTATTTCTCTGCACTTGCCTGGCTTGTGCCATGATTTTTAAGGTGGCGTTTGATGATGGATTGGGCCCCAACATGCTGAGCATCCATCTCCTTTTGCAGTTCCGTTTCCTCCTGGTGCTCCATTTCCATGTTACTGGTTCTGTTGCTCTGTAACAATTCGGCAATTAACGTGGCTTTTTTCTTATTGCTTGCCACTATGCCTCGAGCTTCCAGTAGGTCTTTCAATGTAGTTTGTTTCAATAATTTGTATTGCTGAGCCATTCACTTCTTCCTCGGTTAAGGATGTCCATTCAGGATAGGAATCCCGCTGCTTGCCAACAATTATAACAAATACTGGTATAGCAGATACTATTTCCTCCCAAACTGCTAGAGCCTGAGTGATTATAGTTCGGGTGTTGGTCCCTAGTCCGTGGCAACAAAACTACCGAATAGTGCTCTCCTGGCTGGTTGGTGAAAGGAAGCAGGCGTTCGCAAAGTTTGACCGGCATTTGGGAAGTTGAGTGTCCGAGTTTGGTTCCAAACACTTGACGACCAATTACTGCTGCCTCCTTTTGTGCAAACAAGATGGCCGCCATTTTCTCCTACACGTGGCGTCCGACTATACGAATGGTGGCCACACACGGAGAACATTAAATTGGCAAATGTCTTTGAAGTAAATGAGCCAGAAGGGTGGTAGTTTTATCTACCGAACAGAAAAAAACTAAAGTACCCAAATAACAAGGGTAGTTTCTTCACAAACCTATTCCTGAAATGATTTGTCTTCTTGGAGGATGAATTCATCTTTTGTGAATCGTACAGAGATGGTAGAATACAGGTGCTCTCGGAAATTTCTGATATAGATTCCTTCATATTCAGGATACCTCTACTTATAGATATATCTAAAGGGTCTTTGAATCTAGGAATGCTAAAGATGAATTGTAATCCAATAAGTATATTCATCCCTCAGAAGTCTTTAATTATCTTGGTCATAATTCAAGGTGTTTAGGATGTCTAAGTCACCTCCTTTATCTGCCCCTTTAATGGTAATTCTGTTATGCTGTTGATGCTGCTGGTGGGTTTCCACATAATTAAGAGCTCATTGCATGAGGGATGTGGTCATGTCTGGAGCCAATCTTTCCGACATACCTCTTTGCTGATTGGTCATGTGAATCATCTTTTATTTTCATTGGGTGTCTTACCCTGTTTTTCTCTTCTCTCTCAAGAGTTAAAAAAGGTAATATAAAGACTCCTAGGGTTGGGGGCAGTATTTTTGCCTATCCACAGAATTTGCCACCCAAATGCCTTGTTAGACTCACAGTAAATACATGTGCCCTTACCCACCGCTACTGGGTGTGACTGGGGGAAACGTTAGTGTCCTTCCCTTATATTAAATTGCTCCCTCCCACTGTCCACAGATGTGAGCAGGAGGGTTCGCAGTTTCCCCCATCGTTTATTTTAAAATCTCCCACATGATGTGCAATGGGGATGGGGCATTTCTGGCATCTATGTAACAGTGGCTGTGAATACCAATTTCAGACAGTAAATACGCCTTCCGCTTGCCTCCTGTCAGATGGGGGCATAGAGAGGTTTTAACCTCCCTTATAGTAATTATAAAGTAATATAGTAACATGGGGGTCTTGTTAACTACCACAGGTTGATTTATTTTAAATTTAATGTGGCAGCTGGTTAGCCACCACATAATTAACTCTTGTGCTGCCAAAGGTTTTTAACTATTTGCGTACTTGCTGCTAGCATTTGCACCAGCCAAACAGTACTTAAAATGCTTATTCTTTTTGCCCCATCTGAACATAATCATGTGTTTAGTAAATAACCCTGGTAATTTTGGAGAATCGTGTTTGAAAAGTGCAGAAATATTAAAAGTTAGAGAATTTAAATTTCACTATTTTGTCCTCAATGTTGAAATTATATTTTACATTTTCTAAAATCCCTTGCTTAGTAATTAACCACAAAATAGTCAAGAGGCAAAGAAAATGCTGTCTTTATTCAAGTCACGGCACACTGCTTCCCTCTAGTGTCCATTATCTGATATTGCAGTAGCATCTATTAAATTGCATTGATCCTTCATATTTTACACTTTAGACCAGGCGTAGTCAACCTTTTAATACCTACCGCCCACTTCTGTATCTTTGTTGATGGTAAAATGTCCTTACCACCCACCAGTGCCGCAGTAACAAATTTTATAGCGCAAGTGCGTGTAACGGAGCTCCGTGTACTCCGACCGAGTACCCTCCGTTGATGGATGCTCCTAGCGCTCTCAGAGGACTCCAAGCACTGCAGACGACACCACAACCACCGCAGGCTCCACAACCGCCGTAGCTTAACTGGAGCCGCGCCGTCTTCCTTCCACCCTGGATCAGCTTCTGTCCTCCAGGACCGTGTGGGGAAGACCTCTCCTCCAGGAGAGCGTATCCGGAACAAGCTCTTACAAGAGCTAAGTGATTAAGAGCTCAGGGGAATATGCAGCGCATAGCAATCCCCAGTGTGATATAGCAGTTCCCTCCAATAACGAGACAAGGCTACGTATTGAGGGTCAGAAGAGGTCTGAGGACTGGAACACCCAGCCTGCTTTTTATTAGGATAAGGTACACACAGGACACTCCCAGGGGGAGGATGAAATTGACCAATCACATGCATAGTACAGCCCACAGGTTCCCTCCCCTCAGATAAACAGTTAAACCAATTATTACATACAATAAAAATACAGTTTTCACATACACACTGTAACTTTAAAACCATACATTCAATTTCAATAAAAGTTGCATATTCAGACTCAGCATACATCAGACATAAACACTTCCAAAAATCAGCCAAATCCATCCAGTGGATCAAAAGTTAGCTGGAAGTCCTTTATGACCGACCGCAAGCACAATTTCCTGCCCAAAACAGTTCCATAGATTTGGGCTGTGCGGTCGGTCAATTTCGAACGGGACTTAGTCTCTGGAGCTGCAAGTTCAGTATGGGAGAAGGTAAGGGTCAGCAATGTTCGGCAGAATGTGTAGCCGATTTTAGTTCCACAGAATATTTAGCATACACCGCTGACCGCATTCGAGGAAACCAAGATGGCCGCCGCCACGTGCAATTGACCGGCAGTAACCTCACAGCCTGGGAGGTAAATTGCCTGCACACTTTAACTTCTGGGTGGTCTGCCTGTGTGGTACTTGGTTCAGTAAGCCCTATTTACTGAACCAAGTGGGGGAAAGCCAGGAACAAGTTATTTTACCGGTCTGGGGACATAGTCTTAAAGGGGCATTGTTCAGCAAAGTCACAATATGTCCCCAGACGGTTCTTAAAGGGCCATACACACCCAATAAATGTTAATAAGTTTTCAGGGGCACAATCTTCCAGGGGCCATAGTCATGAGGCAGGAGGCTGGCAAACATGCTTCTCCACAATCCAGGGAAGCAGGGCAATTTCTCGTTTAAAGGGCCAGTTACAAATAGCGATTTGTAACACATCTCCCCTTTGGGGGGAAGACTAACCAGGCACCTGACCTTCTGTCGGTCAGTGCCTCCGTTAGTCGATCCACCAACCCACAATAAACAGATGTCCGAGTAGCCCCCCCACAACATCAAAGTACAGGAACAGCCCACCCACAACACACAGTCACTGCACCTGGGTATTTGGCTGTGGTAATGAGGCCACATGCCGAGGGTACTTGAAGGGCAGAGGCCAACTGCACTCTGCCCAGATGCCAGCTCTTCTGCTGGGGTAGCCTGCAGGACATCAGGCTCTGGACCAGGGACAAAGGTAGGGCAGAGGCCGACTGCACTCTGCCCAGCTGCCAGCTCTTCTGCTGGGGTACTGAGACCATAGTCCGGCTCAGTAGTCAAGGGAACATGGACGTCAGGAGGGGTTAGCATCGCCTCCGTTAACCCTGGTGCCACGCTAGGAGTTAGCTGGGGAGGGGAATTTGTACTTACCCCCTCCTCTGGGTGTCCCGGTGAGGGTAGTTGGGGATCTGGAAAGGCTGTCCAGCATCCCTGTAGGTCAGGCACAGAGACCACGGTCCCATCTGCGCCGTCTGGAGGATTGGTGTCTCCCCTTGTTAGGGGAGGCTGCCGCTGGGGAGAGGGGGTGCTGTGCTCCTTTCCCGGAAACACAGGCTGCCGCTGGAGAGGGAGACCGCCTGTCTCCACTCCCTTACCATTGTCCTGTTGCTGTAGAGAGGGACCAACTGTCTCTGCTCTCTGTAGGACACACTGCTGTTGGGGGGGAAGGACGGCACCTTCGGCCCCCTGGGGTACACACTGCCGCTGGAGAGGGAGACCGCCTGTCTCCACTCCCTTACTATGGTCCTGTTGCTGTAGAGAGGGACCAACTGTCTCTGCTCTCTGTAGGACACACTGCTGCTGGGGGGGAAGGACGACACCTTCGGCCCCCTGGGGTACACACTGCCGCTGTAGAGGGAGACCGCCTGTCTCCACTCCCTTACCATGGTCCTGTTGCTGTAGAGAGGGACCAACTGTCTCTGCTCTCTGTAGGACATACGGCTGCTGGGGGGGAAGGACGGCCCCTTCGGCCCCCTGTAACTCACGCTGTTGTTGGGGCGCAGGGACGGAATACTTTGCCCTCACTGCCCGATATTCTGCTTCCATCTGCAGATACTCCGCCAGTTCTCTCCTCACTCTCGGTACAATTTCCTCTGTTAGGAGGGGTCCGTAGACAGCCAACCGCCGCTTCAGCATAGCGTCAAACTGTACGTGACTATACCAATAGTCCAGTTTTGCTTGGTGTTCCCAGGATGCTGTTCCTCGCACTAGGGAAGCCATCCTGTTGTAGCCAGGGGCGCTGCCCAATGGCTAGCGTTGCCCTCAATTGTAACTCCAAACGTTACCAGTGTCTCTGAGCTGCTTCTCCTCGCACTAGGACGCCATCCCACCGCTTGCCACCAATGTAACGGAGCTCCGTGTACTCCGACCGAGTACCCTCCGTTGATGGATGCTCCTAGCGCTCTCAGAGGACTCCAAGCACTGCAGACGACACCACAACCACCGCAGGCTCCACAACCGCCGTAGCTTAACTGGAGCCGCGCCGTCTTCCTTCCACCCTGGATCAGCTTCTGTCCTCCAGGACCGTGTGGGGAAGACCTCTCCTCCAGGAGAGCGTATCCGGAACAAGCTCTTACAAGAGCTAAGTGATTAAGAGCTCAGGGGAATATGCAGCGCATAGCAATCCCCAGTGTGATATAGCAGTTCCCTCCAATAACGAGACAAGGCTACGTATTGAGGGTCAGAAGAGGTCTGAGGACTGGAACACCCAGCCTGCTTTTTATTAGGATAAGGTACACACAGGACACTCCCAGGGGGAGGATGAAATTGACCAATCACATGCATAGTACAGCCCACAGGTTCCCTCCCCTCAGATAAACAGTTAAACCAATTATTACATACAATAAAAATACAGTTTTCACATACACACTGTAACTTTAAAACCATACATTCAATTTCAATAAAAGTTGCATATTCAGACTCAGCATACATCAGACATAAACACTTCCAAAAATCAGCCAAATCCATCCAGTGGATCAAAAGTTAGCTGGAAGTCCTTTATGACCGACCGCAAGCACAATTTCCTGTCCAAAACAGTTCCATAGATTTGGGCTGTGCGGTCGGTCAATTTCGAACGGGACTTAGTCTCTGGAGCTGCAAGTTCAGTATGGGAGAAGGTAAGGGTCAGCGGTGTTCGGCAGAATGTGTAGCCGATTTTAGTTCCACAGAATATTTAGCATACACCGCTGACCGCATTCGAGGAAACCAAGATGGCCGCCGCCACGTGCAATTGACCGGCAGTAACCTCACAGCCTGGGAGGTAAATTGCCTGCACACTTTAACTTCTGGGTGGTCTGCCTGTGTGGTACTTGGTTCAGTAAGCCCTATTTACTGAACCAAGTGGGGGAAAGCCAGGAACAAGTTATTTTACCGGTCTGGGGACATAGTCTTAAAGGGGCATTGTTCAGCAAAGTCACAATATGTCCCCAGACGGTTCTTAAAGGGCCATACACACCCAATAAATGTTAATAAGTTTTCAGGGGCACAATCTTCCAGGGGCCATAGTCATGAGGCAGGAGGCTGGCAAACATGCTTCTCCACAATCCAGGGAAGCAGGGCAATTTCTCGTTTAAAGGGCCAGTTACAAATAGCGATTTGTAACAGTGCGATTTTTTTAATTTTAATTTTACTTAATATACTTACATGTATCTATTTGTTTTCTTTTTTTCTATTCTACTTTTATTTTCTATGTGTGTCTGGGAGGTACTGTGTGTGTGTGTGTGTGTGTGTGTGTGAGAGAAGTGCAGTGTGTGTAAAGGGACAGTGTGTGTGTGTGTGTGTGTGTGAAGGGGCAGTGTGTGTGTGTGTGTGAAGGGGTGCTGTATGTGTATGAGGGGTGCTGTATGTGTGAGGGGGCAGTGTGTGTGAAGAATGCAGTGTGTGTGAAGGGTGCAGGGTGTGAGAAGGGTGCTGTGTGTGTGAAGGTTGCTGTGTGTGTGTGTGAAGGGTGCTGTGTGTGTGAGAGGTGCTGTGTGTGTGAGAGGTGCTCTGTGTGAGGGTTGCTGTGTGTGTGAAGGCTGCTGTGTGTATGAGAGGATTACTGTGAAGGGGGAGTAGGGCATGTGAATAGGCAGTACACATCTGAGGGGGTGGTCTGTGTGTGTATAAGGGCATGTGTGTGTGATGAGCAGTGCATGTGTGTGTGAGTGGTATAGTGTGTGTGTGTGTGTGTGTGTGTGAGAGATGTAGCGTGTGGGTGAGGGGTGTAGTGCGTGTGGGGGGTGTGAAAGGTGCAGAGGGTCTATGCTGTGTGTAGGTGGGTGAGATGGGAAAATCTATCTTAATGTCTCCCCATCCCTTCTTATTACCTTTTACCAGAGAGGAGGGACATAATGCTGCAAGACCTGGTGGTCCAGTGGTGGCATGTTCACTTTAGCCTGCAACTCCTTCGGCTGCAGGCTGACTCGCGGAAGGAACACAGAGCCTCACAGGCACTTCCCTCCCTCTGCTGGATGTAAGTGCCAGCGAGCCAGTGAGGGAGATCTTTTCAACAGCCCGGCAGGGGAGATGAAAGGATCTCCCCTGCCAGCTTTGGTCCATGGCCATCAAGGCCCACTGGGGCGGTTTCTGCAGAACCCACCACCACCCAGCTAAAATCCCAAACCACCCACTAGTGGGCAGTAGAGACCAGGTTGACTATGTGCTTTATTCAAGATACAAAAGAAGAAATCAAGTAAAAAAAGGCGCTGTGTATTATTATTAAAAGTGAATATAAAATATCATAAAGGACAAGCAGCACTAATTAAGTGTAAAATAGCTAAAAAAAAAAACACTCCATATAAAATTAGAAAAAGAGAAAAAAAGTGTGCTGTGCCTTTAAGGATAGTGATTCACGTGTACATCATTGTGCATATATTATATACATAAAGTGCAAAAGCAGCTCATAAAGTGCAAAATAAGAATACAGTGTATCTTCCAAATAGTGTCCAAGTGATACAATATATAAAAGAAAGAACACTTACATAAATGACTTGAATATATCTTCCCAAATATTGGGTAACTCTGACCTAAAGAGAAAAAAAAAGGGGGGGAGATAAGGAAGGAAAAGGGATATAGTGTAAATCTGTGGATAAAACTCAGAAAAATAAAAAGTAAACCAATCAACTCACAAGAGAGGAGCAGTAAAAGTCTGCTCTCGCTTTGATAGCCCAGATATATCAGGATGCAGGACCACGATTTCACAGGCAGGACGGCAACTGGATAAAATTCAAACCTTTATTGGTAGCGGAAAAAACATTAATACAAGCTCGATCTCTGTAGCAGCAGTCCTCAGACCCTCCTGATACGCTGGCTAGCACTTGCGGTCTTTTGCGGGCACCGGAACGGCGTGTGGATCTCTCAGGGAATACGAGCTTCTTTCAGTGCGTCCTGACGTTGTGCGTCTGAAAACGTTATGACGCGTTTCGCCTAAGCGGCTTCTTCGGATCATGTTCTGGGTCTGGCATCTGTGTCAGTTTTATATCCACTGTATTCTGATTTTGCACTTTATGACCTGCTTTTGCACTTTATGTATATAATATATGCACAATGATGTACACGTGAATCACTACCCTTAAAGGCACAGCACACTTTTTTCTCTTTTTCTAATTCGATGTGCTTTATTCGCTAAACATAAGGTTGTAGTGAATTCAAATCTTTCTGAAATTTCATCTACATTTTTTTACTGAATTTACTGTGTGCTGAATAAACCAAACCCTATTGAACTATTAGGGTGTGTAAATACTCTGAAAACAGGTTTTACTAATCTTCCTGATAATTTCTCTACTGTGTTTCTGGGAGGTATTGATTTTATTAAAGACACGGAGGCTCCTATTATGCATAACTCTTTCTTTATTTCCTCAGCAGCAAAGATAGAGGAATATGAATATTGTAAAAATGAAAGAAAAAACAGTATAGATACACAGGCAACCAATCACATAACAGAGGAAGTGAGTATATAAGGCCTGTGTTTCCCACAATCCTCCTCTTTCTTTGCTGCTTCCTCAGATCAGCTAAGTATTTTATCTTACTCTACATGTTCTCAGCATTTATTGAATTTATTGCATTTTATTGCTGTTTACACTTTGCTCGTTTGATTGTGTTTAACGTTTATTCTCCTGGTGTGCCTAGTGGGTTTCCCATCCCTCTGTTACTGTTTTTCTCCGCGGAGGAGATTCCCCCACTTGCTTCCCCTGCGGTTGGTTTCCCCGCTGGGTGCTCGCTCGCAGCCTTTTCGTGGGCGGCTGTTTGCCGCGGTCTGTCTGTTCCGACCGCAGCTGCATGTCTCTCGCCCTCTCGGCATACGTGCCGCGGGGATAAGGTGCACGCGCCCCTTCCCCCAGTAGGTCCGGACCGCGAGAGCTGTCCGCCGGCCTCCTCGTGCGGCGGCCATTTTGGAGGTGGAGCTTACTCGCGGCCGCTACCACTGCTTCTCTGCGGCTCGCGGTCAGCCTGCTGTCCGCCTCTGCTGTCCCCTGGGTCCCCTGGCACACCTAACAGCATTTTTTCCCTGTTCTCGTGGGTTACTCAACCCTGTTGCTCTACATATCCCTTTTCCAACGTCATCTGTGAGTAATTGTCCCTACCATTATGCAAGACAAGGATGAAGGGCAGGAAGGCCTTACTGGCACTTTTACTCAGGATGCTCCAGAGGGTAATATAGCTTCTCAGGAATTCCATGCCCTCTTGGATGCCACTATGGCTTCCTCCTTGCAGAAGGCTTTTGCCTCTGCCATGGGAGCGGTGTCCACATCGTTTTCCCAATCTCTGCAGAGTATGCTTTTGCCCTCGTTGGCGGCCCCCTCCCCCCTGGGTGATGGGACCCCCCCGCCGGCCCCCGCCATGCCTGGGGCCCGTAAGGCAAGGGCTAAGGCGAAACACGTCAGCTCCCACTCCCCGATGCAGGCTATGCCTGGCCATGATGGACTCGCTTGACGCGGTCACAGACAGCGCGCATCCCACGCGCAAAAGAGCCCCTGGCCGGGCTAAAAAGGCTAGATTATGGAAACGGGCTAGAGCCCTCAATGATGTGTCGGATTCCGACCGGAGTGTGGAGAATGAGTCTGACGCTATGGAGTATGACTCCTATGATGAGGATGGTTCAGACGAGGATTTGCCCCCTACAGGTGTAACCCCCTCGGGTTCCTCTGCCGTTACTAAGGGCCATGTTCAGGACCCCGCTGGGGATGGTAAAGTGTTATTTGACCCTCAGGGTAACCCCCTGTTTGACCCCGACGACCTCCGCCATCCCCGGTCAGCTGAATGGGTTCCCCCGGAACACATAGCCCAATATGTGGCCAGACGCATGCGTACCCCCCTGTCTAAGGAAGGTCGCAATAAGTTGCGGGCGGAGTGCCCCAGGCCTTCCCTCCCGGGCTCGGCCTGCAAGACTCCCGATATTGACCCCCAAATTGCCCAGTTCCTGAATAAATCAGGCTGGAAGTCCAAAAAGGGCCTAGACTACTCCCTTAAGGGCTGTCAGGACAAGATCTCGGATACCCTGGGCCCACTATCAAAGCTCTACGAGCTGCTTGACGCCACTAGAACTGGCGATTCGATTTTGGACATTGATGTAGCCATCGGTTGGGTACAAAGGGCTATATGCCTGGTGGGGAACGCTAATACCGCCATGTCCTCTGAGAGGCGCAAGGCGATTCTCCTAAAAATTGACCCGAAATTGGCTGCCATGACGGTAGCAGAGCCGGGCCCTTCCGAGGAAGGGGTCCTGTTCGGTAATTCTTTCGTTAAGGACCTGGGGTCATACGTTAAAACCTTTACGGCCATAGACAAAGCACAGGCGAACATGAAGCGCATGTTCGCGCCCAAGGTTTTTGGAGGGGCCGGGCGTAGCAGGAACCGTCCACCCGGCCGTGGTTTCCGAGGCTCCTTCCATGCCTCCAGAGGTTCCTTTTTCCCGTCCCGGGGATTTCAGGACTCAAAGACGCCTCCTTTCTTCCCGGCCAGAGTGAGATCTTGGGGCTCCAGATACCCCCGCGATGCCGCTTCGGGCAGACGCCCTTATGGTGAGTACCCTTTCTTCCCCTGTCGCTCACGGGCGGGTAGCGGGGAGGCTGGCTCTGTTCCACCAAGGGTGGGCATGTATTACTTCGGACGCTTGGGTCCTACAATGTGTGAAAGGTTATCACCTGGACTTTGTCTCTCTGCCTGTCCAATCTTATGTCCCCAGGGAACTGTCTCTTCCCCCAGATCAGGACAGGATGATCTCCGCGGAGGTCGAGGAGATGTTGTCCAAAGGCGCCATAGAAGAATTGCCATTCAACGCCCCGGGCTTTACGAGCAATCTCTTCCTGGTACCGAAAAAAGGGGGCGGAGTCCGTCCGGTGATAAACCTCCGCCCTCTCAACGCGTTCCTCCGCTACCAACATTTTCAGATGGAAGGTATCCACTGCCTCAGGGACCTCCTTCGGCAGTCAGACTGGCTGGGCAAGTTGGACCTGAAAGACGCATATTTCACGGTCCCGATAGCGGTGGACTACAGAGACTACTTACACTTCACCTGGCACGGAAGACGTTGGCGCCTTACCTGCCTACCATTCGGCCTCTCCTCGGCTCCTTGGTGTTTCACCAAGATCATGAAGCCTGTGGTGGAGTTCCTCCGCACCCGTGGAGTGCGATTGATCATTTACCTGGACGACATTCTAATCATGTCCCAGTCCAGAGACCATCTCCTAGTACATTTGAGGTGGACGATCGATCTGCTTCAGAACCTGGGTTTCATGGTCAACTGGGACAAATCGGTCCTGGAACCCGCTCAGTCGATGGAATTCTTGGGTTTCAAGGTGGACTCCGTCCGCCAGTTTCTATACCTACCGGACTCAAAGGTGAAGGCCATCCGGAAGGAGTTGCGAAGGGCTCTTCGTGTATCAGACCTGTCCATCAGACAATTGGCACGGGTTATTGGCCTCCTTGCGGCCTCCATACAAGCGATATTCCCAGGCCCGCTGCACTATCGTGCCCTCCAGAGGCTCAAAGGTTCGCACCTCCGGTCGGGTCATTCATACGAATCTCGGGTACAACTGGACGAGGAATCCAGGGACGAGCTGGCGTGGTGGCTGGCACACATGGAGGCCTGGAACGAAAGGGCCATCTTCGGTTCTGTCCCGGACGTGGTGATCGAATCGGATGCCAGCTTACACGGCTGGGGTGCTCGCTGTGGCAACGTTTCCACCGGAGGCAGATGGTCCGAGATAGAGAGATCCCTGCACATCAATTGCCTGGAACTCTTAGCAGGGGCATTCGCGATTCGCAGCCTTACCCCAAGACGAGCGAACTGCTGCGTTCTCCTCAAGATGGACAACGTCTCGGCAGTACGCTATATAAACCATCTCGGGGGCACCAAGTCCAGGATGTTAGCCCTGTTGGCAAAGGATTTTTGGCAATTTTGCCTTTCCAACAATGTCTCAGTGACGGCGGAACACATTCCGGGTCTAGACAATTCGGACGCGGATTGGAACTCCAGACATTTGAGAGACTCGGGAGACTGGCACTTGCACGTTTCGGTATTCCAAAGCCTAGACAAGCTTTGGGGACGGTTCAGGATGGACTTGTTCGCGTCCCGTCTGAACACTCAACTACCGGAGTTTTACAGTTGGAGGCCGGACCCGGCGGCTGTGGCGACAGACGCGTTTCTCCAGGAATGGCCATCGGGATGCCTGTATGCATTTCCCCCATTCAACATGATCGCCCGGACGATCTCGAAGTTGGTTCGTCACGATTGTTGCCTGGCGTTGGTCACTCCCCTGTGGAGATCCCGGCCTTGGTTCCCACGCCTGTTGGAATTGTCAATAGACTTCCCCCGATTGATTCCGAGCTTCCCGGATCTACTTCTGGATCCGGACGGGAACTCGCACGGTCTGGTGCTCCTGCAGCAACTGCCTCTGGTAGCGTGGCTCCTTTCAGGGGAACCTGGACTGTCCCGGATGTTCCGAGGTCAACTCTCCTGCTCCTCGATAACGCCTGGGCTCCCGGTACAAGATCAGCCTACCGGGCCTCATGGAAGTCATGGTCTAATTGGTGCATGGAACGGGCAGTGGATCCCATATCTGCCCCTCTCCATCTGATCCTGGAGTTCCTCACGTTGTTATTTGATGCGGGCAAGGCATACCGCACGATCAACCTTTTCCGCTCGGCGATTTCGGCCGGGCATAGTGGTCTGGATGGTTCACCAGTCGGCAGACATCCTTTTGTATGTCGTCTTCTCAAGGGTATCCGTCTCGCTCGCCCTCCTAGATCCCGTTTCTCGGTCTTCTGGGACGTCAACATCATGTTACAGTTCCTCTCTTCATGGTACCCTAATCATGAACTGAGCCTCAAGCAATTGTCCTCCAAACTGGTGATGCTTCTCTGTTTGGTTTCGTGTAAAAGAGTGTCTGATGTTAGAGCCCTTGATTGGGACGCTATTGCTTTTACCCCGGAAGGTGTCGCTTTCAACATAGCCAGAAGGACAAAATCGGCATCCAAATCGTTTGTGTATCCTAGGTTCCCAGAATGTCCGGCTCTATGCCCTGTTGACTGCTTGAAGGCTTATCTAGACGCTACCCAATCTATCCGCTCCTTGGACCTACATCCTTTATTCTTGTCTTTTAAAGCGCCTCACCGACCTGTGTCAACTCCGACTCTGGCGCGTTGGGTGCGCTGGCTTTTGTCTTCAGCGGGTATTGACACTTCGGTTTTTACGCCTCACTCTGTTCGGGGTGCCATGGCTTCAAAAGCGTCCGCGGTCGGCTGTCGACTGGAGGACATCATGCGTGCAGCGGACTGGTCTAGGGAATCAACCTTCCGCGACTTCTATTTCAGACCTATTGAACATATCGCATCTCAGGTGATAGCACAGCTTTGAACTTGCATAATAGGAGCCTCCGTGTCTTTAATAAAATTCCCAGATTTTACTATTAACATGACGTAAAGTCATGATTTTATTAAAGACACGGAGGCGAGTATTATTCCCTCCCACCCTCCCGAGGTGGGTTTTTGGGAGGAGATGCTATTGGATCCTTCGGGTAAGTTGAATTCGGTCTGTCTTTTGTGGTGATTTACGCATGTCATTTATATGTTATATTAATGATTTTCATTATGTTTTTCAGATTCCAGTTTTTCTATGATTGGAGATATCGACATTATGTTTTTGATTCAAGTTTTTCTCTCATTGAATTGCCTACAGTTTGTTTTGGTAAGTCTACAGTTTGGAGTTTGGATATTACCATATGTCTCTCTCTCTTTTAGCTTGACGTTATCGGTTGGTTACCGTTTACTGTTCTGGACAAGTTGGATTTCGTTCTTCTTACCTGATCTTCGGTTTTCGCAAGAAAGAGGGGGATTGTGGGAAACACAGGCCTTATATACTCACTTCCTCTGTTATGTGATTGGTTGCCTGTGTATCTATACTGTTTTTTCTTTCATTTTTACAATATTCATATTCCTCTATCTTTGCTGCTGAGGAAATAAAGAAAGAGTTATGCATAATAGGAGCCTCCGTGTCTTTAATAAAATCATGACTTTACGTCATGTTAATAGTAAAATCTGGGAATTAACTGGCATTCTGTTTTCTGTACATCATATGGAACCCCAGAGCAGGATATTGCTGGTATAATTAAGGTCATCCAAAGGGGACAGTTGACAGTTTCATTTTTCTACCCATCTCTAGGGAAAATATACAAAACCATTAAACCAAAAATGTTGCGAGACATCAAGACCAGTAAAAAAAGAAATCAAAGTATAGCAATGCTCCCTTCTCAGAGAAATACCACCTCTAACTGCAGATTTTCAGAGGCTGGGGGTTTATAATGTAATGGTGCTAAGATCAGATGAAAGCATTTTACTTGTTAAACGTATAGAGCATAGTCTTACATATATAAGAAGATTGGATCAGCCTTCAAACAAGAGAGCTTGATGCCAATCGCATTACCCTAAATAGAGTAAATATCCAACAATATAATAGAAAGCCTATTGGAAGGAAATAAAATATAATGTAATTGACAACTTTATTAGTTCCCTAAAGGGGTAAAAGGAACACTATAGTCACCTAAATTACTCTAGCTAAATAAAGCAGTTTTAGTGTATAGATCATTCCCCTGCAATTTCACTGCTCAATTCACTGTCATTTAGGAGTTAAATCACTTTGTTTCTGTTTATGCAGCCCCAGCCACACCTCCCTGGCTATGATTGACAGAGCCTGCATGAAAAAAAAAAACTGGTTTCACTTTCAAACAGATGTAATTTACCTTAAATAATTGTATCTCAATCTCTAAATTGAACTTTAATCACATACCCTCTTGCAGGGTCTAGCAAGCTATTAACAAAGCAGGGGGATAAGAAAATCTTAATTAAACTGAACTTGCAATAAAGAAAGCCTAAATAGGGCTCTCTATACAGGAAGTGTTTATGGAAGGCTGTGCAAGTCACATGCAGGGAGGTGTGACTAGGGTTCATAAACAAAGGGATTTAACCCCTAAATGGCAGAGGATTGAGCAGTGAGGCTGCAGGGGCATGTTCTATACACCAAAACTGCTTCATTAAGCTAAAGTTGTTCAGGTGACTATAGTGTCCCTTTAACAAAAAAAAAAAAACAAAGACAAAAAGGTGAATGAAGTGCAGAAAAGTGCAAATACAGTTAAAATTGGACAGCTAATGGACACTTGTATTACATTTCTAGATAATCTCCCAGCATAGAATTAGACTGTAATATAAATGTATCAATCCTGATACAATGTTGCAAAGAAGCTGCTATTGATACTAGTTGGAAGACCAAACCATGTCTATAAACAGCTGTCGGCTATGTATGTCTGTATATGCTTATAAACTATATAAAAGTATGTAAATAATATAAAGTGTAATAGAAATTAATGATTAAACTCATCGAGCACCAAGATAGAATAATTCCCTTAAAGGACCACTCTAGGCACCCAGACCACTTCAGCTTAATGAAGTGGTCTGGGTGCCAGGTCCAGCTAGGGTTAACTAATTGTTTTATAAACATAGCAGTTTCAGAGAAACTGCTATGTTTATCAATTAGTTAAGCCTTCCCCTATTTCCTCTAGTGGCTGTCTCACTGACAGCCGCTAGAGGCGCTTGCGTGATTCTCACTGTGAAAATCACAGTGAGAGCACGCAAGCGTCCATAGGAAAGCATTATGAATGCTTTCCTATGCGACCGGCTGAATGCGCGCGCACCCTCAGGGCACTCTAGTGCCAGGAAAACGAGTATGCTTTCCTGGCACTAGAGTGGTCCTTTAAGCAAACAGACTAATACCTAATACCTATTAGAGGCAAAGGGCAGTTGGCTCAGTATAATGTTGTCAGATATCCACTTCTCTATAGAAAGCAGGAGTCACCAGACCTTGTATTAATAGATAACTAGCGTTCCTTTAACTGCTGCTTCAAGGCAGCCCCTACTCTGTAAAGATAATAGTAAGAGAGCAAAGCAAACTCCTTTAACACTGCCTAAAAAAGATTACTACCTGACTAGCCGACCGAGGGAGAGATATACTAGCTAGTGTCTATTAAATGTTAAAACATCCAGAAGCTGTCCAAAAGAAAAATAAAAGCAACAAGTGAAGTGCCTGCTCGACGCATGTTTCAGCGCTAGCACGCATCTTTCTCAAGAGCCAAATTCGAAAGGCCAGGCTAGCCATGATCGAAAGGTCTCAGAACACACAGTGCACCGCAGTTTGCTGCGTAGCGGGCAGCATAGCCACAATCTTGTCATAGTGCCCATGATGACTCATGGCCACTGCCGTCCATGGGGACTTGAGTAGCAGAACTGAACCATGGAGCGATGGAATAAGGTTGCATGATCTGTTGCATCGTGCTTTCTTTTACATCAGGTGGATGGCCAGGTGTGAGGCTTGTTTGCATGAATTTCTACAGTTAGTGTAATACAGGTCTGATACAAGTGGAATGCACTATAAATCCATCTTAGAGTCCTAAATGTCTTGTGCTTTTAACTACAATTGACTATTCGTTTTCAAACATGTTTTCGTCCGTATTTTTAGCGATTCGTTCATTTGTCTGAAAGACGAATAGACAAATAAAAAATACAATGAAGGAAATGAAGAATAAATTACTTGTTCGAAATTTCGTCCATGCAATTAATTCCTTGGTCTTTTTAGTTTATTATTTTATTATTTATATAGCGCGGTACAATGGGTATTACAAGGAGCGAGCTACTGGCTCCTAGTTCCATGCTTGTAATATTTAAAATAGAAGCAGTTGGGAGGACAATAGGTCCTCCCTGTTTATTGTATTAATGGCCCCTACCCACTGCTCAAGTGGGCAATAGGGGGTGGCAATTAATCCTCCACCAGTTATTTTTTAGGTATAGTGGATGTATGAATGATATCTTAAGTGAATGCACACTCACATTTACCAGAGCTTACTTAGAGCTCAGCTGTTTTTGCATGGACGGAACAATCCCCGTCTTAAGATATATATATTGGGGTCTTATCAATCTCCAGTAGATGATATGTGGAGGAAATATAAAAGAACCCTTTCTTTTTCCAATTACCCAAAAATAGATCATCTGAGCAATATAAAAGGCTCCCTAGTGGAGTGAGTGTCTGGAACTTAAATTGGACACTCGACTTCCCGAACACCGGTCCAACTATATGAACGTCTGCTTCCTTGTCCTGAACAGCCAGGAGAGCGCTGCTCGGTAGTTTTGTTCCCACAAACTAGGGGAACAATCGCTACTATGAGCCAGGGGGTACCATTCATGCATTTTTATGTTTTTTTTAAACTTTCCGAACTAGCCCGACCGCATAACCTAAACTCATGGAACTATTTCTAGGCAGGAGCATCATGTGCGGTCGGTAAAAATTAGACTTCCATAAAATTCCAAAACCCCTAAACTGATCTAGGTGATTTTTGATCACCCAGATCAGGGCTATCAGGGAAAATAACATTTAAGGGGACTTTGCGTGTTTTGGGGTACTTTTTTAAGTTTTATGAAAAATGTGTTATTACAGTATCTGACTCAATTATCTCACAGGCAGAGAGGAGGGATTATATGTTTTTATTGGGAGTGTCACACTTTGCAACTATATTGTTATTGGCTGTTAACTTTGTGTTGGAGTCCCCCACAAAGTCCATGTGGGAGTGCCCCTTGCATGGGGACTTACATAAAAGCCAGTGTGGTACCATTAAACTTCATTCCTGTTGTACCTTTTATCTAGTCTAGGCTGATGTTTGGGTAACTGTCTACTTGCTGGAGAGAAACTACTTGGATGCTGCATTCGTCTGGAACCGTTCGAATCTACACCCGAACTGCAAGCTATAATGACTCAGGCTCAGCAGTTTGGGAGAAAACAGACGAACGGGTATCTATCATACCAGTGTTAGTAACAACTGGTGGCAAGACCGAATGGGATTCCCAAGGAAACTAGGATCCTGGAATGAGGCACCTGTGACAGGGAGTGGTGCAAAACCAAGGAGTTGGCCTGGACTCCAAAATATATAACTCCTCCCTGTCACATGTGCCTCATTCCAGGACCCTAGTTAGCCTTGACTTGCAAAGAGTCCTAGGAGGAAGTATTTCCCAAGTAAGTGGATTAATCGCATAAGGGCAGGCATTAGGCTGCTAGAGTAGGACCTGCCAAGAATGGGGTACATTGACGTTGTGGCAAGCTTAGGCAATATATGCTCATATAATGTAACTAAACCCCCATTATTTTTTGTCTACGTGAGGTGGTTTTAAATAAAACTATTACAATCTCTAAGATTTCAAATCATTGTTTAGTGAATAAGCGAGTGCACTGGATTGTGTATTTTGTATGATATACATATATTGGCACCCTATAATGTATGCATGTTCAGCTGAGTGCAGTCCTCTTCGTTTATATATATATATATATATATATATATATATATATATATATGTATGTATGTGTGTTTATATAATCTATTTAACAAATTGTCAGTATGTTTCCAAAGGATGTCTAATATTTTCCCTGAGGACAAATAGATTTTTGTTAATTGCATCTTTTTTTGACTAATGAAGGAACATTGATTTTCTGCTTGTCCAACCCTATAATTCCAGTAATATTTAAGCTCTGATGCTATTCTAAGAATATTTAAGCTTTCCAGGTACTGTGGTAATTTACCTTTTATTCTCAACAGAGCGAAACCTCTTCCTTTCCAAATATGTAGTCGAACACACTGATCTAAAAAAGATTTTTGTATGTTTTTACTTGGAATATGTATGATGATTATTATCTTCTCCTTTTATTCACTAAATGTACAAAACCTGGTGAAAATTCAGGAGAATACTGACCGCATTGGCAATTTGCAGATTTAGTAAAGCCAAATCCAGTCAGGATGTGTTCTGTCTGACCAATTTTGTAACATTCATTCAGAGGAGTTGGGAAAATCACAAATATCTGCATCCAGGCAATAATAACACAGGAATCAAATATTTAACAACACCCGCATGGCGGCCAAATATAAACTATTTGCATCTAGAAGGATGCATATTTGCAAATTATCCTTAATTTGCAAGTTACTGATAATTTGAAGTACTATTTGCCTGCTAGCAACCAGCGGCAAATAGCTAAAAAAAAAACAAAAAAACTGTCAGTGGTGCAAATGTTAATTATGTGGCAGCCACATGAAAAAAATACAAAATAAATATATAAATAAATAAATAAATAACTAAACCTGTGGGAGTCAATGTTGCCCCCATGTTACTATAATGGAGGTATTTGATAAATTTTTGTTCTTTTTTTATTTTGTTTTTTTCCATTTACTGTACATCTATTCGCTTTTATGTCCCCCTTGATCCCCTGCTACGTTTGAGCTACCAGGTATAACTTTATAAAGATATGCAATATGCCAGTAGCCTGTACATTATATGTATGCCCTAATACTGTCAGTAGTATTGTCATGCCTTTGCTTAAAATATTCCTCATCAGGTTCCAATAACAGGTATAAGTTAATTTGAATCAGGAAAATGCTATATGCCCATTATTAATATATATCTGAGTACTACCCATTGCTAGTTATAATGCTATATCTTTGGCTAAAATATTCTTTCATTGATGCCAACTCTTAGACAGATAAACAATTCATTATTGGTATTTACTTGATTACTCATTTTTTTGTTTTTAAATCCCCTTTGTATTGCTCTGGTGTAATTACACCCATTGTAAATCACTCAATATGCAGAATTGTCTTAGTGCTTGTTTTGTCTTGTTTTATATTAATAAAGTTCATTTTAATGACGTCACCACGCAGGACATTAGAGTGCCCGATGGGGCTTTATCACGTCGTCACATGGTCACATTTAGGGGCTGGCCACGCCGCAAGTCAGATTGTCCGCCGCCGGAGTGTCCCGCATCTATTCCCTGGATGGTATGTCAGGGACTTGCAGGGCCGCCACCAGAAATTTTGGGGCCCCAAACTGAGCCCAGGGTCTGGGCCCCTGGGGGCCCGCCTCCAAAACCGCCCACAGAGACCGCCTCCAAATCCCGCCCACAGGAATACACACACAGACACAAACACATTCACTGATACAAAAGGACACAGATACACACACACACACACACACACACACACACACACTGATACATACTATCAGACACACATACTGATACGCATATAGGCATACATACTGACACACACATACTGAGACATACACACATATACAGACACACAGGCGTACATAGTGACAGACACATACTAACATACATACAGACACACATGCATAAGGACATACCGACACAGACACATTCATAATGACATACTGACATACACACATTCATACTGACATGCAGACATACATACACTGACATTCATACACACATAATGACATGCATACAGATAGACATACATGCATACAGACATACAGACATGCATACAGACATACATACAGATATACATACAGACATACATAGTTACATACATACATACATTCATACAGACACTGACATCCATACATACACACATTCATGACATGCAGACATACATACACTGACATTCATACACACATAATGACATGCATACAGATAGACATACATGCATACAGACATACATTCATACAGACAGATAGACATACACACATTCATAATGACATGCAGACATACATACACTGACATTCTTACACACATAATAACATGCAGACATACACACAGACAGACATACATACAGACAAACACACACAGACATACATACACACAGACATACACACAGACAGACATACATACAGTCAAACACACACAGACATACACAGAGACATACACACAGACAGACATACATACACACAGACATACATACACACAGACATACATACACACAGACAGACATACATACACACAGACATACATACATACACTGCAAGATATGAAAGATGCCCATTTTTAATATGGAGCCCTTTGCATCATTTGGGCAAATGCACTAACAAACTAACATTGACATTATGCATTATGTATTATGTACTTATAAGTTGTCAATCCATTAAGTCCCTCTACTATATTATTCTCCGTTATCTGTATATATAACTATGTCACTTTCCCCATTACAAGCTACTGCTTATATGTATGCACTTTAAGGACTATACAAGGTGCCCATTTACAATGTGGAGTTTCCAGCTTCAATTGGGCAAATGCATTGAACAGAATTAAGCCGGAAAACGAGCGCCGAAAATACCGGAAGTGACGTCAGACGCCGGCCACCCGAACTTCCGCCCACGTGACCGGCAATCAGAAAAGCGGAGAATTTAAAACGGAACAGCAGCTGGATGTTTTATGCACTGATGAAAACTCGGACTGAGTTGAAACGCGTCTGCATGACTGTGATTTTGTGTGTCACCATATGGGACCTGCACAGTTATTTTTAAACTTTTATTTACAATAAATGTAATATTTTTTTATCATCACTTGCTGCTTTTTCCTGCTTCTGGGGGACATCATCCAAGATTCTCCATATAGCCTTCTTAGGCACCCTTGGGCACTATATACAGAGCCTGGCACGGCTCTGGAATTCGTGAGTGTATTCTATCACTTTCATATATTTCTTTTTGTATATACAGTCTATACTATGTATCTTTTGTCTTTATAGGATTTTACTACATGGAACATCTCCCATATGTACCTATATATATATAAGTATCATTATTTCTTATTTTATACACAGGGAGTGGTGTGTGTATTTGGCACTTGTTGCTTTCAATACTCTATTTTAATACATACATACACACAGACATGCATACACACAGACAGACATACATACAGACAGACAGACATCCATACACACAGACAGACATACATACACACAGACAGACATACACACAGACAGACATACACACAGACAGACATACATACAGACAGACATACATACACACAGACATACATACACACAGACATACATACACACAGACAGACAGACATACATACAAACAGAAAGACAGACAGACATACAGACATACATACACACAGACAGACATACATACAGAAGGACAGACAGACATACAGACAGACAGACATAGAGAAGGACATACAGACAGACACACAGACATACATACACAAAGACAGACATACACACAGACAGACATACACACAGACAGACATACATACACACAGACAGACATACATACAGACAGGCAGGCAGACATACAGACATACAGACATACATACACACGGACATACATACATACATACAGAAGGACAGACAGACATACAGACAGACAGACATAGAGAAGGACAGACAGACATACATACACACAGACAGACATACATACAGACAAACATACAGACAGACAGACATACAGAAGGACAGACAGACATACAGACATACATACACACAGACAGACATAAATACAGAAGGACAGACATACATACAGACATACATACACACAGACAGACATACATACACACAGACATACAGACAGACATACAGAAGGACAGACAGACATACAGACATACATACACACAGACAGACATACATACACACAGACAGACATACAGACATACATACAGACATACACACAGACAGACATACATACATACATACACACAGCTCATTTTCCAGCCACCCTCCTGTTTCTTACCTTGTCTTTGCAGGAGGGTGGCTGGCTGGGGCTGATGGGACTGGCAGTCGGCTGGCTCTCCCTCTTCATTGTTGGGCGGGCGGTCGGGCGCTCCTCCCGCTCGGAGTGAGCTGGGAGGAAGTGACCACTTCCTCCCAGCAGCACTTGCGATGCGGCTTTTTTTTTTTTTTTTAAAGGGGCCCGGTCGTGCTATACCACGGCGCAGAGCTGACCGGGCCCCTGAAGATATGGGGCCCATCGGGTGGCCCTAAGTGCATGGGCCACCCGATGGGCCCCATCACCGTGCGGGCGCCGGTGGAACTGCACCGGCGGCAGTTCCGCCGCTACACGTGGGGCCCGTGACAACCGTTATGGTTGTCACCCCCTGATGGCGGCCCTGGGGACTTGGTTGGAGTGGTGAGATCGCTACTTAAGAGAATGTGTGTCCCAAGTTTCCAGTGAGTCCAAACCTTATTGAGTTTGTGCTTGAGTATAGAGTCCCGGGTTATGTCTTAATGCCGTCTTGGCTTTCTGGGGAAGTGAGATATCCGCACAGTGTGTGTCCTGGGGTTTTAAAGTCCCATTTAAGTCGTGGCTGCTGCGTAGGGTTCTCCGGGGGGTTGTCTTGGAATAAACTCCGGTGCGCTGGCTGCATCTCTTCTAAAGCTGTTTGTGGGCCCCACCATTGGTGCCGGGTTGCTGAGTGCCGCCCTGGAAATGTTTAGTCTGTCCAGGGTTCCTGTAGTCTCCTGTTCGCTGTGTATTGTCAATGGGCCTCCCACTCCTTCCTTCCTTAGTAGGGTCCGTCCTGGGCCCCAACAGCACTTGATTTGGTGCTGTCGCAGGAGGGAGGTGTATTGTTTGAAGGTCCGTCGCCAGGCCAGGGTCCCACTTGAGAGGTCGGAGTAAAATGACAGCGATGAGTCTTCAAAAATGTCGGCCTGTTGGCCCTTGGTGGCTTCTAGGACTGTCTTCTTGTCCTTTACGTTTCAGAATCGGATTACAAAGTCTCCGGTGGCCGCGGGTGGCGCTTTTGCTGGCCGCGGTATGTGGAAGATCTCGTCTGGTATTGCTTTGGCTACTTTAGGTGTCAGTAGTGCGGTAAGGAGCCGCCTGGCATAATGTAGGAGTTCAGCCTCCGGGACCGTGTCGGCTACACCTCTTATTAAGTGTTCTTGCATAAGACCACTTAATGTTACCACCCTAACTCCTCCCACAGTTTTACACTACATAGACAGTAATATACCGAAACGTGCAGATTGTTCCCCATTGGATTGCTATTACTGTGTGGAACGTTTCGCCGAATGGTTCATGGAATATCGTTGTTCTTGTGGCAAAATTGGTCCCATAGGAATGAATGGCAAAATGTTAAAAACTAGAGTGGGAGCTGGCAAAAGCTGAAAAATCAGGACATGATTTCTAAACTGCCACCACTCCCTCATTTTCAAGCCCACCTACACAAATCTTATATCAAAACGTTCAGCAATCCCCGCTGCCACTAAAAATAGGCCATAGTCCTAATAGTTTTCACAATATGACCATTTGTTTGCAACTCACGCCGTCCATTGACATTGTTCATTGAAACTCCACTCTAGCCAGCTCAAACTTAAAGGGCAATTTCTAAACTGTGACTGTGCCTTCATTTTTAATACTTCAGAGACATACTATGCATCAAAATGTAGGTCTGGGTCTTGTGATTCTCACAATATAAAGCTTTTAGTTTTTAAAATATGACCGTTTGAAGATGGCAACCGCCAAAATACTCTGACCTGTGCCAGGCTGGAGCAGCAAGTGATGTCATAGACAGGGCCTTTTGTACACCTGCTAATGTTTTTATAAATGTATGTTTTAATGTAACTGTGAAGCACTTTGGGCAACAACTGCAATTAAATGTGCTATATAAATAAATAATAACAGTTACTCCGCCCACTCCAGTTGTAGACTACTGGTGGAGGCAAGAACACTTCACACAATTTCCCCAGAAATTGTAGCTTTCTAGTTTTCAGGTTATTGTTGCGCCGTTTATCTTCTTGTATGACTAGTTGTTGATCGTGGAGCATGGCTTAGTGTTTCAGGCCCCATCCGAGAAATCCTAGCATCCGCCATGGAAGGATGCCATCTTTGCGCCTGAGCCTTCGTGGGCCTGCCTCCACATGTCCCCGATATTCATGCCCTGGAAGGGTTTGTCGGGCTTCTGTTTTTTTTCCCCTCCCTATGGGGATGTAGCAGAGATTGGAAGCACCTTGGGGTGTTTTGGCTCGTGGTCGGGCGCCGATGTTGGTAAGTTGAGGAGTCTGTACGCGGGAGGTCCGAGGTCATGCGACCATCCGTGTCCGTAGCTAAACCGGAAGCCTCAGAGTTTTTTTTTAATGGCATTTAAATATATTTTCTATAATGACTAGGTTCAGGATCTTCATTTGTTCATGCTTAATTGATTCTACTGTTCAACATCATACTACTACCCAAGCCTCATAGGGACACGTAAGCATCAGAGAATTACAGACCAACCTCACTTATTAATTTTAGCATAAAGATATTGGCAAAGGTAATGGCCACTAGATTAAATCTTTTTTTGATCCAAATAATAAAATCAGGTTGGATTCATACCAGACAGGCAATTATATTAAAATACAAGGCGTAGTGCCATCTTGTTCTAGTCTTGATGCCTTCTCTGGTCCAGCCACTGGACACAGAGGAATTTGACAGGGTCAAATAGCCATACATGTTTAGATTGTTACATCACTTACAATTCCTGGACCCATTCCTGGCCTTTGTTAAGACATTATATGCTGACTTCAGAGCAAATAATCCCATGCTCAACAGTCGATCATTTTCCCGTCCGCAATGGCATGAGGCAGGGATGCCCTTTATCCCCTCTACTCTTTGCAATTTCATTAGAACCCTTCCTACACAGGATTTGAGAACACCCAGGGATTCAGGACGTAAAAATAGCAATGCAAAATCATACATAATCCTCATATGCAGACAACTTAATCATTACTCTAAGTGACCTGAACACATTGGCCTGCATCCTAAAGACTTTTGGGACACAAGATAAATATGAACAAAAACACATTACCAGGGAACACTTCAAGTATCTAGGGATTCACATTACAGCTGATTCCAATAAACTATTTACACAGGACTATACACCCTTAATTTTCAAACTGATTAGAATCATTGAACATTGGATAAACAAACCTATATTGTGATAGGTTGCATAAACACAGTAAAAATAAATATCCTCCCCACAATCCTCTTTCAAGTACTCCCAATCAGGGTCACTAAACACAACTGGCAAACCTTTAAAGAGCATTCAATCACTTTGTATGTCACAACAAAAGGCACAGGATACCCAGAAACACGTTTCATAGACCTAAAGTCAGGGGAGGGACTGGGGCTTGCATACATGTGTCTCTATTATTCTTTTAGCCCAATTGGTATACAAAGGTGCCTCCATTTCTACTGTGACGATCATATAGTTACTTTTCCAGAACTCAAGATGGGGACTGACCTAGGTTCCAAAGATAACTTAAGATATTTGAAAATCACTACTCAACCAATGGTAAAGGAAGCAGCAGCCTCCCCATGCACACTATTCAAGAAACTACCGTATTTTTCGCTCCATAAGACGCACCTCACCATAAGACGCACCTAGTTTTTAGAGGAAGAAACCCAGAAAAAAAATATTCTGAACAAACTGTCCCATAGTGTTTCTTACAATGGGACAGTTTGTTCAGAATATTTTTTTTCTCCCCTGTCCCATAGTGTCCCCCTCCTCCCATAGTCTTCTCCCCCCTCCCATAGTCTTCTCCTCTCTCCCATAGTCTTCATCCCCCCTCCCCATAGTCTTCATCCACCCCCTCCCCATAGTCTTCATACCCCCCTCCCCATAGTCTTCATCCCCCCCTCCCCATAGTCTTAATCCCGCCCCTCCCCATAGTCTTCATCCCCCCTCCCCATAGTCTTCACCCCTCTCCCCATAGTCTTCACCCCCTCCCCATAGTCTTCATCCCCCCTCCCCATAGTCTTCATCCCCCCATAGTCTTCATCCCTCCCTCTCCATAGTCTTCATCCCCCCTCCCCATAGTCTTCATACCCCCCTCCCCATAGTCTTCATACCCCCCTCCCCATCATCTTCATCCCCCCTCCCCATAGTCTTCATCCCCCCTCCCCATAGTCTTAATCCCCCCTCCCCATAGTCTTCATGCCCCCCTCCCCATAGTCTTCATCCACCCCTCCCCATAGTCTTCATCCCCCCCTCCCCATAGTCTTCATCCCCCCTCCCCATAGTCTTCATCCCCCCCTCCCCATAGTCTTCATCCCCCCTCCCCATAGTCTTCATCCCCCCATAGTCTTCATCCACCCCCTCCCCATATTCTTCATCCCACTCGCTCCCCATAGTCTTCTCTTCTCTCCCATATTCTCCTCTCCCATACTGTCCCCCTCCCCTTGTCCCATAATTACTTACCTGTCTTGTAGCGTTGGCCGGCAGCACAGGGCGCACCGCGGTACTGGAACTTCAATTTCAGGTTCCGGTTTCCGGTGGGACTGAAAGGAAGTGTGCACACTGAGCTGAGTGCGCACTTCCTTTCAGTCCCGCCGGAAACCGGAACCTGAAATTGAAGTTCCAGTACCGCGGTGCGCCCTGTGCTGCCAGCCAACGCTACAAGACAGGTAAGTAAAGCTTCATATTCGCTCCATAAGACGCACAGACATTTCCCCTCACTTTTGAGGGGGAAAAAAGTGCGTCTTATGGAGCGAAAAATACGGTATGTCTAATTGAAACACTGAGGGCCAGGACTATGGCTACCTGAAATATGCACAACAGTGGGAGGAGGACCTGGGGGGGCAATCAGGGAGCTGACACAAATGTACCATATTGTAGTATATGTGGAACTGCACTCACTCCCATGAATCTGAGCCAGGGTGCTTGCTGAACTGGAATCAAACACCAGATTTCCAAAATTAATAGGGTAAAATAAGAGAGGTCCAGGCACTCCTTGGTTCAAGACAGACACTTTATTAGGAACCACAATCAGGACCGGTGCTAGGATTTTTAGTTACACAGGCGAAGATGCATTTTGGTGCCCCCCACCCTCGTTTAAAATAAGGTTCATACAAACACAGAAATAATCATACAGAGACATACAGACACAGACAGAGACATACATGCAGGCATATAGACATACATACAGAGGCATACCGTCATACAGACACATACATACATACATAGACAGACATACAGAAACATACATACAGAGACATCCAGGCATACAGACACATACATACATACAGGCATACAAAGACATACACGCATACAGAGACATACCGTCATACAGACACATACATATATACAGGTATACAGAGACATACAGGCATACAGACACATACGTACAAAGACATACAGGCATACAGACACATACATTTGTACATACAGAGACATACAGGCATACGGACACATACATTTGTACATACAGAGACATACAGGCATACAGAAACATACAGACACATACATGCATACAGAAACATACATACAAAGACATACAGGCATACAGAGACCTACATACATACATACATACATACAGAGACATACACACATACAGAGACATACACAATTACATACTAGTTCAATCTTGTCCCCTGGATGCATGCTGTCTGGCTCCTTGGAGTCCTGTCCTGCAGCCCAGCCCCATCACAGGGCGCCAGCCGCGCTGTGTGGTACACAGGGAGCAGGGATATGATGTCATTCATATCCTCGCCCCCTCCAACACATGGCGGCGGGCACCTGGTCGCAGGGGTTGCAGGGCTGTGACCCCTGCGACCGCGGTATGTACGCCAGTGCATGCAGATGCACACACAATTAAAGGACCACTACAGACACCCAGATCACATCAGCTCAATGAAGTGGTCTGGGTGTCAGGTCCCTCTAGTTTTAACCCTGCAGCTGAAAACATAGCAGTTTCAGAGAACTGCTATGTTTCACCGAGGGTTAATCCAGCCTCTAGTGGATGTCTCACTGACAGCGGCTAGAGGAGCTTCCGCTATTCTAAAACACTTAACGTCCATAGGAAAGCATTGAGTAATGCTTTCCTATGGGCGGTTTGAATGCGTGCGCGGCAAGAGCATTCGGAGCTGAGAGGCGGAGGGATCCCCAGCGCCAAGGGAGTCCGGCGCTAGAGAAAGGTAAGTGCTGAAGACACACACACACTCTCACGAACAGATGCATACACACCAGCTAACAGACACACACATTTACTGACAGACACACTCAGCGACAGACATACATACACACTCACTTACAAAACATACACTCTCACTGACAAACACACACTCACTAACAGACATCAAACAGACTCACTAATACACACACAAACACACTCAGTAAGAGACACACAGTAACACACTTACTGACACTCACTAGCAGACACACTCACTGACACTCACTAGCAGACACACTCACTGACACTCACTAGCAAACACACACACTGACACTAGCAGACACACTCACTGACACTAGCAGACACACTCACTGACACTAGCAGACACACACACTGACACTAGCAGACACACTCACTGACACTAACAGAAACTAACAGAAACTAGCAGACACACTCACTGACACTAGCAGACACACTCACTGACACTAGCAGACACACACACTGACACTAGCAGACACACTCACTGACACTAGCAGACACACTCACTGACACTCACTAGCAAACACACACACTGACACTCACTAGCAGACACACACACTGACACTCACTAGCAGACACACACACTGTCACTCACTGACACTCACTAGCAGACACACACACTGACACTCACTAGCAGACACACACACACACTAACACTCACACTAACACATGTTTTTTTTTTTCATTTAATCCCTCAGCCTCCTTACCTTTTTGGAGTGCTGAAGGGATTCCCTGGGGTCCAGTGGTGCTGCTGGGCTCCTGGGCTCCTTGGCTGGCTGGCTCCCTCCCTGGCTGGCTGGCTCCCTCCCTCCCTGGCTGGCTGGCTGGCTGGCTCCCGGGCGGGCGCGAGGGAGCACTCTCCCATGTGTGCTTCCTCTTCAGCTCCCTCGCGCACCGCGTAGGGATGCCGGCGCCGGAAGATGACGTCATCTTCCGGCTCCGGTATCAGTATGCGGCGCGCGAGGGAGCTGAAGAGGAAGCACACATGGGAGAGTGCTCCCTCGCGTGCCCGCAGAACTGGGCGCTTGGCCACGCTACAACAGGTCGTCGGTTGGAGGGGAGCGCAGTGCGCTTCCCTCCTTCCGGTCAGCCTGATTTTGCGCCCCCAGGGCCGGTGCGCCCTAAGGCGGCCGCCTGGGCCGCCTTATGGTAGCGCCGGCCCTGACCACAATAGCAACGTTTCGACCCAAGGGTCTTTTTTAAGTTGTACCATATGGGAAAGATACCCACGAACCTCTGCTCCTTTGTCCACAGGGGATCGTACATTCATATGTGGTGGTCGTGTCCCAAATCATATTGTGGTCTAAAGTTGGGAAGCTGCTGTCCTCTGTGTTCCAACAACAAATTTCAGTGGACCCCGCGTCCTTCCTTCTGTCAAAACTAATGGAAGGGTTCAGGGAGGTGAAAAATATTTAGTAAAAAAAATGATACTGGTATCCCGAAAGGCTCTAAGTGAGGCCTGGCTACAAACCAAATCTCATATATGGTCATAGTAGTATCTTAAATAAAGACTATGTATATTAAGGACAAACTCACAGCTCAAATCAATGATACCTTGTGTGCCTTCCAAAAAACATGGAATATGTGGGAATTGTACAATCAGCTCAGAGAGAGGACTGGCTCAGGACAAGCAAAGGGCCATACGCTGGCCATGGCACACTTCTCTCTTTTACTCATTCTCATATTACTTTCTAACTTTCTGTTTCTCTGGAGTTTCTTCAGTTTACTTCCACACTTAGTGTACAACCAAAACGATTGAGGTGACCCCAGTTGGCTGCATAAAACAAAGTCACATGGGCGTGTCTAGACAGCACCAGTCTGTAGAACCTGAGAAACCAGAGCAACATTGCTTATTTACAGACCCATTATATACTTCAGCTTTCTTTGTGTCTGGGTCAATTCTTTAAAACCACCCAAAATCATTCCTTCCGGATACCTTAAGTAACAGGTGATGGATATTGATCCAGCATGTTTGTGTTCCACGTAGAGACGTGAAAGCAATTTAGGTTTCATCCTAAAATAATAGACACTAATACATACAACTGTCTGTTATCGTGATATATGCCACAATGACAATGTCATGATATGTCTGTATCATTGGAGGAATGCACAAAAGAGAGTTTTTAAAAATATAATCATTTTACTGTATGTCAGCTTGAGTAATGAACATATGGATACCTTTTTCAGTTGATCAATGTTTCTATGTCAATCTTGAATCATGCAGCCCAACTGAGCTTGAAAGCAGGGCCAGAGCATCCTTAAAGCAGCATAAGCCAGAGCAGGGGGGCGCAAAAATCCGAATCCAAATTTTTCCACTCACTGCAGCCTACCTTGCTCTCCCTGCAGCTAGCACACAGTAGCCAGTGAAGTCGGACAGCCTCTAAAGATTATGTCACGGGGAGGGGACGTGACTCCACTGCTCTTCTCCCAGACTCCCTCGCGGACCTGCAGACCTGCAGTCTGCAGCTTCTGCTCCCACCTGACCACCAGGGATACGATCCCCCCCCTCCCTGGCCCAAGGTTTGCCTCAGGGTGGGGGGAATACACTTTAGATTTTTGTTTTTTAATCAAATTTGTTTTATGTATTTTTTCTAAGCAGTCCAAGTGTCTCCCTGTACACAGTGGTGTATTTTGGTTTGGTGCTGCCCTAGGCATGACTAAACCTGGGCACCCCCCTTATCTAATTTTTCCCCAAACCTACGGGTCAAGGCCACACCTCTTCCTGATTACCCACCCCTTCCTCTTTAGACTCCACCCTTTTAAAGCGATACAATAGTGCCAGGAAAACTTTCACTCAGCGCTGGGTCATGCTCCTACTCCGTGCTTGCATTACGCTTCCCCATAGGAAAGCTTTGTATCAATTCTTTCCTATGGGGATTTAGCAGACGCTGGATGTCCTCATACACAGAGTGAGGACGTCCAGCATCAGTTAGGCGACTTCAGTTAGGTGACCACCCGGAAGGTGTTAACCTCTCAAGGTAATTATTGAGTTTCTGAGAAACTGCAATAATTAAACTTGCAGGGTTAAAGGGGAGTGGGGCACAGCACCCAGACCACTTCAATCAGAAAAAAAGCAAAACCTGAAAACCAAGGGTCTGGCAGATGATCTTGACATTGTGCTACCTCCACACCTTTTTTCATTCTCCTTTTTCGGCAGTCCTCCGAATACCCAAGCAAGCGATTGTTGTTCAACATGATGGATTATTTCCGTTACCCAAGACACTACTTTTGTCTGCTTCCCAGGAACCTTAGTTCGGATTCAGAATGGTATCGCAAGACTTATTTTTTGCGCAAGTTATCAACCTAACACGCAGAACGTACACTGCGCTCGCAAGAGTTGGAGAGAGGAGCTGCCGGAAGCTGAAGATGGAGTTTGCAGGGTCTCCTCTATTCATTATACAACAACTGGCAGCCTGTACATTGCCACCAGACCACCTGTGTAATTTCCAGTGGTAAAAGACAGATAGGGGGAAATAACATTGTATTTTTTTAAATTAAAAAAAAACAACTTTTTGCCAACAGAATGCTGCCCCTATCCTACCCTAAATGTTTACTTATACACACTGCATCCTCTACACACAAACTGCATCCACTACAGAAACACAAGCACTGCATCTACTACACATGCAATGATTTCACTACTAAAACATACATTCTGCATCCACTACACACATGCACTGCATCCATTATACACACCGCATCCACTACACACCCACATCCACTAAATCCACTACACACTACATTCACTGCACACAAACTGCATCTACTACACACACAATTTTCATCCACTATACACACATGCTCTGCATCCACTATATAAACACTCTGTATTCACTATAAGCACTCTGCATCCACTCTACACTCACACACTGTAAGCGGACTCAGAATGGGCCCTGTGGGTGGACTCGGGGTCGGGCCATAGAGGCCCAGACCTTGAGCTGTGTAAAAAAAATCTGATGGCAGCCCTGATTACAACCACTTGTTAAACACTACTCCTCGATGCATACTCCTACAAAAAGCTTTTTCTCCCCTGTCCCATAGTGTCCCCCTCCTCCCATAGTCTTCTCCCCCCTCCCATAGTCTTCTCCTCTCTCCCATAGTCTTCATCCCCCCTCCCCATAGTCTTCATCCACCCCCTCCCCATAGTCTTCATACCCCCCTCCCCATAGTCTTCATCCCCCCCCTCCCCATAGTCTTAATCCCGCCCCTCCCCATAGTCTTCATCCCCCCTCCCCATAGTCTTCACCCCTCTCCCCATAGTCTTCACCCCCTCCCCATAGTCTTCATCCCCCCTCCCCATAGTCTTCATCCCCCCATAGTCTTCATCCCTCCCTCTCCAGTCTTCATCCCCCCTCCCCATAGTCTTCATACCCCCCTCCCCATAGTCTTCATCCCCCCCTCCCCATCGTCTTCATCCCCCCTCCCCATAGTCTTCATCCCCCTCCCCATAGTCTTAATCCCCCCTCCCCATAGTCTTCATGCCCCCCTCCCCATAGTCTTCATCCACCCCTCCCCATAGTCTTCATCCCCCCCTCCCCATAGTCTTCATCCCCCCTCCCCATAGTCTTCATCCCCCCCTCCCCATAGTCTTCATCCCCCCTCCCCATAGTCTTCATCCCCCCCATAGTCTTCATCCACCCCCTCCCCATATTCTTCATCCCACTCGCTCCCCATAGTCTTCTCTTCTCTCCCATATTCTCCTCTCCCATACTGTCCCCCTCCCCTTGTCCCATAATTACTTACCTGTCTTGTAGCGTTGGCCGGCAGCACAGGGCGCACCGCGGTACTGGAACTTCAATTTCAGGTTCCGGTTTCCGGTGGGACTGAAAGGAAGTGTGCACACTGAGCTGAGTGCGCACTTCCTTTCAGTCCCGCCGGAAACCGGAACCTGAAATTGAAGTTCCAGTACCGCGGTGCGCCCTGTGCTGCCAGCCAACGCTACAAGACAGGTAAGTAAAGCTTCATATTCACTCCATAAGACGCACAGACATTTCCCCTCACTTTTGAGGGGGAAAAAAGTGCGTCTTATGGAGCGAAAAATACGGTATGTCTAATTGAAACACTGAGGGCCAGGACTATGGCTACCTGAAATATGCACAACAGTGGGAGGAGGACCTGGGGGGGCAATCAGGGAGCTGACACAAATGTACCATATTGTAGTATATGTGGAACTGCACTCACTCCCATGAATCTGAGCCAGGGTGCTTGCTGAACTGGAATCAAACACCAGATTTCCAAAATTAATAGGGTAAAATAAGAGAGGTCCAGGCACTCCTTGGTTCAAGACAGACACTTTATTAGGAACCACAATAGCAACGTTTCGACCCAAGGGTCTTTTTTAAGTTGTACCATATGGGAAAGATACCCACGAACCTCTGCTCCTTTGTCCACAGGGGATCGTACATTCATATGTGGTGGTCGTGTCCCAAATCATATTGTGGTCTAAAGTTGGGAAGCTGCTGTCCTCTGTGTTCCAACAACAAATTTCAGTGGACCCCGCGTCCTTCCTTCTGTCAAAACTAATGGAAGGGTTCAGGGAGGTGAAAAATATTTAGTAAAAAAAATGATACTGGTATCCCGAAAGGCTCTAAGTGAGGCCTGGCTACAAACCAAATCTCATATATGGTCATAGTAGTATCTTAAATAAAGACTATGTATATTAAGGACAAACTCACAGCTCAAATCAATGATACCTTGTGTGCCTTCCAAAAAACATGGAATATGTGGGAATTGTACAATCAGCTCAGAGAGAGGACTGGCTCAGGACAAGCAAAGGGCCATACGCTGGCCATGGCACACTTCTCTCTTTTACTCATTCTCATATTACTTTCTAACTTTCTGTTTCTCTGGAGTTTCTTCAGTTTACTTCCACACTTAGTGTACAACCAAAACGATTGAGGTGACCCCAGTTGGCTGCATAAAACAAAGTCACATGGGCGTGTCTAGACAGCACCAGTCTGTAGAACCTGAGAAACCAGAGCAACATTGCTTATTTACAGACCCATTATATACTTCAGCTTTCTTTGTGTCTGGGTCAATTCTTTAAAACCACCCAAAATCATTCCTTCCGGATACCTTAAGTAACAGGTGATGGATATTGATCCAGCATGTTTGTGTTCCACGTAGAGACGTGAAAGCAATTTAGGTTTCATCCTAAAATAATAGACACTAATACATACAACTGTCTGTTATCGTGATATATGCCACAATGACAATGTCATGATATGTCTGTATCATTGGAGGAATGCACAAAAGAGAGTTTTTAAAAATATAATCATTTTACTGTATGTCAGCTTGAGTAATGAACATATGGATACCTTTTTCAGTTGATCAATGTTTCTATGTCAATCTTGAATCATGCAGACCAACTGAGCTTGAAAGCAGGGCCAGAGCATCCTTAAAGCAGCATAAGCCAGAGCAGGGGGGCGCAAAAATCCGAATCCAAATTTTTCCACTCACTGCAGCCTACCTTGCTCTCCCTGCAGCTAGCACACAGTAGCCAGTGAAGTCGGACAGCCTCTAAAGATTATGTCACGGGGAGGGGACGTGACTCCACTGCTCTTCTCCCAGACTCCCCCGCGGACCTGCAGACCTGCAGTCTGCAGCTTCTGCTCCCACCTGACCACCAGGGATACGATCCCCCCCCTCCCTGGCCCAAGGTTTGCCTCAGGGTGGGGGGAATACACTTTAGATTTTTGTTTTTTAATCAAATTTGTTTTATGTATTTTTTCTAAGCAGTCCAAGTGTCTCCCTGTACACAGTGGTGTATTTTGGTTTGGTGCTGCCCTAGGCATGACTAAACCTGGGCACCCCCCTTATCTAATTTTTCCCCAAACCTACGGGTCAAGGCCACACCTCTTCCTGATTACCCACCCCTTCCTCTTTAGACTCCACCCTTTTAAAGCGATACAATAGTGCCAGGAAAACTTTCACTCAGCGCTGGGTCATGCTCCTACTCCGTGCTTGCATTACGCTTCCCCATAGGAAAGCTTTGTATCAATTCTTTCCTATGGGGATTTAGCAGACGCTGGATGTCCTCATACACAGAGTGAGGACGTCCAGCATCAGTTAGGCGACTTCAGTTAGGTGACCACCCGGAAGGTGTTAACCTCTCAAGGTAATTATTGAGTTTCTGAGAAACTGCAATAATTAAACTTGCAGGGTTAAAGGGGAGTGGGACACTGCACCCAGACCACTTCAATCAGAAAAAAAGCAAAACCTGAAAACCAAGGGTCTGGCAGATGATCTTGACATTGTGCTACCTCCACACCTTTTTTCATTCTCCTTTTTCGGCAGTCCTCCGAATACCCAAGCAAGCGATTGTTGTTCAACATGATGGATTATTTCCGTTACCCAAGACACTACTTTTGTCTGCTTCCCAGGAACCTTAGTTCGGATTCAGAATGGTATCGCAAGACTTATTTTTTGCGCAAGTTATCAACCTAACACGCAGAACGTACACTGCGCTCGCAAGAGTTGGAGAGAGGAGCTGCCGGAAGCTGAAGATGGAGTTTGCAGGGTCTCCTCTATTCATTATACAACAACTGGCAGCCTGTACATTGCCACCAGACCACCTGTGTAATTTTCAGTGGTAAAAGACAGATAGGGGGAAATAACATTGTATTTTTTTAAATTAAAAAAAACAACTTTTTGCCAACAGAATGCTGCCCCTATCCTACCCTAAATGTTTACTTATACACACTGCATCCTCTACACACAAACTGCATCCACTACAGAAACACAAGCACTGCATCTACTACACATGCAATGATTTCACTACTAAAACATACATTCTGCATCCACTACACACATGCACTGCATCCATTATACACACCGCATCCACTACACACCCACATCCACTAAATCCACTACACACTACATTCACTGCACACAAACTGCATCTACTACACACACAATTTTCATCCACTATACACACATGCTCTGCATCCACTATATAAACACTCTGTATTCACTATAAGCACTCTGCATCCACTCTACACTCACACACTGTAAGCGGACTCAGAATGGGCCCTGTGGGTGGACTCGGGGTCGGGCCATAGAGGCCCAGACCTTGAGCTGTGTAAAAAAAATCTGATGGCAGCCCTGATTACAACCACTTGTTAAACACTACTCCTCGATGCATACTCCTACAAAAAGCTTTTTCACCCCTGTCCCATAGTGTCCCCCTCCTCCCATAGTCTTCTCCCCCCTCCCATAGTCTTCTCCTCTCTCCCATAGTCTTCATCCCCCCTCCCCATAGTCTTCATCCACCCCTTCCCCATAGTCTTCATACCCCCCTCCCCATAGTCTTCATCCCCCCCCCCATAGTCTTAATCCCGCCCCTCCCCATAGTCTTAATCCCGCCCCTCCCCATAGTCTTCATCCCCCCTCCCCATAGTCTTCACCCCTCTCCCCATAGTCTTCACCCCCTCCCCATAGTCTTCATCCCCCCTCCCCATAGTCTTCATCCCCCCATAGTCTTCATCCCTCCCTCTCCATAGTCTTCATCCCCCCTCCCCATAGTCTTCATACCCCCCTCCCCATAGTCTTCATCCCCCCCTCCCCATCGTCTTCATCCCCCCTCCCCATAGTCTTCATCCCCCCTCCCCATAGTCTTAATCCCCCCTCCCCATAGTCTTCATGCCCCCTCCCCATAGTCTTCATCCACCCCTCCCCATAGTCTTCATCCCCCACTCCCCATAGTCTTCATCCCCCCTCCCCATAGTCTTCATCCCCCCCTCCCCATAGTCTTCATCCCCCCTCCCCATAGTCTTCATCCCCCCCATAGTCTTCATCCACCCCCTCCCCATATTCTTCATCCCACTCGCTCCCCATAGTCTTCTCTTCTCTCCCATATTCTCCTCTCCCATACTGTCCCCCTCCCCTTGTCCCATAATTACTTACCTGTCTTGTAGCGTTGGCCGGCAGCACAGGGCGCACCGCGGTACTGGAACTTCAATTTCAGGTTCCGGTTTCCGGTGGGACTGAAAGGAAGTGTGCACACTGAGCTGAGTGCGCACTTCCTTTCAGTCCCGCCGGAAACCGGAACCTGAAATTGAAGTTCCAGTACCGCGGTGCGCCCTGTGCTGCCAGCCAACGCTACAAGACAGGTAAGTAAAGCTTCATATTCGCTCCATAAGACGCACAGACATTTCCCCTCACTTTTGAGGGGGAAAAAAGTGCGTCTTATGGAGCGAAAAATACGGTATGTCTAATTGAAACACTGAGGGCCAGGACTATGGCTACCTGAAATATGCACAACAGTGGGAGGAGGACCTGGGGGGGGCAATCAGGGAGCTGACACAAATGTACCATATTGTAGTATATGTGGAACTGCACTCACTCCCATGAATCTGAGCCAGGGTGCTTGCTGAACTGGAATCAAACACCAGATTTCCAAAATTAATAGGGTAAAATAAGAGAGGTCCAGGCACTCCTTGGTTCAAGACAGACACTTTATTAGGAACCACAATAGCAACGTTTCGACCCAAGGGTCTTTTTTAAGTTGTACCATATGGGAAAGATACCCACGAACCTCTGCTCCTTTGTCCACAGGGGATCGTACATTCATATGTGGTGGTCGTGTCCCAAATCATATTGTGGTCTAAAGTTGGGAAGCTGCTGTCCTCTGTGTTCCAACAACAAATTTCAGTGGACCCCGCGTCCTTCCTTCTGTCAAAACTAATGGAAGGGTTCAGGGAGGTGAAAAATATTTAGTAAAAAAAATGATACTGGTATCCCGAAAGGCTCTAAGTGAGGCCTGGCTACAAACCAAATCTCATATATGGTCATAGTAGTATCTTAAATAAAGACTATGTATATTAAGGACAAACTCACAGCTCAAATCAATGATACCTTGTGTGCCTTCCAAAAACCATGGAATATGTGGGAATTGTACAATCAGCTCAGAGAGAGGACTGGCTCAGGACAAGCAAAGGGCCATACGCTGGCCATGGCACACTTCTCTCTTTTACTCATTCTCATATTACTTTCTAACTTTCTGTTTCTCTGGAGTTTCTTCAGTTTACTTCCACACTTAGTGTACAACCAAAACGATTGAGGTGACCCCAGTTGGCTGCATAAAACAAAGTCACATGGGCGTGTCTAGACAGCACCAGTCTGTAGAACCTGAGAAACCAGAGCAACATTGCTTATTTACAGACCCATTATATACTTCAGCTTTCTTTGTGTCTGGGTCAATTCTTTAAAACCACCCAAAATCATTCCTTCCGGATACCTTAAGTAACAGGTGATGGATATTGATCCAGCATGTTTGTGTTCCACGTAGAGACGTGAAAGCAATTTAGGTTTCATCCTAAAATAATAGACACTAATACATACAACTGTCTGTTATCGTGATATATGCCACAATGACAATGTCATGATATGTCTGTATCATTGGAGGAATGCACAAAAGAGAGTTTTTAAAAATATAATCATTTTACTGTATGTCAGCTTGAGTAATGAACATATGGATACCTTTTTCAGTTGATCAATGTTTCTATGTCAATCTTGAATCATGCAGACCAACTGAGCTTGAAAGCAGGGCCAGAGCATCCTTAAAGCAGCATAAGCCAGAGCAGGGGGGCGCAAAAATCCGAATCCAAATTTTTCCACTCACTGCAGCCTACCTTGCTCTCCCTGCAGCTAGCACACAGTAGCCAGTGAAGTCGGACAGCCTCTAAAGATTATGTCACGGGGAGGGGACGTGACTCCACTGCTCTTCTCCCAGACTCCCCCGCGGACCTGCAGACCTGCAGTCTGCAGCTTCTGCTCCCACCTGACCACCAGGGATACGATCCCCCCCCTCCCTGGCCCAAGGTTTGCCTCAGGGTGGGGGGAATACACTTTAGATTTTTGTTTTTTAATCAAATTTGTTTTATGTATTTTTTCTAAGCAGTCCAAGTGTCTCCCTGTACACAGTGGTGTATTTTGGTTTGGTGCTGCCCTAGGCATGACTAAACCTGGGCACCCCCCTTATCTAATTTTTCCCCAAACCTACGGGTCAAGGCCACACCTCTTCCTGATTACCCACCCCTTCCTCTTTAGACTCCACCCTTTTAAAGCGATACAATAGTGCCAGGAAAACTTTCACTCAGCGCTGGGTCATGCTCCTACTCCGTGCTTGCATTACGCTTCCCCATAGGAAAGCTTTGTATCAATTCTTTCCTATGGGGATTTAGCAGACGCTGGATGTCCTCATACACAGAGTGAGGACGTCCAGCATCAGTTAGGCGACTTCAGTTAGGTGACCACCCGGAAGGTGTTAACCTCTCAAGGTAATTATTGAGTTTCTGAGAAACTGCAATAATTAAACTTGCAGGGTTAAAGGGGAGTGGGACACTGCACCCAGACCACTTCAATCAGAAAAAAAGCAAAACCTGAAAACCAAGGGTCTGGCAGATGATCTTGACATTGTGCTACCTCCACACCTTTTTTCATTCTCCTTTTTCGGCAGTCCTCCGAATACCCAAGCAAGCGATTGTTGTTCAACATGATGGATTATTTCCGTTACCCAAGACACTACTTTTGTCTGCTTCCCAGGAACCTTAGTTCGGATTCAGAATGGTATCGCAAGACTTATTTTTTGCGCAAGTTATCAACCTAACACGCAGAACGTACACTGCGCTCGCAAGAGTTGGAGAGAGGAGCTGCCGGAAGCTGAAGATGGAGTTTGCAGGGTCTCCTCTATTCATTATACAACAACTGGCAGCCTGTACATTGCCACCAGACCACCTGTGTAATTTTCAGTGGTAAAAGACAGATAGGGGGAAATAACATTGTATTTTTTTAAATTAAAAAAAACAACTTTTTGCCAACAGAATGCTGCCCCTATCCTACCCTAAATGTTTACTTATACACACTGCATCCTCTACACACAAACTGCATCCACTACAGAAACACAAGCACTGCATCTACTACACATGCAATGATTTCACTACTAAAACATACATTCTGCATCCACTACACACATGCACTGCATCCATTATACACACCGCATCCACTACACACCCACATCCACTAAATCCACTACACACTACATTCACTGCACACAAACTGCATCTACTACACACACAATTTTCATCCACTATACACACATGCTCTGCATCCACTATATAAACACTCTGTATTCACTATAAGCACTCTGCATCCACTCTACACTCACACACTGTAAGCGGACTCAGAATGGGCCCTGTGGGTGGACTCGGGGTCGGGCCATAGAGGCCCAGACCTTGAGCTGTGTAAAAAAAATCTGATGGCAGCCCTGATTACAACCACTTGTTAAACACTACTCCTCGATGCATACTCCTACAAAAAGCTTTTTCACCCCTGTCCCATAGTGTCCCCCTCCTCCCATAGTCTTCTCCCCCCTCCCATAGTCTTCTCCTCTCTCCCATAGTCTTCATCCCCCCTCCCCATAGTCTTCATCCACCCCTTCCCCATAGTCTTCATACCCCCCTCCCCATAGTCTTCATCCCCCCCCCCATAGTCTTAATCCCGCCCCTCCCCATAGTCTTAATCCCGCCCCTCCCCATAGTCTTCATCCCCCCTCCCCATAGTCTTCACCCCTCTCCCCATAGTCTTCACCCCCTCCCCATAGTCTTCATCCCCCCTCCCCATAGTCTTCATCCCCCCATAGTCTTCATCCCTCCCTCTCCATAGTCTTCATCCCCCCTCCCCATAGTCTTCATACCCCCCTCCCCATAGTCTTCATCCCCCCCTCCCCATCGTCTTCATCCCCCCTCCCCATAGTCTTCATCCCCCCTCCCCATAGTCTTAATCCCCCCTCCCCATAGTCTTCATGCCCCCTCCCCATAGTCTTCATCCACCCCTCCCCATAGTCTTCATCCCCCACTCCCCATAGTCTTCATCCCCCCTCCCCATAGTCTTCATCCCCCCCTCCCCATAGTCTTCATCCCCCCTCCCCATAGTCTTCATCCCCCCCATAGTCTTCATCCACCCCCTCCCCATATTCTTCATCCCACTCGCTCCCCATAGTCTTCTCTTCTCTCCCATATTCTCCTCTCCCATACTGTCCCCCTCCCCTTGTCCCATAATTACTTACCTGTCTTGTAGCGTTGGCCGGCAGCACAGGGCGCACCGCGGTACTGGAACTTCAATTTCAGGTTCCGGTTTCCGGTGGGACTGAAAGGAAGTGTGCACACTGAGCTGAGTGCGCACTTCCTTTCAGTCCCGCCGGAAACCGGAACCTGAAATTGAAGTTCCAGTACCGCGGTGCGCCCTGTGCTGCCAGCCAACGCTACAAGACAGGTAAGTAAAGCTTCATATTCGCTCCATAAGACGCACAGACATTTCCCCTCACTTTTGAGGGGGAAAAAAGTGCGTCTTATGGAGCGAAAAATACGGTATGTCTAATTGAAACACTGAGGGCCAGGACTATGGCTACCTGAAATATGCACAACAGTGGGAGGAGGACCTGGGGGGGGCAATCAGGGAGCTGACACAAATGTACCATATTGTAGTATATGTGGAACTGCACTCACTCCCATGAATCTGAGCCAGGGTGCTTGCTGAACTGGAATCAAACACCAGATTTCCAAAATTAATAGGGTAAAATAAGAGAGGTCCAGGCACTCCTTGGTTCAAGACAGACACTTTATTAGGAACCACAATAGCAACGTTTCGACCCAAGGGTCTTTTTTAAGTTGTACCATATGGGAAAGATACCCACGAACCTCTGCTCCTTTGTCCACAGGGGATCGTACATTCATATGTGGTGGTCGTGTCCCAAATCATATTGTGGTCTAAAGTTGGGAAGCTGCTGTCCTCTGTGTTCCAACAACAAATTTCAGTGGACCCCGCGTCCTTCCTTCTGTCAAAACTAATGGAAGGGTTCAGGGAGGTGAAAAATATTTAGTAAAAAAAATGATACTGGTATCCCGAAAGGCTCTAAGTGAGGCCTGGCTACAAACCAAATCTCATATATGGTCATAGTAGTATCTTAAATAAAGACTATGTATATTAAGGACAAACTCACAGCTCAAATCAATGATACCTTGTGTGCCTTCCAAAAACCATGGAATATGTGGGAATTGTACAATCAGCTCAGAGAGAGGACTGGCTCAGGACAAGCAAAGGGCCATACGCTGGCCATGGCACACTTCTCTCTTTTACTCATTCTCATATTACTTTCTAACTTTCTGTTTCTCTGGAGTTTCTTCAGTTTACTTCCACACTTAGTGTACAACCAAAACGATTGAGGTGACCCCAGTTGGCTGCATAAAACAAAGTCACATGGGCGTGTCTAGACAGCACCAGTCTGTAGAACCTGAGAAACCAGAGCAACATTGCTTATTTACAGACCCATTATATACTTCAGCTTTCTTTGTGTCTGGGTCAATTCTTTAAAACCACCCAAAATCATTCCTTCCGGATACCTTAAGTAACAGGTGATGGATATTGATCCAGCATGTTTGTGTTCCACGTAGAGACGTGAAAGCAATTTAGGTTTCATCCTAAAATAATAGACACTAATACATACAACTGTCTGTTATCGTGATATATGCCACAATGACAATGTCATGATATGTCTGTATCATTGGAGGAATGCACAAAAGAGAGTTTTTAAAAATATAATCATTTTACTGTATGTCAGCTTGAGTAATGAACATATGGATACCTTTTTCAGTTGATCAATGTTTCTATGTCAATCTTGAATCATGCAGCCCAACTGAGCTTGAAAGCAGGGCCAGAGCATCCTTAAAGCAGCATAAGCCAGAGCAGGGGGGCGCAAAAATCCGAATCCAAATTTTTCCACTCACTGCAGCCTACCTTGCTCTCCCTGCAGCTAGCACACAGTAGCCAGTGAAGTCGGACAGCCTCTAAAGATTATGTCACGGGGAGGGGACGTGACTCCACTGCTCTTCTCCCAGACTCCCCCGCGGACCTGCAGACCTGCAGTCTGCAGCTTCTGCTCCCACCTGACCACCAGGGATACGATCCCCCCCCTCCCTGGCCCAAGGTTTGCCTCAGGGTGGGGGGAATACACTTTAGATTTTTGTTTTTTAATCAAATTTGTTTTATGTATTTTTTCTAAGCAGTCCAAGTGTCTCCATGTACACAGTGGTGTATTTTGGTTTGGTGCTGCCCTAGGCATGACTAAACCTGGGCACCCCCCTTATCTAATTTTTCCCCAAACCTACGGGTCAAGGCCACACCTCTTCCTGATTACCCACCCCTTCCTCTTTAGACTCCACCCTTTTAAAGCGATACAATAGTGCCAGGAAAACTTTCACTCAGCGCTGGGTCATGCTCCTACTCCGTGCTTGCATTACGCTTCCCCATAGGAAAGCTTTGTATCAATTCTTTCCTATGGGGATTTAGCAGACGCTGGATGTCCTCATACACAGAGTGAGGACGTCCAGCATCAGTTAGGCGACTTCAGTTAGGTGACCACCCGGAAGGTGTTAACCTCTCAAGGTAATTATTGAGTTTCTGAGAAACTGCAATAATTAAACTTGCAGGGTTAAAGGGGAGTGGGACACTGCACCCAGACCACTTCAATCAGAAAAAAAGCAAAACCTGAAAACCAAGGGTCTGGCAGATGATCTTGACATTGTGCTACCTCCACACCTTTTTTCATTCTCCTTTTTCGGCAGTCCTCCGAATACCCAAGCAAGCGATTGTTGTTCAACATGATGGATTATTTCCGTTACCCAAGACACTACTTTTGTCTGCTTCCCAGGAACCTTAGTTCGGATTCAGAATGGTATCGCAAGACTTATTTTTTGCGCAAGTTATCAACCTAACACGCAGAACGTACACTGCGCTCGCAAGAGTTGGAGAGAGGAGCTGCCGGAAGCTGAAGATGGAGTTTGCAGGGTCTCCTCTATTCATTATACAACAACTGGCAGCCTGTACATTGCCACCAGACCACCTGTGTAATTTTCAGTGGTAAAAGACAGATAGGGGGAAATAACATTGTATTTTTTTAAATTAAAAAAAAACAACTTTTTGCCAACAGAATGCTGCCCCTATCCTACCCTAAATGTTTACTTATACACACTGCATCCTCTACACACAAACTGCATCCACTACAGAAACACAAGCACTGCATCTACTACACATGCAATGATTTCACTACTAAAACATACATTCTGCATCCACTACACACATGCACTGCATCCATTATACACACCGCATCCACTACACACCCACATCCACTAAATCCACTACACACTACATTCACTGCACACAAACTGCATCTACTACACACACAATTTTCATCCACTATACACACATGCTCTGCATCCACTATATAAACACTCTGTATTCACTATAAGCACTCTGCATCCACTCTACACTCACACACTGTAAGCGGACTCAGAATGGGCCCTGTGGGTGGACTCGGGGTCGGGCCATAGAGGCCCAGACCTTGAGCTGTGTAAAAAAAATCTGATGGCAGCCCTGATTACAACCACTTGTTAAACACTACTCCTCGATGCATACTCCTACAAAAAGCTTCCCACATCATGTAACTGCAGCGCTTGAACCAGTATACTGAACATGCCAATCAATTAAATATATTTCTATTCTACTTCCTGTATTCTTGTTTTCTACAGTTCTTTTCCTTTCTATTGCTTTTTATTTGCCAGCAATATGGAGGATCCTCAGCATGGTATAAGTCACCTTGTAAACCATGAAAGAACATAAGTCCAAAGATTATAGAGGTTTAAATAAGTCTAAGACCATGCATCATATTTGTGTCACTTTTTTCAGTGACACACTGCATCAAATGAAAGGCCAGCACAAAAGGATAAAAAGGCACAAAGGTCACTGTTTTCATCATTTTAGGTTACCTGTGACCTAGTAAAAATGAATCCATATTTCTGAGACAATGGCTGAATTGTCTTGCCTGCATCAATATTGGAGTGAAACCATACATGCTGGAAAAGAGGTTTAATTGAAATGGATGCATCAATATTGGTGAGTACCCTTACAGTATTGCTACTACATTTTGTTTTTAATTTTTTTTCTTGTGTCCTATTAAACTTCCTGTGACCCCCCACCCGAATTCCCGTTCCTCCCTTCCCCTTCCCCTGTCCCTTGTTTGATTTTATTGTATATTCTTATTTATCAATTTGCTTTGCCCTTTAACTTTTGGAGAGAGAGAGAGAGAGAGAGAGAGAGAGACTTATGCCCAGTGTATTTTTCTTATTTTCTTATTCTGTTTTGTCTGTCCGTTTAGGGGTTGAGATCTTTACCTTCTTTTCTTTTCCTCCCATTCTCTTTTCTGGCCCTCGACTCGCTTATTCTGGATCTTAGCTATGCCTGACCTTGATTATTGCGTGATTCAGAGGGGAGGAACGGTTATCATTTCCATGTTGCATATCCATGTATCCCAGTCTTCTATTTGGGTATATCCGGGCAGACTAGATGGGCATAGAATGGTTCTTATCTGCCGTCACATTCTGTGTTTCTATGTTTCTATCTATTTCCCAAGTTGGCCGTGATAACTCTGTCTATTCTTGCTTGCCATATAACTTGTGATATTAATTCTCAAGAATGCGTGGAATTATCCCTGTTTTCCAGTTTCGTGCTAGAAGTAGTTTAGCTGCTGTAATTATATGTAAAATTATCATCAATATTTTTTCATTTTTTTTTTGGCCAGTGCAAGTTTAGCAGAACCACTTCTGGCTTTAAAACTAATTTTATTTCCGTTATTTGATATGTTACCTTGATTACATCTTTCCAGAATTTATTTATAGGTATGCACTGCCACCAACTATGGATTAAATTGCCTTCATTAATATTACATTTGCAGCATCTGCCTGATGACTCTGGGAAAATTTTCTTTAAACGTTTCGGTATTAGGTACCATCTGTTTGAGAGTTTAAATTGGCTTTCCGTAAGATTTAAGCAGTGTACCTATTTGTTTAATTTATTTAGAGAGCTTGTCCACTCTTCTTCTTCTATATGTACTTGTAGTTCTTTTTCCCATTTATTAATATGTTCTATTGGTTTATCGTGTCTCCATCTGTATATAACTTTAGCGCATTTTGCCATTAGGTTTTTATAGTTCTTTAATTTGAGTAGATGTTTGAGGATTGTAATCGTCTCCTGCTCATTTTTAAGGAGATATTCTGCTAAAAAGCCCTTAATTCTCAGAAAGCAAAAAGTGTCTTTGGGAAGAATGTTGAATTCCTCCATAATGTCATTGAAAGTTTTAATTTTATATTCCACCAGTATATTTTTAAATTCCCTTATCCCAGTGTTCCAAGTGTCTATTACATATCTGAAATACTAGAAAAAGGGAGCACATATTTTATTGTGAGGCCTATATTGTTTGAGAATTTGTCCCACCAACTCGTTAACTCTTATTCACTTCTAGAACCCAAAATAGTGACGTTAAATTTCCCACCCTGGTTTTAGCATTTTCCATTTTATACCATGTTTCTTGGACTGCAGCAATATTTTGTGAAAGCAATATATGGAAAAGTCTGCTAGCTTGATAGCATTGTAAAATTTCCAGGCACCCCAAACCTCCATCCTGCCTTGATCTAGCCAAAACTTTCATTTTAACTCTTGCTTTCTTGCCGCCCCATACACATTTTAAAAAGGATGAGTGTAGTAAAGATAACCAGTTTTCTTGAAATTAAGTGGCATCATTCTCCATAGGTACAGCCATTTTGGTAAAATATATGCTTTTAGGATATTGATCCTTCCCAACCAGGAAAATCCCATACCTTTCCAATCCCTTAAATGGATCCTGCAGTGCCCCTCTCCCTCCCACCCTCCATCCCATGTTGCTGAAGGGATTAAAACCCCTTCAGTGACTAACCTGAATCCAGCGCTGATGTCACTCGGCGCTGGGTCAGGCTCCGCCCATGTTCCTCCTCTGCCGACATCAGCTGGCGGGAGAGACCTAATGCCCGGAAGTCCCTCTAGTGACTGTCTGATAGATAGCCAGTAGAGGAGGACTTAACCCTGCAAGGTAATTATTGCAGTTTTCACATTACACTGGCAGGGTTAAGGGTGATGGGAGTTGGCACCCAGACCACTCCAATGGGCAGAAGTGGTCTGGATGCCTGGAGTGTCCCTTTAAGTTTTGATTCGTTTGTGTTAGTAAGGGTAAAAAGTTGGCTTCTACTAGGTCTTTTAAATCTGAGGTTAATGTTATACCTAAATATTTGATCCTGTCCTTGTTTTCTGAGAGCCCAAGGTTTTGTACAAGAAAATTCATTAACCTTTTGTTCAAATTTTTAGCTATAAATATTGATTTCTCTATATTCATTTTATTTCCTGATACTTTGGAGTATTTATTTATCGCCTTCAGAAGCTCTAGGACTGACGTTTTTGGTTCTTCTAAAGTTTATTTATTTTTTATTTTGTCTTATTATAATCGCTACGGGTTCTAACACCATTATGTACAGTAAAGGGGAAAGAGAGTTATATTGCTACTACATTAACCTCGTACAGATGAGATCCACTTACCAGGTTTGCTTCAACTACCTCCCTTATTCATTTTTTTTTTCAACTAAATGAAATGTTCTCCTTCTAGCCCAAATGGATGGTAACTGCCAAGGGGTTATGACTGTCCTGTTGGCATCATATTATTAATTTCTGCCAAATGATCTTTACTTTGTTATTGTACTAGAAACCATAACTCAATTTTTTTATGTGGACTGTGAACAAGCATTAAAAATAAATTAAATGAAGTTTACTATTCATTTTCCACAAAATGCCACTGGGTGTCACTATAGCACTGAATTTAATTTGTACTGCTTCTGAATTACTTACACCAGCATTACATCAAGGATTTTGTCATGCTGATTTGGTACTGTACATATACCATTTTAGTAAATTATATATATAAATATAATACATCTTAATAGCCTTAATAATCAGGCATTAATATGGAGTTGGCTCCCACATTGTTGTTATAACAGCCACCACTCTTCTGGGAAGGCTTTCCACAAGATTTTGAATTGTGTTTGTAGTAATTTTTGCCAATCTAACCAAAACACCATGTGTTTTAATAAATCCTAAATAAATTTAATAAATCCTGCCAACGTCAAGGCAGACCCCCCTAAGCGGGCGGGCGGGCATTCCCTCCAATGGCCATTGGAGCAACTAAATGACCTCCATTTGTCTAAATATACATAGGGATTAAGGAGAAAGCGCAGGTAATATTTTCTTTTCTTTGGTTTTTACTATATATTGGGGCTGATGTGTATTGTAGTCGTTGCTGCTGGCCCAGTAGTAATGGGACTAAGCGCAGGATTTCTCTTTTTGTATTTGTATTTACTTTGTATCACACAGCCTGGTTACAATGCTGCGGCCCATCCCATGTGTTCCCTATTAAAGGTTAATAAGTATAGGGGTGTATATAAAAAATACCCCTTTTTGTCTCATTAGAGATATCTTTGCCAGAAGCTCAAGGAAGCAGGCTGAAGGGTCAGTGTTAGGACCCGCTTAGGGGGGTCTGCCTTGACGTTGGCAGGCGGGCATTCCCTCCAATGGCCATTGGAGCAACTAAATGACCTCCATTTGTCTAAATATACATAGGGATTAAGGAGAAAGCGCAGGTAACATTTTCTTTTCTTTGGTTTTTAATAGACAATCACAGTCTGCTTAAACTAATAACACACAAATAATGGAAATGTTGCCATGTTTTTATTGAACACACTATGTAAACATTCACAGTTCAGGTGGAAAAAGTATGTGAACCCTTGGATTTAATAACTGGTTGAACCTCCTTTGGCAGCAATAACTTCAAGCAAACGTTTCCTGTAGTTGCAGATCAGACGTGCACAACGGTCAGGAGTAATTCTTGACCATCCCTCTTTACAGAACTGTTTCAGTTCAGCAATATTCTTGGGATGTCTGGTGTGAATCGCTTTCTTGAGGTTATGCCACAGCATCTCAATCGGGTTGAGGTCAAGACTCTGACTGGGCCACTTCAGAAGGCGTATTTTCTTCTGTTTAAGCCATTCTGTTGTTGATTTACTTCTATGCTCTGGGTCATTGTCCTGTTGCAACACCCATCTTCTGTTGAGCTTCAGCTGGTAGACAGATGGCCTTAAGTTCTCCTGCAAAATGTCTTGATAAACTTTGGAATTCATTTTTCCTTCGATGATAGCAATCCGTCCAGGCCCTGACGCAGCAAAGCAGCCCCAAACCATGATGCCCCCACCACCATACTGCACAGATGGCATGAGGTTTTGATGTTGGTGTGCTGTGCCTCTTTTTCGCCACACATAGTATTGTGTGTTTCTTCCAAACAACTCAACTTTGGTTTCATCTGTCCACAATATATATCAGTTTAAGCAGACTGTGATTGTCTATTGTTGTGACTTAGATGATGATCAGATCACATTTTATGACCAATTTGTGCAGAAATCCATATCATTCCAAAGGGTTCACATACTTTTTCTTGCAACTGTACGTGCAGACGGACACACACAGTTACAGACAGACAGTCACACAGAGCTACAGGGGCAGACAATCACACACAGTTACAGGCAGACACACACACACACACAGTTACATGCAGACAGACAGACAGGGTTACAGGCAGACAGACACACAGTTAAAGGCAGAAAGTCACACACACACACACAGTTATAGGCAGTCTCTCTCTCTCTCTCTCTCTCTCACTCACACACACACATATATACATAATGTAGCAGAAATGTGGAACTGCACTCAAACCCATTTGAAATGTATCCAGGTGCACCAGACCAGTACCAGGAACCAAGTATTCGATGAGGAAAAATAGAAGAGAAGTCCAGGCACTCTCAGGATACAAAAAGTGAAATTTATTGAACCCACTGCAACGTTTCGACCTACACAGTCTTTGTCAAGCTTGACAAAGACTGTATAGGTTGAAACGTTGTAGTTGGTTAAAAAAATTTCACTTTTTGTATCCTGAGAGTGCCTGGACTTCTCTTCTATTTTTCCTAAACACACACATCCAGTTACAGACAGTCTCACACACACACAGTTACATACAGTTACACACACATGATTAGATAGTTTCTCACACACATACAGTTACAGACAGTCATACACACAGTTAGATATTTTCACATACACACACAGTTACAGACAGTCACACACACATGGTCAGATAGTTTCTCACACACATATAGTTACAGTCACATGCAAACAGTTACAGACAGTCACACACACGGTTAGATATTTTCACTCACACACACACACATACACACACATACACACTTACAGACAGTCACACACCGTTACAGACAGTTACAGACAGTCACACACACAGTTACAGACAGTCACATACACACAGTTACAGACAGTCACATACACACAGTTACCGTCACAGACACATACACACAGTTACAGTTACAGACACACACACACACACACACACACACAGTTAGTCACATACACACATATTCTCTCACACACCTACAGAGTTACATACACACATACACACACACACACAGTGTTACCTGATTCCATTATGGGCTGGAGGTGTAGCAGGTGCATTGCAGTCCTTGGTGTATATGTTTCTAAGGAGCAGGGAGTCCTGCTTCCCCTACAGTTTTCACAAGTTCCACTGGCATTGGGCTGCGGCTGCATGTAGCTCCAACTCTGCTGCTTATTTAGCTCGTGAAGTCCCGCCCCCTTCCTTATCCGTTAGCCCTGGCTGGAGGATAATTAAATAATTAAAAACACTCCTACATTAAAGGAGAGCTCTGTGCACTCTCTCACACCTCTCACCCAGGACGTGTGTCAGCTGTGTCGGCCGCATGGTGCCCCCTACTGCCATGGCGCCCTATGTGACCGCACAGCTCGCACACCCCTAAGGCGGCCCTGTTTCTCCTGCTATCCAGTCTACCACACTTAGAGTCTACTAACAGATTACCAGATAGTGAAGCATCATTTATCAATCCAGACAACATGTTTCCACTGCTCCAGATTCTAGAGGTGGCTATTTGGATGTCGAATAATAGGACTTTGATTCATATGAATAGATTATTTTATGAACACATACATTTCTGCACAAGTCTTATTATAATTAATCAGAAAAAAAGAGGAAGAATAAATTAGACAATAGTCTACATTATATAATTTCCTTAAACTGTACAAACCTAACCCAGAAGGTACAGAAGCTAGTTTCAATTAGATTGTTTTTACTAAATATTGAAATCTTGTGGAAAAAATTAAGTAAGCAATCGCAGTTCTTTTGACTGACCTTTTTTTATTTTTTATTTATTTGTAAATCAGATTTTGTTTTTAACAGTTTCAGTAGATTTGTCCCCCACCCCCATTTTTGCCAGTGTTACTGGGTACATATGATTATACTAAAGGAGATGGCTAAGTGGTTGGGGGTGGGAGATGCCCATAATTTAAATATATAGGATCCAGAGATTGACTGTCTTCTGAGCTCTCTTGGGCCTTAGTAAAATAACAGCCCTTAAGAATGGTTATCTCTTAAGCCTTCTCTTAAGCCTTCCTGAGCTAATGAGGCATAAACTGTATAGGTCCTTTAATAATTAATTTCCTTTAAACACCTGTCCATGGTGCAAAGGATGAGGTAGGTCAGGCCACTGGTCAGGCCCTTACCCAGTATTATTGGGGTCTAAGGGACCCTACATTAATAATGTCACTTGAGGTGGAGGATGGGCTGAGTGTATGTGAGTCAGTCAGCTCTCACTATAGGATATTTGGGAGATTTAGGATTTTGTGTGTTTCCATCAGACAGAGACAGATTTTAAACTTTGGGCTTATCAGCAGCAGATAAAACTTAGCGACAAGGTTATAAACAGATGGCTTTAATTATTCTCTAAGGGACAAATGGCGAGATTTAGCAGTTGTTGTTATTATTATTAGCATTCATATAATGCCAACATATTCCACAGTAATTTTCAATTGTAGAAATTGGATATTTAGAGGTAGTGTTGTCGCGAACCCGAAATTTTCGGTTCGCGAACGGCGAACGCGAACTTCCGCAAGTTGTTCGCGAACCGGCGAACCGCGCGAACCGCCATTGACTTCAATGGGCAGGCGAATTTTAAAACCAACAGGGACTCTTTCTGGCCACAAAAGTGATGGAAAAGTTGTTTCAAGGGGACTAACACCTGGACTGTGGCATGCCGGAGGGGGATCCATGGCAAAACTCCTATGGAAAATTACACAGGTGATGCAGAGTCTGCTTTTAATCCATAAAGGGCAGAAATCACCTAACATTGACACCTGTCCTCAAAGCCCTGCCCTGATACACACTGACACAGAGCAGAATAGAGACTGTTCCCCGTCCTCAGAGACCATGATACACACTGACACAGAGCAGAATAGAGACTGTTACCCCTACATAGGGTCACTTGGCAGATATGGCGGGGTCGTGGGAGGGGGAGGATGATTTTCACCTCTTCCCCTGTTACATTCCCGTTGTGCTGTGACATCACCCTTATACGCTGTGTAAAGCATACTATTTAATTTGATCAGCATGGCCACTTGAGTTTTTATAGTTTTCACGCTGCTTGTAGTTTATATATGGTTCACAAAAATCAAACAAACGATAAAGTAAACATGTAAGGATTCAGAATATTCTTTCAAACCCTTACACATTGTGTGTACGTATTTTTTGTCTTAAGTTTGTGGCTTTAAAGAGGTTCACGTTGTTTCTATGATGTGCATAACATGTTCTTGTAAATGTTTGTTAAATTTTTCCTGGAATTGTAATTTTTGAATCTGAATAAAGATAGTCAAATCCCTGATACACACTGACACAGAGCAGAATAGGGACTGTTCCCCCTACATAGGGTCACTTGGCAGATATGGATTGACACCTATCCTAATGATCCCTGATACACACTGACACAGAGCAGAATAGAGACTGTTCCCCCTACATAGGGTCACTTGGCAGATATGGATTGACACCTGTCCTCAAAACCCCTGATACACACTGACACAGAGCAGAATAGGGACTGTTCCCCCTACATAGGGTCACTTGGCAGATATGGATTGACACCTGTCCTCAAAACCCCTGATACACACTGACACAGAGCAGAATAGGGACTGTTCCTCCTACATAGGGTCACTTGGCAGATATGGATTGACACCTGTCCTCAAAACCCCTGATACACACTGACACAGAGCAGAATAGGGACTGTTCCCCCTACATAGGGTCACTTGGCAGATATGGATTGACACCTGTCCTCAAAACCCCTGATACACACTGACACAGAGCAGAATAGGGACTGTTCCCCCTACATAGGGTCACTTGGCAGATATGGATTGACACCTGTCCTTAAAACCCCTGATACACACTGACACAGAGCAGAATAGAGACTGTTCCCTGTCCACAGAGACCATGATACACACTGACACAGAGCAGAATAGAGACTGTTCACCGTCCACAGAGACCATGATACACACTGACACAGAGCAGAATAGGGACTGTTCCCTCTACATAGGGTCACTTGGCAGATATGGATTGACACCTGTCCTCAAAACCCCTGATACACACTGACACAGAGCAGAATAGAGACTGTTCCCTGTCCACAGAGACCATGATGCACACTGACACAGAGCAGAATAGAGACTGTTCCCCGTCCACAGAGACCATGATACACACTGACACAGAGCAGAATAGAGACTGTTCCCCGTCCACAGAGTCCATGATACACACTGACACAGAGCAGAATAGAGACTGTTCCCCGTCCACAGAGACCATGATACACACTGACACAGAGCAGAATAGAGACTGTTCCCCGTCCACAGAGACCATGATACACACTGACACAGAGCAGAATAGAGACTGTTCCCCGTCCACAGAGTCCATGATACACACTGACACAGAGCAGAATAGAGACTGTTCCCCGTCCACAGAGACCATGATACACACTGACACAGAGCAGAATAGGGACTGTTACCCCTACATAGGGTCACTTGGCAGGTATGGATTGACACCTGTCCTCAAAGCCCATGATACACACTGGGGGGAGCTACTGTCCTCCCCAACCCCTGAGCGGTGGGTGGGGGCCATAAATCACAATGGGGGGACCTACTGTCCTCCCCCCCTCGGCCCCCACCCCTGCGCGGTGGGTGGGGGCCATAAATCACAATGGGAGGGCCTACTTTCCTCCCCCCGGCCCCCATCCCTGCGCGGTGGGTGGGGGGCATAAATCACAATGGGACGGACCTACTGATAGGACTGGAGTATTGTTCATATCAGTTTAATACCTTCCGCGTCTCCTATCAGTGGACGTGTATATGGCAGCCATTTTAGGAACCGCACACCTGGGACCCGAGCAAGGTCACCTCGTTCAAGCTGTGTAAAGCATACTATTTAATTTGATCAGCATGGCCACTTGAGTTTTTATAGTTTTCACGCTGCTTGTAGTTTATATATGGTTCACAAAAATCAAACAAACGATAAAGTAAACATGTAAGGATTCAGAATATTCTTTCAAACCCTTACACATTGTGTGTACGTATTTTTTGTCTTAAGTTTGTGGCTTTAAAGAGGTTCACGTTGTTTCTATGATGTGCATAACATGTTCTTGTAAATGTTTGTTAAATTTTTCCTGGAATTGTAATTTTTGAATCTGAATAAAGATAGTCAAATCCCTGATACACACTGACACAGAGCAGAATAGGGACTGTTCCCCCTACATAGGGTCACTTGGCAGATATGGATTGACACCTATCCTAATGATCCCTGATACACACTGACACAGAGCAGAATAGAGACTGTTCCCCCTACATAGGGTCACTTGGCAGATATGGATTGACACCTGTCCTCAAAACCCCTGATACACACTGACACAGAGCAGAATAGGGACTGTTCCCCCTACATAGGGTCACTTGGCAGATATGGATTGACACCTGTCCTCAAAACCCCTGATACACACTGACACAGAGCAGAATAGAGACTGTTCCCTGTCCACAGAGACCATGATGCACACTGACACAGAGCAGAATAGAGACTGTTCCCCGTCCACAGAGACCATGATACACACTGACACAGAGCAGAATAGAGACTGTTCCCCGTCCACAGAGTCCATGATACACACTGACACAGAGCAGAATAGAGACTGTTCCCCGTCCACAGAGACCATGATACACACTGACACAGAGCAGAATAGAGACTGTTCCCCGTCCACAGAGACCATGATACACACTGACACAGAGCAGAATAGAGACTGTTCCCCGTCCACAGAGTCCATGATACACACTGACACAGAGCAGAATAGAGACTGTTCCCCGTCCACAGAGACCATGATACACACTGACACAGAGCAGAATAGGGACTGTTACCCCTACATAGGGTCACTTGGCAGGTATGGATTGACACCTGTCCTCAAAGCCCATGATACACACTGGGGGGAGCTACTGTCCTCCCCAACCCCTGAGCGGTGGGTGGGGGCCATAAATCACAATGGGGGGACCTACTGTCCTCCCCCCCTCGGCCCCCACCCCTGCGCGGTGGGTGGGGGCCATAAATCACAATGGGAGGGCCTACTTTCCTCCCCCCGGCCCCCATCCCTGCGCGGTGGGTGGGGGGCATAAATCACAATGGGACGGACCTACTGATAGGACTGGAGTATTGTTCATATCAGTTTAATACCTTCCGCGTCTCCTATCAGTGGACGTGTATATGGCAGCCATTTTAGGAACCGCACACCTGGGACCCGAGCAAGGTCACCTCGTTCAAGCTGCTCTGGTTCCTTGATGAGCCAGCTGCCCGTGAGTTAACATGTCCCGTGGAGAAGCACTCTGTCCTGTAAAGCCTCACCACAAAAAAATTAAATAAATAACAGCACTCGGAGTGGTGAGTTTAGTAAATGTTCATATCAGTTTAATACCTTCCGCGTCTCCTATCAGAGGACATGTATATGGCAGCCATTTTAGGAGCCGCACACCTGGGACCCGAGCAAGGTCACCTCTTTCAACAGGCGACATGATTTGGCCCTGTAAAACTATCCTGGATATTCTCTACAATTTCTATGGATATGGCATTGATTTATGTAACAGGGAGATGGAAGAAGATGCTTGGTCGGTCCTCTTACTTGAAATTTGGGGCACTGTGCGGGCAAGCTAATGTGCCACCAGATAGGAGTGGTGAGTTTAGTATTGTTCATATCAGTTTAATACCTTCCGCGTCTCCTATCAGAGGACATGTATATGGCAGCCATTTTAGGAACCGCACACCTGGGACCCGAGCAAGGTCACCTTTTTCAACAGGCGACATGATTTGGCCCTGTAAAACTATCCTGGATATTCTCTACAATTTCTATGGATATGGCATTGATTTATGTAACATGGAGATGGAAGAAGATGCTTGGTCGGTCCTCTTACTTGAAATTTGGGGCACTGCGCGGGCAAGCTAATGTGCCACCAGATAGGAGTGGTGAGTTTAGTATTGTTCATATCAGTTTAATACCTTCCGCGTCTCCTATCAGTGGACGTGTAAATGGCAGAGATTTTTAATTGTTGAATCACCTCCCCTTTTTAGGCCAAGGTGGGAAGATGCTTAGACCACGGGTATATTGGTGCCATCTTGGAGGATTTTTTTTTGGTTTGGTTTTTGAAGCCACAGTGCTGCACCAGTGGGCCTAAAAATTAGGCATGTACACACAGGGGAGGGCTGGCAGCCTTAGGCCCGGGGGGCAAAACCAGTCAAGTGGCCCATTGCTCCACCAAATCAGTTCACCATCCATGCCCACCTTTTTCTGGTTTTATAACGGATATTGATGTTATGCTAATCAGTAGCTCTTTGCCATACCCGCTCCTTCACGGCTCTGACTTTCAATGTTGTCAGAGCACAGGCTGAGAATCTCTGAGCCTGTGCTCTGACTCACTAACTGAGCGCCGGAACCACGAGGGAGAGGATATGATCTGACTGCACCTACTGCTGGTGCGCACCAGTGGACCACCAGCGAATCGTTTAAATTAAATATGCTGGTGTACCCAACTTGTGAGCTGTGTTGGCCGCCGGGCGCCTCTGTTGTCATGGCACCCTGCGTGACCGCACAGCTTGCCCACCCTAACGGCTGGCCCTGCTGACACACACTGATGTTACTACTTAGACATCCCTCAATATTAATACAGAGATGAGAGTAAACACCTATAAACTGTGGAAACAGAGCTGATCCCCCCAAATTTATAAAGGTTTGCTTAGAGGATGTATTCAAGATTAAATCATGCCTCCTCCTCTCTCCCCCATGCACTACTCTGTAGGCTGGGAGGAAGTGAAGAGTAATCACAGTCTCCCAGAACAACGCCATCTGTGGCTGCATGGGGAACAGCTGTTTAATGTAATGCTTGCAGGACGGCCAGCTGCCGCAGAACCTCTTTGTTTCCGTCTCTGCAAAGGGCTCTAGGCACTGCTTGTTGTGAGTGTGAGCCACTGTAAATTAGGGGCAGAGGGCACTTGCACTGCGGTCAAGACGGGTCTGGGCAGGAGGAGAGTGCAGTGCAATCAGTGCACTCCCCTCCTGTGGGTCACCAGTAGACTGGTGCACCTGCCCAGGATCAGAGCCGGTGCAAGGATTTTTGCCGCCCTAGACAAAATATAAATTTGCCGCCCCCCCCCCATGTGACATCACAATGCCCCACCCATATGATCTGCCATATGAAATAACGCCAGTGCTGCACACAGTGTGTGTTTACATTAAAAAGCCTACAGGGACCAGCTATAGACACCAGAACCACTTCATTAAGCTATAGTGTCCCTTTAATGTGAGGTAAATTATAGATTAGTGTCACTAATAATATACTAGATTGCCTACTTACAATTAGATGAGGATGATGATGGGCTGCAGTTTGGCTCCACTGGTCTGGTGTAGAACAGGACCTCTGGAGGCTGTTTGCAACTGTGGTCACAAAATTCAACGTTCTGGGAGAATTGGAAGCAGCTCCATTTTTTGGGGGCCTCTTACACAGCTCAAGGTCTGGGCCCCAGTGCCTGACGGTGAGTATGCCCATAAGGCCCACTCATAAGTCCACTTATATGTTCCACCCACCCATGAGCTCGCTCACAGGGAGTGGAGTGTGTAGGGGATGTGTTATGTGTTATCTCATATGTGTGCTTATGGTATGTAGTGTATAGGGATACCAGTTTGTGCAGGTGATGCAGTGTGTTTGTGTGTAGTGGAAGCAGTGTTTGTGTGTAGTGGAAGCAGTGTGTATTTGTGTATAAGGGATCTATTATGTGTTTCTGGTTGTGTGTGAGGGATGCATTGTGTGAATCTGTGTTTGTATGCATAAGGGATGCAAGGTGTGTGTCTGTATGTGTGTGCATTGAGTGTAAGAGATGCATTGTGTTTCTGTGTGTATGTAAGAAAAACAGTGCGTGTGTTTGCATGTGTGTGTAAGGGTTTGCATTGTATGTTTCTGTGTATGTGTGCAAATGATGCATTGTCTTTGAGTGTAAGGGTTGCATTGTGTGTGTGTGTAATGGATGCATTGTGTGTTTCTCTGTGTGTAAGGGAAGCATGTTCTGTTTCTGTGTATGTATAGGGATGCATTGTGTGTTTCTGTGTATGCATAGGGATGCATTGTGTGTGTGTGTGTGTGCGCGTAGTGTTAAAGAGCTCCCTGTCTTGCCCCCTGTCTTATAGAGCTGTCCCTTCTGTCCCTTAGATCTCTCCCCTGCCCCTTAGTGGTCTCTCCTCTCCCCCACCCTCCCCAGGCGGTCTCTTCTCACACTCACCCACCCTCCCTGTGCTCTTCTCATCCCCCCTCCACCCTCCCTCTGTGTGTTCTCACCCCCCCCCCTGTGTTCTTCTTACCCCCCTCCTCCCTGTGTTCTTCTTACCCCCTTCTTATTACTACCCCCTTCTTCTTAACCCTCCTACTTCTTCTTACCCCCTCTTCTTCTTCTTACCCCCTCCTTCTTCTTACCCCCTCCTTCTTCTTACCCCCTCCTTCTTCTTACCCCTTCCTTCTTCTTCTTACCCCATTCTTCTTCTTACCCCTTCTTCTTCTTACCCCCCCTTCTTCTTCTTACCCCCCTTCTTCTTCTTACCCCCCTTCTTCTTCTTACTCCCCCATCTTCTTCTTACCCCCCTCTTCTTCTTACCCCCTTCTTCTAATTACTCCCCACTCTTGTTCTTACTCCCCCCTTCTTCTTCTTACCCCCCTCTTTTTCTTATCTCCCCTCCTTCTTACTCCCCCTCCCCTCTTCTTACTCCCTCTCTTCCCTCTTCTTACTCCCTCTCTTCCCTCTTCTTACTCCCCCCTGCCCTCTCTTCTTACTCCCCCCTCCCCTCTTCTTACTCCCCCCTTCTTCTTACTCTCCCCCCTCCCCTCTTCTTACTCTCCCCCCGTCTTCTTACTCTCCCCCCCTCCTCTTCTTACTCTCCCCCCTCCCCTCTTCTTACTCTCCGCCCCTCCCCTCTTCTTACTCTCCCCCCTCCCCTCTTCTCTCTTCTTACTCTCCCCCCTCCCCTCTTCTTACTCTCCCCCCTCCCCTCTTCTTACTCTCCCCCCTCCCCTCTTCTTACTCTCCCCCCTCCCCTCTTCTTACACCCCCCCTCTTCTTACTCTCCCCCTCCCCTCTTCTTACTCTCCCCCCCTCCCCTCTTCTTACTCTCCCCCCCTCCCCTCTTCTTACTCTCCCCCTCCCCTCTTCTTACACCCCCCTCCCCTCTTCTTACTCTCCCCCCTCCCCTCTTCTTACACTCCCCCCTCCCCTCTTCTTACTCTCCCCCCTCCCCTCTTCTTACTCTCCCCCCTCCCCTCTTCTTACTCTCCCCCCTCCCCTCTTTTTACTCTCCCCCCTCCCCTCTTTTTACTCTCCCCCCTCCCCTCTTTTTTCTCTCCCCCCTCTTTTTACTCTCTCTCCCCCCCCTCTTTTTACTCTCTCCCCCCTCCCCTCTTCTTACTCTTCCCCCCCTTCTTCTTACCCCCTCCCCTGTAGGTGGCCGAGCTGCACTCCGGTCCGCGGTCCCGGCCGGAGTGATAGGAAGGTGCTCAGTGTGCACCTTCCTGTCAGTCCGGCCGGGTACAGGAAACAGAAACTCCTGTTCCGCGCGGAACAGGAGTTTCTGTTTCCTGTACCCGGCCGGACTGACAGGAAGTGCACACTCAGTGTGCACCTTCCCATTACTCCGGCCGGGACCGCGGACCGGAGTGCAGCTCGGCCACCTACAGGGGAGAAGCTGCTGCAGCCGTCTGAGCGCTCTTTACAGAGCGCTCGGCGGCTGCAGCATTTAAAGGGCCGGCCCGCCGCGGCCGGTCCTAAAATAATTTCGTGCGGCCTGGGGGGCAATTGCCTCCCTGCCCCCCGGCCCAGCCCGCCCCTGTGTACACATGCCTGAAAAATTTGGTATTGTTGCAGCCGCTGCTGTAGCAGCGGCCAGAAAAATTTAAGTTTGTTTCACAGGCACAAAGTGCCCTAAAACATGGCGGCTTGAACCCTAGTTGGTGGCGGATAAGTCACGCAAGTCAAACGTCATTCAGAGCTAAAATACAGCAGCGTGTGGACCATTTTTAGCCCAAGGCAGCTCATCTCATCAGGCCTTTTTTAATCGAATGTATCGCCCAGTGTCAGTCCCTTCGGGATCCATCCCTCATTAATCTTAATAAAGGTGAGGTAATCTAGACTTTTTTGACCTAGGCGACTTCTCTTCTCAGTGACAATACCTCCTGCTGCACTGAAGGTCCTTTCTGACAGGACACTTGAAGCGGGGCAGGCCAGAAGTTCTATCGCAAATTGGGATAGCTCAGGCCACAGGTCAAGCCTGCACACCCAGTAGTCAAGGGGTTCATCGCTCCTCAGAGTGTCGATATCTGCAGTTAAGGCGAGGTAGTCTGCTACCTGTCGGTCGAGTCGCTCTCTGAGGGTGGATCCCGAAGGGCTGTGGCGATGCATAGTACTTAAAAAGGTCCGCATGTCCTCCATCAACAACACGTCTTTAAAGCATCCTGTCCTTGCCGGCGTGGTCGTGGGAGGAGGAGGAGGAGGATGACTTCCACCTCTCCCCCTGTTAGATTCCCGTTGTGCTGTGACATCACCCTTATACGCTGTGTAAAGCATACTTTTTAATTTATTTTGCAAATGCTGCATCCTTTCCGACTTGTTGTAATTCGGTAACATTTCCGCCACTTTCTGCTTATACCGGGGGTCTAGTAGCGTGGACACCCAGTACAGGTCATTCTCCTTCAGCCTTTTTATACGAGGGTCCCTCAACAGGCAGGACAGCATGAAAGACCCCATTTGCACAAGGTTGGATGCCGAGCTACTCATTTCCCATTCCTCCTCCTCACTGATGTCATTGAAGGTATGTTCTTCCCCCCAGCCACGTACAACACCACGGGTACCAGATAGGTGACAACGAGCACCCTGGGATGCCTGTTGTGTTTGGTCTTGCTCCTCCTCCTCCTCCTCAAAGCTACAATCCTCCTCTGACTCCTCTTCCTCACAATCCTCTTCCAGCGTTGCCGCAGGTCCAGCAAGCGATGCTGATAAGGCTGTTTCTGGTGGTGATGGTGACTACAACTCTTCCTCTTCCTCTTCACGCTCATCTACAGCCTGATCCAGCACTCTTCGCAGGGCACGCTCCAGGAAGAAAACAAATGGTATGATGTCGCTGATGGTGCCTTTGTTGCGACTGACTAGGTTTGTCACCTCCTCAAAAGGACGCATGAGCCTACAGGCATTGCGCATGAGCGTCCAGTAACGTGGCAAAAAAATTCCCAGCTCCCCAGAGGCTGTCCTAGCACCCCGGTCATACAAATATTCATTAACAGCTTTTTCTTGTTGGAGCAGGCGGTCGAACATTAGGAGTGTTGAATTCCAACGTGTAGGGCTGTCGCAAATCAAGCGCCTCACTGGCATGTTGTTTCGCCGCTGGATATCGGCAAAGTGAGCCATGGTCGTGTAGGAACGCCTGAAATGGCCACACACCTTCCTGGCCTGCTTCAGGACGTCCTGTAAGCCTGTGTACTTATGCACAAAGCGTTGTACGATCAGATTACACACATGTGCCATGCACGGCACATGTGTCAACTTGCCCAACTTCAATGCCGCTATCAAATTTTTTCCGTTGTCACACACCACTTTGCCGATATCCAGTTGCTGCGGAGTCAGCCACTTTTCCACCTGTGCGTTCAGGGCGGACAGGAGTGCTTGTCCAGTGTGACTCTCTGCTTTCAAGCAAGTCAAACCCAAGACGGCGTGACACTGCCGTATCCGGGATGTGGAATAGTACCTGGGGAGCTGGGGGGGTGCCGTTGATGTGGAGCAAGACGCAGCAGCACAAGAGGACTCAGCCGAGGAGGTTATGGAAGAGGATGGAGTAGGAGGAGTAGAGGAGGTGGCAGCAGGACTGCCTGCAATTCGTGGCGGTGTCACCAACTCCTCTGCAATGCCACGCATTCCTTGCTTGTCAGCCGTCAGCAGGTTTACCCAATGCGCAGTGTAGGTGATATACCTGCCCTGACCATGCTTTGCAGACCAGGTACCAGTGGTCAGATGGACCCTTGCCCCAACACTGTGTGCCAGACATGCCATGACTTCCTTTTGCACAATCGAGTACAAGTTGGGGATTGCCTTTTGTGAAAAGAAATTCCGGCCGGGTACCTTCCACTGCGGTGTCCCAATAGCTACAAATTTTTTGAACGCCTCAGACTCAACCAGATTGTATGGTAAAAGCTGGCGGGCTAATAGTTCGGACAAGCCAGCTGTCAGACGCTGGGCAAGGGGGTGACTTGGTGACATTGGCTTCTTACGCTCAAACATGTCCTTGACAGACACATGACTGTGGGCAGATGAGCGGGAACTGCTCAAGGCGGGAGACGGAGTGGCGGATGGTTGAGAGGGGGCAAGAAGGACAGCAGTGGTTGACGTGGCTGAAGATGCTAGACCAGGAGGAGGATGGCGACTTAGAGTAGGCGTGCTGCTTGTACTCATGTGTTGATCCCATAGGCGTTTGTGATGTGAGATCATGTGCCTACGCAAAGCAGTTGTACCTAGGTGGGTGTTGGACCTCCCACGACTCAGTTTCCTTTGGCACAGGTTGCAAATGACATCGCTGTTGTCCGAGGCAGACAAACAAAAAAAATGCCACACTGCTGAGCTCTGCAATGACGGCATTCTGGTGGTGGACACAGCATGCGTTGATTGGCGTGCTGTCGGGCTGACCCCGGGTGCCAATGCATGCTGTCTGACTGTGCCACTAGCTCCTTGCGACAACCCCCCCCTGCTTCCAACTCGTCTCCTCCTCCTCTCTGTCTCCCCATCTGAACTTTCGCCCTGTTCTTCTTCTTGCCGAGCGGGCACCCACGTGACATCCATGGACGCATCATCATCATCAACCGCTTCGCTTGTATCTGACAACTCAGAAAAGGAAGCAGCAGCGGGTACAACATCATCATCATCACACCGTACCTCCATGTGTTTAATGCTGCCTGCCTGAGACATATCCCTGTTATCTACATCCTCTAGCAATAATGGTTGCGCATCACTCATTTCTTCAAACGGGTGTGTGAATAACTCCTCTGACATACCAAGTAAAGCGGCTGTGGTGCTATTTTTGGTGGTGGCGGCAGGCGGGTGAGTGGTATCTTGAGAGGTGCCTGAAGCTAAGCTGGAGGAGGATGGTGCGTCAAGGTTCCGAGCGGAGGCTGTACAAGATTGGGTGTCCTGTGTTAGCCAGTCAACTATGTCCTAAGAACTTTTCAAATTCAGGGTACGTGGCTTCTTAAAACTGGGCATTATTCTAGGGCAAAAGGGAATCACAGCACCACGACCACGACGGCCCCTGCGGGGTGGCCTGCCTCTGCCTGTCATTTTTTGGGGGATTAGTGGTACTATGCGTGCAAGCTACTGTGAGACCAGATATGATTGGCAATGTGAACTGTAACAGTTCTGCAGAGCACACACTGTAGGCCTGACACACCCGCTTGAAGACAAGTAACTGCTATTCAATCTATAACAGTGAAAAAAAAAATTTGTTTTTAAAAGCACGCTATAGAGACACCAGATATGATCGGCAATGTGCACTTGAACAGTTCTGCAGAGCACACACTGTAGGCCTGACACACGCGCTTGAAGACAAGTAACTGCTATTCAATCTATAACAGTGAAAAAAAAATTTGGTTTTAAAAGCACGCTATAGAGACACCAGATATGATTGGCAACTGTCAAAGCACGCTGGCACAGGTCTGCAGAGCACACGCTGAAGGAAGGACTGACAGAGCCGCTTGAAGGACACTGACTGGCTGCTATTAGCTTACACTAGGAACCTTTTTTTTTTGTAAAAGCACGCTATAGAGACACCAGATATGATTGGCAATGTGCACTTGAACAGTTCTGCAGAGCACACACTGTAGGCCTGACACACCCGCTTGAAGACAAGTAACTGCTATTCAATCTATAACAGTGAAAAATAAATTTTGGTTTTAAAAGCACGCTATAGAGACACCAGATATGATTGGCTATGTGCACTTGAACAGTTCTGCAGAGCACACACTGTAGGCCTGACACACCCGCTTGAAGACAAGTAACTGCTATTCAATCTATAACAGTGAAAAAAAAATTTTGTTTATAAAAGCACGCTATAGAGACACCAGATATGATTGGCAATGTGCACTGGAACAGTTCTGGAGAGCACACGCTGAAGGAAGGACTGACAGAGCCGCTTGAAGGACACTGACTGGCTGCTATTAGCTTACACTAGAAACCTTTTTTCTTTGTAAAAGCACGCTATAGAGACACCAGATATGATTGGCAACTGTCAAAGCACGCTGGCACAGGTCTGCAGAGCCAGGGCCAGCCTTAGGCATTTAGACGCCCTGTGCGAAAAATCTTCACAGCGCCCCCTCCCCCCCCCCGTCATCCATGTATGCTGTAATGTTTGTGTTGTCTGTGTATGTGATAGTAGGTGTGATGACTGTGTGTGATATGTATGCTATGTGTGATATTTGTAATGGGTGTATTAACAGTGTGTGATATGCACACACACACACAGAGTCAGACGGCCATACACACACACAGGAAGACATCCACACACACACACACACACACACACAGGCAGACAGTCATACACACACACACAGACACACAAAGGCAGACAGTCTCACACACACACACAGACACAGACAGTAATACACACAGACACACACAGAGGCATGCACACAGACGCACACAGAGGCAGACAGTCATACACACACACACACACACACGCAGACAGTCATACACACAGACACACACAGGCAGACAGTCATACACACAGACACACAGAGGCAGACAGCCATACACACAGAGGCAGACAGCCATACACACAGGCAGTCATACACACAGAAGCAGTCATACACACAATCACACACACAGAGGCAGACAGTAATACACACAGACACACACACAGAGGCAGACAGTAATACACACAGACACACAGTGGCAGACAGTCATACACACACACACACACACACACACAGGCAGACAGTCTCACACACACACACACACACAGACAGACAGTCAGTCATACACACAGACACAGACAGTAATACACACAGACACACACAGAGGCAGACAGTCATACACACAGACAGTAATACACACAGGCAGAGAGTCATACACACACAGAGACAGTAATACACACACACAGGCAGAGAGTCACACTCACCTGACAATCCCACAGTTACCTGTGGAGTTCATTGTGGAGGCAGTGCAGCTCCTGGTGACTGTTTGGTGTCCCTGCTTCCCCTGCAGCAGTTTTCCGGCGCTATTAGCTCCGCCCCCGCCGCACGGTAAGCTCCGCCCCCGCTGCAAATGTAAAAAAAAATAAAAATTTTTTTTTTTTTTTAAATCCTGTGCGGCCGCACGGCGCCCCCTGCTCCATGGCGCCCTGTGCGGCCGCACAGCTCGCACACCCCTAAGGCCGGCCCTGTGCAGAGCACACGCTGAAGGAAGGACTGACAGAGCCGCTTGAAGGACACTGACTGGCTGCTATTAGCTTACACTAGAAACCTTTTTTCTTTGTAAACGCACGCTATAGAGACACCAGATATGATTGGAAATGTGCACTTGAACAGTTCTGCAGAGCACACACTGTATGCCTGACACACCCGCTTGAAGACAAGTAACTGCTATTCCATCTATAACAGTGAAAAATAAATTTTGGTTTTAAAAGCACGCTATAGAGACACCAGATATGATTGGCAATGTGCACTTGAACAGTTCTGCAGAGCACACACTGTAGGCCTGACACACCCGCTTGAAGACAAGTAACTGCTATTCAATCTATAACAGTGAAAAATAAATTTTGGTTTTAAAAGCACGCTATAGAGACACCAGATATGATTGGCAATGTGCACTGGAACAGTTCTGGAGAGCACACGCTGAAGGAAGGACTGACAGAGCCGCTTGAAGGACACTGACTGGCTGCTATTAGCTTACACTAGAAACCTTTTTTCTTTGTAAAAGCACGCTATAGAGACACCAGATATGATTGGCAATGTGCACTTGAACAGTTCTGCAGAGCACACACTGTAGGCCTGACACACCCGCTTGAAGACAAGTGTGAAGAAAAGAGACCTCAGCTAACCTTTTCTTCTATGTTTTGTGTATTTAATTTCCCTTTTCTGCCTATAGTAGTTTATCTGTTCGGCAGTTTGCATCTACCGAACCACGACCTCCCTCCTTGCTTGTTGTGATCTGAAGCACCGACAATTAAGTGTTCCCTGGGTGGCCGTTGTTCGTATAGCCGAACGCCACGAGGAAAAGAAAACGGCGGGCATCTTGTTCGCACGAGGCGAGTCAGCGGGACTTGGTCGTCGAGTGTCTGGAACTAAAATCGGACACTCGACCGTGCGAAGTACCGCTGAAAACTACCGAACGGCCGGTTCTCCCACTTGCCAAACACCCAGAAGAGCGGCATTCGGTAGTTATATCCGTATGAACCAGGGGAACAATCGCTCCTATGAGCCAGGAGGGTATTTTCGGTACTTTTGACCGCTTTCGCCTTTTTCCCCAATTGACCGACCCCACACACTGAATTCGTGGAACTGTTTTGGGCAGGAGCCTCGTGTGTGGTCGGTAAACTAAGACTTCCACACTTTTTAAGAACCCCTGAACCGATCTGGGTGAAATTTGGATATGTTTGCCTCCCAGATCGGGGCTATCAGGGGATATGTATTTTGTGGGGATACCTGGTGGGGAAAGGGGTGTTCCAATGTTTGGGTAAAATGTGTGCCCTCTGCCTGGAGATAATTGATTTAACCTTTAACTTATCTCACTATCTTCCAGGCAGAGGAAGGGGCGTGTAGTAAGAAAATACTGTACAGTGATTGGTGATATGTTTGTTTGTTTTGGGAGGTCCTCTTGCATGAGGATCCCCATAAAAGCCAGCCTGTTTCAATAAAGCTTTAGTTCTGTTACACCCTTCATGAAGTCTTGGCTCATGTTTGGGGAAAGGATACTCTAACTACTGGGAAGGATTGTCGTGAAGCTGTATTCATCTCTACCCCCTGCTGGAGCTATGATCACTTATACTCAGCAGCTGAAAAAGGAACAAGGGACCGCAGCAACATCTCCCCTGCAGGTCTTAACAACTGATGGCAAGCGACGGGATTGAATGGAACGCAGAAAGACAACTGATGAATGGCCCAGCAGTACGAGAAACTAAAAAAGACGACGCTACAAGATCTACTGGAAGCCCGAGGCCAGGTGGCAAGCAACAAGAGAAAAGCTACCCTCATAGCAGAACTAATGGAGGGCGACCAAACCAGCAGCGTGACGGACGTCAGCCGAGAGGAAGCGGAGTTCCAGCGGAAGGTGATGTGGAGGCTAAATTTATATGGGCCGAACCCACCACCGGAGGCGATAACGCAAATTCTGGCACAAGTGAATGCAGAACGCAGTGCCCTACAGGCCAGCTTGAACCAAGCAGACAATGCATCATTAACAGGATCTATAAATGGAGGACAGTGGAGAAAAATTAACTATGCTGCATTTAAAAGCTTTGCGGACGGAGAAACAGAGATTGACGCATATCTACAGGATTTCGAACGTCAATGCGCTTTGGGGGGTCTGGAATCAGAGCAATGGGCATCGTTTTTAAGCAGCAAGCTCACGGGCCGTGCAGCCGAGGCCTACAGAGCAGTTCCTGACACAGCCATACATGACTATGCCAAGGTAAAGGAAATTCTGCTAGCTAGATATGCCGTGACCCCAGAGACTTACAGAAAGAAATTTCGGGCCTTACGGAAAGGGGGCCGAGACTCCTACACTGAGTGGGCTTTTAGGCTGTATCGAGCAGCCCAAAACTGGATACAAGGCTGCCTAGCCACCACATTGGAAGAGGTACTACAGCTCTTCTTACTTGAACACTTTTTTGAGCACACCCCGACAGACACCAGGGATTGGGTCAGAGACCGAAAGCCGGCTACCATCGAAGCCGCAGCCAAGCTGGCGGACGAGCATCATGAAGGCCGAAAAGGGGAAGCTGGTGGGAACCGTCCTCTGGTAAGGTCCAGTGCTCCACCACCAGGACCTGTGACCAACCCCAGACCACCCACACCCCAACCTGGTTTTGTCCGGAAACCTCCACCGGTATGTCACCAGTGCAATCAGCCCGGGCACTTCAAGATCCATTGCCCTCAGCGGAGCCGAACCAGCTGGGAACGGCCCCCACAAACCCCGAGGGCGGCCGCTCACCACTATCAGCACACCCAGGTGGGCGAGCCAGCACCCGACTCCGAACAGTGGGCTGTCCTACATGAGGTAGACCTAGCCCAAGCTGAAATAGACAATCGAGTCCACCACCGACAGTTGGTCACCGTAGACGGTCAAGAAGCAGAGGGGCTCCGAGACACGGGCGCCACCCTTACACTGGTACAACCACATAGCTGCCAAGGCCCGCACCAACAAGACTGTAGCAGTACGAGTGGCCGGGGGTGCCATCCACAAGATACCCACTGCTCGGGTACAGCTGAATTGGGGCCATGGTGACAGGCCGATGGAAGTAGGCATTATGGCGGGACTACCAGCAGACGTTTTGTTGGGGAATGATTTAGGGTGCCTAACTTCAAAGCTGGTACAATCCGAACCTGCTGGAGCCTGCGCAGTGACCACTAGGGCGCAAGCCCGCCGAGCTGGACCAACACACTCCGAGGAACCACAGGTAGGAACTGAAAACCCCGTAGTCGCCCCTAACCCTATCCCATTCTGGGGTACCCCCCAAGATTTTGGCCAAACCCAACAAACAGACCCCACCTTAGCCGGTTACAGGAAGGCAGTAGGGACACCCAGAGAAGGGAATAACCACGAGGGATTCCAATGGGATAAGGGGTTGCTGTAAAGGGTTACCGGGGGAGTGGGGAGGGGGGCAGCACAAGTGATAAAAAGGCAGCTGGTAGTACCCCGGAAATACAGGGCGGAGCTTCTAAGGCTCAGCCATGATATCCCGCTAGCCGGACATCTGGGTATCAAGAAAACTAAGGACCGCCTTACCCAGACGTTCTTCTGGCCAGGGATATCCACCGATGTGCAGTCTTACTGTAGAACCTGTGATACCTGTCAACGAATAGGGAAAAGGGGGGATCACCCTAGGGCCAAATTAAGACCCCTACCTATAATTGACGAGCCATTCTACCGGGTAGCAGTAGACCTGGTGGGGCCTCTCAGCAAACCCAGCTCCTCCGGAAAGCGCTACATACTCACGGTGGTGGACTATGCCACCAGATACCCTGAGGCGGTGGCGCTCTCCAACATTGAGGCGGAGACGGTGGCAGAGGCCCTAGTTAAGATCTTTTCCCGAGTAGGGTTCCCCCGGGAAATACTTTCCGACCAAGGGACCCAGTTCACGGCAACTGTAACGCAACAGTTGTGGCAGAGCTGCGGGGTTAAACCCTTATTCAGCTCCCCCTATCACCCACAGACCAATGGTCTCTGTGAACGATTTAACGGCACGCTTAAGCAAATGCTCACAGCGTTCACGGAGTCCTACGGTCAATGGGAGAAGTTTCTACCTCACCTCCTGTTTGCCTACCGGGAAGTGCCTCAGGCGTCCACTGGGTTCTCCCCCTTCGAACTCCTCTACGGGAGAAAAGTTCGGGGACCCCTGGACCTCATACGAGAGCACTGGGAGGGCAACACAGGAGAGGAGGGAGTCCCAGTCCTGCCATACGTGCTGGAGTTTCGGGACCGCCTGCAAGCTCTCACCGAGTCCGTTCGGGAGAACTTGCGGGCGGCCCAGAAGCGCCAGAAACAATGGTATGACCACGGGGCAAGAGATAGGAACCTGGAAATAGGGCAAAGGGTGTTAGCCCTCAGACCCTCCAAAAAGAACAAGCTCCAGGCAGCCTGGCAGGGGCTATTTAAAATAGTGGAAAAGATTAGTGACACCACGTATATCGTGGCCAAATGTTCGGATGAAAGAGTAAGACGGGCCTTTCATGTCAACATGTTGAAGCCCTATCACGGACGCTCGGAAGATGTGGCTGCCATATGCGCCCCATCCACGGACGACAGTGAGGGACTCCCCTTACCAGACCTACTAGCAGCTAACCCCGGGACGGTAGAACAAGTTGGGTTAGGAGACAAGCTAGACCCCCCTCAGCAGGCAGACGCTAAGCACCTGCTCCAGGAGTACGGTGGGCTATTCTCCTCTCTACCCGGATACACGTCCGCCGCAGTACACCGGGTAGAGACCCAGAGGGAAAACCCCTTGAGACAACAGCCCTATCGTATACCAGCAGCAGTACGCACGAGCATGTGGAAGGAACTCCAGGAAATGCTCGAACTAGGGGTTATTGAGGCTTCCCAAAGTCCCTGGGCGTCTCCGGTAGTGTTAGTACCAAAGCGAGACGGCACCACTCGCTTCTGTATTGACTACCGGAAACTAAATGACAGGACAATCACGGATGCCTACCCTATGCCGCGGATCGACGAATTGCTCGATCGCATGGCTAGTGGACACTTCCTGACTACCCTAGATCTGTGTAAAGGCTATTGGCAAATTCCCCTAGACCCGGCTGCCATCCCTAAGTCAGCCTTCGTCACCCCATTCGGGCTATACCAATTTAAGGTTATGCCGTTTGGGATGAAGAATGCCCCGGCTACATTTCAACGGATGGCGGACCGACTTCTGGAAGGAATGCAGGACTTCGCATGTGCTTACTTGGATGACATCGCCATCTACAGCGGCACATGGGAAGCTCACCTGGGACACTTGGCTTTGGTATTTAACAAATTACAGGAAGCCGGCCTTACCCTGAAACCCGAGAAGTGCCATGTGGGCATGGCAGAAGTCCAGTATTTGGGGCATCGGGTAGGTTCGGGTAAACAGCGGCCCGAGCCCGCCAAAATAGAGGCCATAGCAAATTGGCCCCAACCCCGCACTAAGACTCAGGTCCTAGCTTTCTTAGGCACAGCAGGGTACTATCGCAAGTTTGTCCCCGAGTATAGCACTCTAGCCAAGCCCCTCACCGATCTAACCAAAAAAGCCCTACCCAAGCAGGTATTGTGGTCCCCGGAGTGTGCAGCAGCGTTTCAAAGTCTTAAAGCAGCTCTGAGCAAAGCTCCAGTATTGGCGGCCCCAGACCCTAATAAGACATTTCTCGTTCACACAGATGCCTCTATGTTTGGGCTGGGAGCCGTGCTGAGCCAGGTGGGGGAAGATGGCATGGAACACCCGGTGGCATACCTCAGTCGGAAGTTACTACCTCGGGAGGTCAGCTATGCCACCGTAGAAAAGGAATGCTTGGCGTTGGTATGGGCCTTAAAGAAGCTTCAACCCTACCTCTACGGCTGAGCTTTTACGTTACTAACTGATCACAACCCCCTCATTTGGCTCAACCGAGTCTCTGGAGACAATCCTCGGTTGTTACGCTGGAGTTTAGCGTTGCAACCATACAATTTTACACTGCAGTACCGTCCGGGCAAACAGAACGGTAATGCGGATGGACTTTCCCATCAGACGGACTTGGACTCTTAATGCTACCACCCGGACATCCCCTAGCCAACCCGGCAGGGTCTAGGCGGGTATGCCGACCCATGGAACTAAGGGGGAGTAATGTGAAGAAAAGAGACCTCAGCTAACCTTTTCTTCTATGTTTTGTGTATTTAATTTCCCTTTTCTGCCTATAGTAGTTTATCCGTTCGGCAGTTTGTATCTACCGAACCACGACCTCCCTCCTTGCTTGTTGTGATCTGAAGCACCGACAATTAAGTGTTCCCTGGGTGGCCGTTGTTCGTATAGCCGAACGCCACGAGGAAAAGAAAACGGCGGCCATCTTGTTCGCACGAGGCGAGTCAGCGGGACTTGGTCGTCGAGTGTCTGGAACTAAAATCGGACACTCGACCGTGCGAAGTACCGCTGAAAACTACCGAACGGCCGGTTCTCCCACTTGCCAAACACCCAGAAGAGCGGCATTCGGTAGTTATATCCATATGAACCAGGGGAACAATCGCTCCTATGAGCCAGGAGGGTATTTTCGGTACTTTTGACCGCTTTCGCCTTTTTCCCCAATTGACCGACCCCACACACTGAATTCGTGGAACTGTTTTGGGCAGGAGCCTCGTGTGTGGTCGGTAAACTAAGACTTCCACACTTTTTAAGAACCCCTGAACCGATCTGGGTGAAATTTGGATATGTTTGCCTCCCAGATCGGGGCTATCAGGGGATATGTATTTTGTGGGGATACCTGGTGGGGAAAGGGGTGTTCCAATGTTTGGGTAAAATGTGTGCCCTCTGCCTGGAGATAATTGATTTAACCTTTAACTTATCTCACTATCTTCCAGGCAGAGGAAGGGGCGTGTAGTAAGAAAATACTGTACAGTGATTGGTGATATGTTTGTTTGTTTTGGGAGGTCCTCTTGCATGAGGATCCCCATAAAAGCCAGCCTGTTTCAATAAAGCTTTAGTTCTGTTACACCCTTCATGAAGTCTTGGCTCATGTTTGGGGAAAGGGTACTCTAACTACTGGGAAGGATTGTCGTGAAGCTGTAGTCATCTCTACCCCCTGCTGGAGCTATGATCACTTATACTCAGCAGCTGAAAAAGGAACAAGGGACCGCAGCAACATCTCCCCTGCAGGTCTTAACAACAAGTAACTGCTATTCAATCTATAACAGTGAAAAATAAATTTTGGTTTTAAAAGCACGCTATAGAGACACCAGATATGATTGGCAATGTGCATTGGAACAGTTCTGCAGAGCACACGCTGAAGGAAGGACTGACAGAGCCGCTTGAAGGACACTGACTGGCTGCTATTAGCTTACACTAGAAACCTTTTTTCTTTATAAAAGCACGCTATAGAGACACCAGATATGATTGGCAATGTGCACTTGAACAGTTCTGCAGAGCACACACTGAAGGAAGGACTGACAGAGCCGCTTGAAGGACACTGACTGGCTGCTATTAGCTTACACTAGAAACCTTTTTTCTTTGTAAAAGCACGCAATAGAGACACCAGATATGATTGGCAACTGTCAAAGCACGCTGGCACAGGTCTGCAGAGCACACGCTGAAGGAAGGACTGACAGAGCCGCTTGAAGGACACTGACTGGCTGCTATTAGCTTACACTAGAAACCTTTTTTCTTTGTAAAAGCACGCTATAGAGACACCAGATATGATTGGCAATGTGCACTTGAACAGTTCTGCAGAGCACACACTGTAGGCCTGACACACCCGCTTGAAGACAAGTAACTGCTATTCCATCTATAACAGTGAAAAATAAATTTTGGTTTTAAAAGCACGCTATAGAGACACCAGATATGATTGGCAATGTGCACTTGAACAGTTCTGCAGAGCACACACTGTAGGCCTGACACACCCGCTTGAAGACAAGTAACTGCTATTCAATCTATAACAGTGAAAAATAAATTTTGGTTTTAAAAGCACGCTATAGAGACACCAGATATGATTGGCAATGTGCACTGGAACAGTTCTGGAGAGCACACGCTGAAGGAAGGACTGACAGAGCCGCTTGAAGGACACTGACTGGCTGCTATTAGCTTACACTAGAAACCTTTTTTCTTTGTAAAAGCACGCTATAGAGACACCAGATATGATTGGCTATGTGCACTTGAACAGTTCTGCAGAGCACACACTGTAGGCCTGACACACCCGCTTGAAGACAAGTAACTGCTATTCAATCTATAACAGTGAAAAAAAAATTTTGTTTATAAAAGCACGCTATAGAGACACCAGATATGATTGGCAATGTGCACTGGAACAGTTCTGGAGAGCACACGCTGAAGGAAGGACTGACAGAGCCGCTTGAAGGACACTGACTGGCTGCTATTAGCTTACACTAGAAACCTTTTTTCTTTGTAAAAGCACGCTATAGAGACACCAGATATGATTGGCAATGTGCACTTGAACAGTTCTGCAGAGCACACACTGTAGGCCTGACACACCCGCTTGAAGACAAGTAACTGCTATTCAATCTATAACAGTGAAAAATAAATTTTGGTTTTAAAAGCACGCTATAGAGACACCAGATATGATTGGCAATGTGCACTTGAACAGTTCTGCAGAGCACACACTGTAGGCCTGACACACCCGCTTGAAGACAAGTAACTGCTATTCAATCTATAACAGTGAAAAATAAATTTTGGTTTTAAAAGCACGCTATAGAGACACCAGATATGATTGGCAATGTGCACTGGAACAGTTCTGGAGAGCACACGCTGAAGGAAGGACTGACAGAGCCGCTTGAAGGACACTGACTGGCTGCTATTAGCTTACACTAGAAACCTTTTTTCTTTAAAAAAAATATTTCTTTTAAATGTAAAGCTTAACCTATTGTTAAAACAGATATGAGTGGTGGCACTGACTGTGCAAATGGGCAAGGCATCCAACCTGACACAGAAGCTGGCAGGCAGGCAACTGCTCTTCTATTACAGTGAAAAAAAAATATTTATTTTAAATGTAAAGCTTAACCTATTGTTAAAACAGATATGAGTGGTGGCACTGACTGTGCAAATGGGCAAGGCATCCAACCTGACACAGAAGCTGGCAGGCAGGCAACTGCTCTTCTATTACAGTGAAAAAAAAATATTTATTTTAAATGTAAAGCTTAACCTATTCTTAAAACAGATATGAGTGGTGGCACTGACTGTGCAAATGGGCAAGGCATCCAACCTGACACAGAAGCTGGCAGGCAGGCAACTGCTCTTCTATTACAGTGAAAAAAAATATTTATTTTAAATGTAAAGCTTAACCTATTGTTAAAACAGATATGAGTGGTGGCACCGGGCAAGTAGGCACAGTATCCAATGTGAACCTCACACAGAAGCTGGCAGGCAGGCACCTGCAATTACATTACACAGGGAAAAAAAAAAAAAAAAAGCAGCCTGATGTTATAGCCCTAAAAAGGGCTTTTTGGGGTGCTGTCCTTACAGCAGAGATCAGATGAGTCCTTCAGGATTGTAGTGGACACTGAATACCCTAGCCTAGCTATCAATTTCCCTATCTAATCAGCAGCAGCTAAACTTTCCCTCCTCTCACTAAGCATGCAGCTTCAGAATGAATCGAAAATGGATGCTGGGAGGGAGGTTGGAGGGTGTGGAAGGGAGGGAGTGCTGCTGATTGGCTGGAATGTGTCTGCTGACCGAGAGGCACAGGGTCAAAGTTTGCCCAATGATGACGAATAGGGGGCGGATCGAACTGCGCATGTGTCCGCCCACCGCGGCGAACGCGAACACGCGAAGTTCGCCGGGAACTGTTCGCCGGCGGACAGTTCGGTACATCACTATTTAGAGGTGAAGAAGACTCAAACAAGCTTACAATCCATGAGGAGTTGATGGACACTTATTGGTTAAGTGGTCTGACCATGTTACAAATCTGGGTTTCCCAGTTCAAGACAGTACCATGCAGGGCCCTGTATGTAGGGGGTGGTCAGCAGGCTGTCTTTCAGACTGGCGTGTTTGACACACCTCTTCATTGCTTGGGTCCATCCACTTTCTAGACAGTCCTCCCATGGTCGCATTACCAAACACGAGTTGACAGAAGTTCTATCATTGGCAATTCCCTTTGAAGGCTCACCCATCCTAATTCCATGCCTCACAATTTTGGAAAGGTATATCTTAGCAGATATGTGTTTCTTTTACCAAAAAAAGATGGCTACCCCTACAGGGAAACGATAAGTGACAAGATGCACAAAAAATGATCAACTTATTTACATTCATTACAAAATAATGCACACATGCACTATATCACATTCTGCAGTCTTATTTCAAGCGCTCCATCTCTTTAATTTCAATGTGCAATATTTCGAGAAATTATTCTTGTGTTGACCTGTTGCCACTCATATTCTTTGTATGGAACTGTCAACACGTCTGAATTGAGTTTTTACTTTAATCCCAAAGGGGTTCCTGTTGTCAACATCTACTTTAGTAAGGAATGTGCAGTTTAAGTTCGAAAACAAAATTTGTTAGCAGTACACCCAGTGTTAGATAGCACATCTGAAGTATACCATTTCCAAGCAACATAGAGAGAGAACATATTTTTTAAAGAAACAAACTAGCTAAAACAAATTATTGTAATTAGTATGTCTTTAATTGTTATACAACATGATCTGTCCATTAAGCAAGTCATGTTAGCTTTAATAACAAGTTTAAATATAAAATGCCAGCTACTTGAAATATGGATCTGTTGCACATGGCCATAATAATCAGCTGTTTCTCCTTTTTAACTTATGCAGTAGATGAACATGAGCAGGTGGTATCGGTTTAGATGATCACATCTGTACTCTACTCTTAGCCAAGTCTGCAACATCCATACAGTTCTTAACTAAAATGCTGCAAACAAATTGCCTTTTTAAATATATTATTCTGTAGATAGAGTTGGATTCATACCTCGGGTGCCTGAAGACACAACATTCTCAGGTATTCTTGCTTCTGCTCAAAAGATCCAGTACTCTGTTGCTAGCTTTATGATTTGGAGGATGTGGGTTAGGAGGTGCATCTCTTACGTCTTCCTTTTGAAAATTAAAATAAATGCAACTACTTTGTAGATAAATTTAAAAAATATATGAAAATATCTATAAAAAGATAAAAATACACATTTGTAGTCAGGATAGGTTCTCATTATGGACAGATGCCAAAGAGCACCTGCTCACCTGTTTTCTCAGTCTGTTGACACAACTTTAGACTCGTAGCCATACGGATTTCTTTGACCTATCAAGCCATCCACCATCGGCTTTTCGATATCATTATTTTCGTAAATCTTAGGCCACTGCAATATTGCACTATGGGAATCATTGATGTTTGATTTTATTGTGTAAAGTTATTGTGTGATATAAAACTGAAAGCTTTTTCAAACTGTAAAAGAGACCTACATCTTTTTTTAGGTTAAATATAAAAAAATCAGCTACAATCAAATCAGCATGATTAAAACTGTGTCATGTTGGATGCGTAAAGCTCTTCAACATTCATACGCTGCATAAAGCAAGACATTTAATTGGGAATCCATTACCCAGCTTCTTAAGTAGTATTAGTTTTTAATCTGATTTGATCTAGTTATACATTTATGAATTTGCCTGACCCTATTATCTAATACATTAGGACTAATAATATGGTACAAATTATATTCTCATCTAATGGCAAACTAGTAATAAAAAAAAAAAGAAACTATAAATGTATAGTTTTACTAAATGCTAAAAGTAATGTTTTATAATAATATTTTACAAATAATAATTTTATTTCAAAGAAAAGCACAAAACTATTTCAAAAGCTATGCCACTTGCCTTTCAACAACATATTGAATACGTGTGTTTTATGTTGCAAAGGAATGAAAACAAAGTTGCTCTCATAAACCAACTTTACCTTGGTCTTCTCTTATCTTGCTCCAATGTTTTTCATCAAGGCTTGGATTCTGTTCCTCTACATCTCTGCAGAGAGACTATAAATAGCAACTCACATCACTCCTGCTTCATGCTACATTAACATTTGGAGTTACTTCATACTTGCATTCTACTAGTCAGGGAACAGGGAGGAGGAAAAGGAGAACAGGTAGGATTAAAGTAGACTAAAAAGACACTATGCCTCTTAGATTATTTAAAGACTGCTATTATTTATGCACTGTCTGTATATTCCAAGCATCCAATGATTTGTTTGTTAGCTAATGTGGAAATTATATTACGCAAAACCTTGGACATGCAGTTTGTACTTTTGTTAGTAATTTTAATTTTTTTTTTTAGCAAAATCAAGTATTAGGGTAAAAAAAATAATATAGAAGAAGACAAACTACCACAACAAGAGGACATAGTCTGAAATTGGAGGGGCAGAGGTTTAAAAATAATATCAGGAAGTATTCCTTTACTGAGAGGGTAGTGGATGCATGGAATAGCCTTCCAGCTAGAGTTGAAGAGGTTAACACAGTGAGGAAGTTTAAACGTGTGGGACAGGCATAAGACTATCCTAGCTGTGGCGGCCACCCAGATAGGAACTTGGGTTTCGCCACCAAGGATGTCTTTTTCCCTCCTTCTTGAACTCTTCTGCATTAATTCCAAGGATAGTAGCAATACAGAGTAGAATTCCCCAAGTAGTAATAATCCACAGCAGGTATAGCTTTCCCCCACAGACATTAGTCAAGACTGAATGCTGGGAGTGAACTGTTTTATTCAGGGCCACACACTTTTTTTTTAATGCAAAAACCCCTACATGTGGTTTCCAATACAACATTACAGGTTAATCCTTCCTATGATCCTCTGTGCCTGAGATATAATTATATATATTATAATTACCTGGGGGGGAAAACATATAATTAAATTATCTCTCAGGTACAGAAAAATCTAACATTTGCATGAAAAAAAAACATACATAAAGCAACCATGTACCCCCTCAAGTTTTATATCCCCAGATAGCCTGGATCTGAGCTCACAACATATCCGAAAAGCGCTCAGAACCCACGAATACAGCCGAAACCCCACCGGGGTAAGGTTTTTACCGACCGCACACGAGGCTCCTGTCCAAAATAGTTCCATAGAATCAGCGGTTGCGGTCTGTCTCTTTTGTGAGTACGAAAACACAGAAAATGCAAAACGTATGCTTGAGCCGGGATGCAGCTGGTGTTCACCTCATTCGTGGGGATGATTTCACCAAACAGTGTTCTTTCAGGAGGTATAGAAACGAACGCAGGAGGAAATGGAAGTTCTGCGGTGTTCGCGAGGTTGAGTGTCCGATTTTAGTTCCATGCACTTGACGACCAAATACCGCTGCCTGCGTTCACGCAAACAAGATGGCCGCCACCAAGTGTTCATTCATACGAATGGCGACCATCCAGCTGACCATTTAGAATACTGAGGTGTGAATCATGATTGAACAGGGATGAATGAGGTTAATAAGCATACTGGTGGTCTGGGTATTTTGTGGTTTTGTTTGGTTACCGAACAAAACAGGGAAAAAGTATTTCTAACTTAACAACATAGGGAATAAAAGAGAATAAAGTATTCCAGTGACAGGGTGGTCTGTCACACAGGCTATAAGATAGGGCCAGAGACTAATAAAAGTATTTAGAAAATTTGGCAAACTAGATGGGCCGAATGGTTATCTGCCGTCACATTTTATGTTTCTTTTTTTTTTTTTTTTTTTTTTAAATTCTTTATTTTTGTTGTGCAGGTGAGTACAAAGCATAAGTAAAACGCCACAACAGCGTACGTAGATGTGTACAAGATAGATCGTGGCAGGAATAGATGCACATTATTATTATTATTTTCCTTTGAAACAAGTGTAACATATCAATTGCAACCGATTGAATAAACTAAGTTAGATAGGCAATGTCATGACTAGGATCACGCAATATAAATTTTACATAGTGTAAAATAATGTAAGTAACTAGTTTGGCACTACCGAGGCTGCACACCTGATAACGACTGTTAGCTACGTCGCGTCTAAGGCTTTGCATTTGAGTAGCGGGTAAAAAAAAAAAAAAAGAAAGAACTTTAATATGGCTAATTCTCTGCATGTGTTTAAGTTAAAGCATATGACAAACTTTTCAACACTTTGCTTTACGTATTTTGCTGTGTAAGTATAAACTGAACCTTACTGTTATCCGTCGTGGTCAGTGGGGCCCCATGTATAGTGTTCGTCAGCCATATCAGGTCAGTATGTGTTATGTATTCATTTTCTAGGGGCCTGATAAGTGCAGGCTGGGGCCTAATTGAAAAGTTGCTGGAGTCATGGTAAGTACAGGCTGGGGGTTCTTTATGAGTGCCTGTATGTCACAGCATGTAGATGTAGCGTATGGTATTAGCACAGGCCTCATATTTGAATACCAGTTGTGGTCGTGGGTGTCTAAGCAGTCTTGTCGTGTCATTTAAAACAAGTCGGCAGCACAGAACAACTAAAATAAAACAACATTTAAGGAACAAAAGGCAAGAAAAAAGGCATAAGAGATTTTGTTATCGGACAGTTTTGGTTACGCTCGTTGTATCAGAATTCGCGTAGTCGTCGGGTTGCGGGCTTGGATTGTGCCCGGTAGAAGCAGAGTGCGGGAGAGCGTCCTAGTGGTTTTCGTTCTGTTTCATGTAGCGGTAGCTGTGTGCGGTCCTGCAGGATGGTGTCGCGGCACAAAGATCGGTGCGCTGACCGCGCTCTTCCCCAGGCTACTTGTGGGTCCAGTCGTTGGGTCCGTGGCGTCCATTGCCATCAGTGGTGGTCTTAAGACCTCTAGTGCCTTTGTGGCTTCTTGTGAGTTCCGCACCACCAGTGGGCCGCTTGCGCCTTCTATTTGTAGGGCGCGGCCTGGGCCCCAGCGGTATCTGATGTTTTCCTGCAGCAGGAAGGACGTGAGCCGTTTGAGGGATCTTCTCCATGTCAGCGTGCCACTTGAGAGATCAGCGTAGAATGATAGGGTCGTGCCCTCAAAAGTGTAGGCTGGTAGGCCCTTGATGGCCTCTAGGACGGCCCTCTTGTCTCTCATGTTTGAAAATCGGAGGATAATGTCCCCTGTGGCAGCTGGTGGTGCTGTTGTTGGCCGCGGTATACGAAAGATGCTGTCCATCGTGACGGATTTGGCTACTTTCGGGGTTAAAAGTGCAGTGAGTAGCCGCCTGGTATAGTGCGGAAGCTCGGCTTCTGGTATGGAGTCCGATACCCCCCTCAGCTTTATGTTGGTTTGACGTCTCTTGTCTTCTTGCGTGGCTAATTGCTGGTCATGCAGGGATGTTAGTTGCTGCAGTTCGTGGACTGCCATTTGTAGCTCTCCAATCTGGCGTGTATGGTCGCTTGCGGTGCATTCTACAGTCCCAAGTCGTGTGGAGAGGCCTTTCAGGTCCTCTCTTATTGTGGCCACTTCTGCGGATATTTTACCATGATGTGCAGCCATAAGTTCTGTAATAGCCTCCATAGTCACCGGTGTGGGTGCTGGAGCTACCACACGTGGCCTAACTGGCGGCGGCGGGGCTCTGGTCGGCAGGAGGCTCTCTTCTCCGTCGTCTGACGTGCCATCCGAAAAATCGGAGCATCCACCGTGTAAAGACGCCATTGTAGCTCCGGCCGTCTCGTGGGCCTGCTTCCACATATCCCCTATGTTCATTCCCAGACGGGGTTTGTCCGGCTTTTGCTTTTTCATTTTTCTGCCCATGAGGGTCGGGTAAGTCGTGGGGTACTCTGGGGGGTGTTTGGGTCGTGATCGGGTGTCGTTTGCCGCTATTAATCAAGTTTGGAGTCGGGAGCTCTGCGGCCATGCGACTGTCTTCGTCCGTTGCTAGACCGGAAGCCCCTATGTTTCTATATTTAAACAAAATAGTAATAATAACACCCCACCAACACCACAGTTATATTAAAAACATAAAAAATGGTAGACAGTTAAATCTAAATACCTAAACACACCAAAAGGAAAATCTAATGACTTGAATAGACTTGTACAGCTTAGCTTTACAGAGTAGGTTGCACCTCTGGATGGGAGCAGCTCGGTAGGTGGCATTCAGAAGGGTCTCCACCAAGCCAGAGGTACAGATCTGCCTAGCAGGCCACTGGGCCATCAGATAAATGTCTGGACCACCAGGGAATAAAAAGCCTCTATTTATGTGAGGGGGCTAAGCTGAAAAAAACAAAAAAACAAGCTGAAATGTGTGCAGATGGAAATACAGCATCCACATACATGTCACATATTCATCCGCACATAAAAATGTGGTTAATGGCATTTACTGTACTGACAGGAAAAGTTGTGCCGAGCAGCAATCATGCACATGGAAACCTGGTAATTGCTTTTGGGGTCAAAGGCCGGTCATGGCCAATCAGATCCACAGGATGGGTATTTAAACCCAATTCGCCTTTTTCATTGCCCTGTCGTGGTTTCATCCTGATGGTAATCCGAGAGTGCGTTCCTGATCTTGATTTTTTGGTATTTGACTTTGGCTTCGTTTTGACTTTCCTGAATTCTGGTATCCTTGACCTTTGGCTTTCCCTCATCGTTGTGTCTGATTCTGTGTTCCTGACCTTGGCAAGTATTGTGACTATCCATGGATATGTTAAGTCCGGCCATTCTAAGGTCCGGTTATACGTTATCCTTAGTCCTAGGTGTGACACAGTTCTGTGTGCTGGATCAACTTGTAATCCTGACAACACACAAGCTACCCCTCCAACTTAGCCTGTCACATCTTCCACGCACACTGTCACCCTGTCATACTAACATCCCACAGTCACTTTTTCACACCCATCCCCCACTCTCAGCCTTCATACCCAGTCACTCTGTCAGTCACCCACATACACACACACAGTCACCCTTACACTAAGACAGCCCGTACAGATAGAAGCCCACAAGGTCATACTGTCCCCCCTGGTGAACACAACTAAGCCTCGATTTAAACACAATGCACGTATCAAGACCACAAATTTCCCCTGTCCTAAGGAAGAGAGGAAAATTCTCAAAAGTGTGTCTTTAAAGTATTATATTAGTCAATTAAAAATGTATAATTGCATAATGCAATACCCTTTTTTTTTTTTTAATTAAATTAGAAATTTACTTTGAGTTTCTGACAATTCTCATTTTACCGAAATAATCCTGTTAGACACAGATGTGCATCCAAGGCACAGTCATGGAAATACATACACACAGACAAATACTCCCAGATGTACAAGGATACTCACTGCCAGCCAGACACACACTCTCAGGCACATACACAGTAACTGTTCACTGTAATGCTTAACTAGTTATTGGAGAGATGATGGGGCCTGCAAAAATACCAGGAAAGGAGAAATTGGTTAATGCCCTTCCAGCCCCCACCCAGGCAAGTCTTGGAAAGAGTGAGACCTGCCTGTCAGAATGCTAATTGATTGACTTACAAGGCAACCAATCAGAACATTCTACTGGGATTTCAAAGCATGGACAAGCCTTGAAAAGCTATGTGCAGAGCCATTAAGGTGCTCACATGGATTCTTGTTTGTTGCATCACAGTTTTAATTTCGTGTTGAGTTTTTTGCAATACAGTCCTTTTTTTAAAAATTTTCATTGGTAGCGTTGGGATATTATGGATTATTTTGACCTACACTGGTGGTTATCTATCTATCTATCTATCTATCTACAGTCATGGGAAAAAGAAAGTACAGCCTCTTTGAATTATATGTTTTTACATATCAGGACATAGCATTTTGGCTTTATTTTTGTTAAACAATGACACAGTGTAATATGTCATGTGCTGTTTATCTGAGGTTGTATTTACCTAATTTTAAGGCCTACTAAGGAGTAGATGTATGTCCTGATATGTAAATCCATAGAATTCAAAGAGGGTGTACATACTGACATACATGCACAGATTCATGCACAGAGATCCACAAACATTGGCACACATGCACATATATATACAGTGACACACACACAAACATTGACACACAAAAAAATCCTGACACACATAGATACACTTATCCTCTCTCTCAGTCCAGGCTGGACCTTGGTGTGTTTGGCTCCAAATGAGTCTGCCTGCAGCTCTGTCTCCATCCGTGGTGGTCCACTGCTGTTGTCATGATTCACCCCCTCCATGGTTCCCTGGTTATCTGGTGGGGTATGTGACGCTCTACACCCTTCTGCACTGCTCTACACCCCTGTTGAAATCCTCTTCTGGTGCTAAGAATTGAGTCAGAGTCGCTGGGAAACATTCGGTCCTGGCATTCATGTGGATTTTACTTTGATACATCAGGGCATGGGTGTTCCCTAATGGCAGTTTATTCAGTGGCCTTTTAGTAGAATAATGCACCCTGCCAACTTGCAAATAATGTTTAAGAAGGGGTTGAGGAGCATGACAAAGAGTTCAAGAGTTCAATGGCCTCCAAATTCTCCAGATCTCAATCTGATTGAGCATCTATGGGATGTGCTGTCTCTTTAAGTCCTGCAAGTTGTGAGGTCCAATCCATGGGGGCTCCACCTCACAACTTGCAGGACTTAAAGGGACTCTCAACTGCTCAAATACAAAATACATAAACATCACTGTTTAGTAGATATATCCCCAATTAAAAATGATTTTCATTGAGGGTATATCTAAAATCCGCTTGCAAAACCTGCCTTTCTCTTGTCTGCTGCCTTTGGAAGGCCTCCCTTGCTATCCCCACTCAGACTTTCTGTGGCTGTCCAAATGAGAAGTATTTGCAACAGGGCCGGACTGGGAATAAAAAGCAGCCCTGGAAAAATGCCCATCATAAATTGTGCCAACTGTAACAGATATACAGTTACAATTATTTAACCAACAAGAAGGAGCGCACTCACAGGACTTAAAATAAACAAAAGAGCTGTTTTATTCTAATCAGATGTGCAACATCTTACTTCAACGTTTCATCCTTATAATTTTGAAAGGTCCAGTAATGGGAATGAAACATTGACTGAATGCTGCTGCACGTCTGATTTAAATTAATCTTATTTTGGTTAGTCCTCATTCCTATGAGCGCACTCTTCGTTGTATGTAGTTTGATACCAGGGAATGAAAGACTGGGAGTAGGCAGGGTTATCCACTAAACTAATATTTTTGTGAATGAAAATGTAAATTGCTAAATTTAGGCTACAATAGTCAAGCTGTCACTATACCCAAGTTAAAATTTTGTTTCAAATCCGCTATTTTGGTTTAAATTATGAAATTTAGATTTTCACTTTTTAAAATGAAAACTATTAGTAATAACCCTTTGGCAAATGTCAAACCCTTCATACATTATATATGTATATGTGTGTGTGTGTGTGTGTGTGTGTATTATGCATGAAAATATTATATATTATAAACATAATAATTATTAAAATTATGCTTGCGATTTATATACACACACATATATATATATAGTGATATAATACCATTTGTGCATATGTATCTATGCAGAATACTTTCACAAATAACATAGATAAAGCAAAGCTATATTTTATTTTTTTAATTCAACATGTCATTTAAAAAAAAAAAAACACAAGCATAAACACATTGACCCATACTGACACTCACACATACATTGATCCATACATTGACCCATACTGACACTCACACAAACATTGATCCACACATTGACCCATACTGACACTCACACATACATTGATCCATACATTGACCCATACATTGATCCATACTGACACTCACACAAACATTGATCCATACATTGACCCATACTGACACTCACACATACATTGACCCATACTGACACTCACACAAACATTGATCCATACATTGACCCATACTGACACTCACACATACATTGATCCATACTGACACTCACACATACATTGATCCATACATTGACCCATACTGACACTCACACATACAGAATTCCATACTGACACTCACATATCTTCAAAAACACCTCCCACACACAATTACACACTGAAATATACACACACCCTATGAATCCTGGAAATGAACATTAAATACCTGGGTGTCACAGCTCACTGAGCCCACCTTGCTCCCTCAGCTCCTAGCTGAGAAGCAGCCTGCCTGCAGCTCTGTCTGGCCCCCTGCTCACTCCTCTCCCTGCCTGCAGCTCTGTCTGGCCCCACTCCTCTTCCTGCCTGCCAGCACTTTACACACAGGAAGCAAAAGGCAGAGGACCCGCGTGGGCTGCCCTGCTCTGCCTGATTACCGGGTCACATGCTTCCTGTGTGTGTGAAGGCTGACAGGCAGGCACAGGACTGCCTCCCTCCCTGCTCCTTATCCTTCACTCGCGAGCAGCATTGACAGTTCACTTTGGAGTGCCTGCTGCTCGCGAGTGAACGCAATACAGTGCGATCTGGAGCTGCTCAGCTCATCAAACCTCCACAAGACTGTGTGTACTGTGTGAGGAGAGGAAGGGCTGCTGCACTGTGCGGCCCCAAGTGCACCGGCCCACCGGGAAATTTCCCGGTATCCCGGTGGGCCAGTCCGGCCCTGATTTGCAAGGCAGGTGCTCTTGGAAGTAACAGGACATGTGGTGTGCTGGAAAGCCGGGGGTTTTGCCAGGTTAATTTATAAAAGTGTAAATTTCTATTGAAATCTGCACTTTTTGGAGAAAGAAAAAATAATTTTTAAGGCTCTGCTGTCTTGGTCCCAGATACCACAGGAAACATGCAGAGGTCTTGTGGAGTCTATGCCTTGGTACATCACAGCTATTTTGGTAGCATGAGGGGGCCTACATTATATTAGGCAGGTGGTTTTAATGTTGTTGCTGATCAGGGAAATGTGTACTTTGTCCACAGGATCTATTGACATCATGTATGTGGTCAGTGGCCGGTTATATGAACCAATATTGAAAATATGATCATACCTGGATTCTTTTAGAATTAGATAATGCTAAGACCTACCTACATACATCATACCATTTAGTGCCCCATCACTACAATAATTATCTGTAGTTTAATAACATTTTTAAAATGACAAAGCGTATCTTTATTTCACCCATAAAAGAAACACATAGGTATCTTTCACAAAATGGTATATACCAAATAGGAAAAATACCACCAAAATAATTTCAGTTAATATCTAAAATTATATATATAATTAATAAGATAAATGTCCTTTAATATAAAGACATATCAAGAATATTGCAATAATCTAAAACCGTTCCTAGAATTATAACTGGTATTTCATCGGATCACATTATACCAAGTGCATTATCTGTACATATTACAATTAACTCAGTCTTTAATTCTTCTGAGGTTGTTTACATTGTTTACTACTAAGTTGTGTAATAAAAACATATATATCAAAAAACAGAAATTTAAATCTCTAAGTATTTTCCTGGTAAAGCATCTTTTTATTGTTATTATTAAATGTTTCTAACATAAAATGTAAAGATTGTTGTATTCCATTAATGTCCTCAAAAAAGAGCTTAGCTTTTTTGTGTTTACATAAATGCAGACATTGACCTAGTGTTACCCGTAATATTCATAAATCATGAATCACAAAATGCAGCATGGCATAACAAGGCAATGGCATTTTGTTATAATTTTAGTAATGTCAAAATTAACTTAACAGTGCATGAAAAGGGAAAGATTTTGGAAGTGATCCAGACATGTTATCAGGGGATAGTTTGCACAGTAAAATGACAAAAGTTAAAATTATACAAAATTGGTTTACTACTCTTAAAGTGGATCCATCACGTCCCAGAATTTTTAAAACTCTGTATACTTCAATAAATAAATATTTCAATATGTAACAAATATGTAGTTGTGAGGTGTTAGAAATAAAATTAAATGTAGAAATCTACATATTTTTATACTGAATTAGGCTCCTCCATCTTAGCTCCATGTCAATCATTGTTATACATTCTGTTATTTGCACCTGACAGTCAGCACAGAGAAGACATACAGAGAAAAGAAACAATGTTTCCATTTCTGCAATGTTTGCCTTAGTTTTGCCTTGTCTGAACTGGATTATGATGTAATGTGCGAAATTGGGACACTATAGTCACCCAGACCATTTCAGCTCAATGAAGTGGTCTGGGTGCCAGGTCCCCCAGGTTTGAACCCTTCAGATGTAAACATAACTGCTCTTACCGTTTTTTCTAAATGTAGACCAATTTTTTAATAATAAATTACAAAAAAAGAAATACAAGCAAAAACATTTTTTTAAATTTCTCATGTCTCATGTTATAGAACAGCCAGCAAAAAAAGATCCAGAAGTTCCAAGAACCTTAAGTAGAGGAACACAGCTCTGTAGAGAATTTTCAAATGGAAAAGATGAATGTGTTGTTTTTATCCAAAGAAGAGGACCATTATGATTAGTCAAAGAGGTTGGATGCTAAACTTGTCCCCTCATTGCTATAGTCAAAAAGTGAATATAAAGGAATCTTCTGCAGAAAAATTATTTTTTAGCTGACACATTTCTGATCTTTATAAACAGAACTATATATTTTTTTACAGGTTAATTAAAGAAGAATGAAGAAAGACTGAGAAAATGATGGCTACACTTTCTTCTCCAGCATGGATGTCAGTATGCAGTATACAGCCCTCAAAGTAATCGTAAGGTTTTCTAAACCTTCTACCCTTCCTTTAGATCAGCGGTGTCCAACATGTGGTCCGGAACCGGTAGCAGTGCGGTCTGGCTGCTGTCAGTGCTGCTCTGTGGTGAGGGAAGCAGGGAGCACTTTACCTTCTGTGCTCCTCCTGGACAGCTCCATTGTGCGCCCTGCAGTGAGCCGGCCACTGTGATATGTGATATGACATCATCCCTGCACCGGCATCACTGCTGGGCACTCAGGAGAGACCTGTGCAAGAAGAGCACATTGATAGATCCCAGCAGCAACCACTGACCGCCAGGGACAGAGGATCCATTCCAGCCCTCCCAGAGCAAGGTAGGGAGTGTATAAATGTAATTTTTGTGTATGTTTATTCTGTGATTGTGCGTGTGGAAGGAGGGTGGGTCTGCGTGTGTAAGTCAGTGATTATGTATTTGGGTCTGTGATTGTGTGCTTGTATGTATGTGATTGTGTGCATAGGTCTGATTGCGTGTGTGTATGTATGTGATTGTGTGTATAGGTCTGATATTGTATGTGTGTGTTGATCTGTGATTGGGTGTGTATCTGTGTGTGTACATCTGTGATTGTGTGTGTGTATATCTTTGATTGTGTGTATATGTGTTGGTCCGTAATTGTTTGTGTGTTTGTATGTGATTATGTGTATAGGTTTGTGATTTCCAAAAACAGTTCCAAACTGTACCTGTCAGAAACCAGTTTTAGGTTACATAATGGCCTGGCGATCTCATCTGAATGTGGTATCCTTTTTTGGATATTCATAGACTCAATATTTTTTTAAATCTATAAAGTATTCAAGATGCATTCTATGCAATTCACCATAGCACAAGTCTCTAGTACCAATTGGTTTCATATCAATTGGTTTCCAGAATGCTCATTTTCATTTTCCTTTAGCTCTAGAACATTAGCATTTTTGCTAATAAATAAATAAATATATATTTATCAAGGAAATTTGATACATTGGCATTGATGATAAGGTTCAGTCCTTGGTCCCCTACTGTTCTTGATCTATACTTCTTCCCCTGGTAAACTCATCAGCTACATTTGCTTCCAATATAATTTCTATCCGGATGACACGCAAATCTATCTGTCCTCTCCTGTTCTCTTCCCGCCCCTCTTGACTAGTGTCTGACTGCTTCTCTGCTACTTCTTACTAGATGGCTGCCTACTTCCTTAAACTAAACCTTTCCAAAATAGAACCTCTGGACTCGCTGCCTTGGTGTTCTCTTTGACTGCAACCTCTCCTTCACCACTCATGTCCAGTCAATTGCCAAATCCTACCACTTCCATCTCAAAAACATTGCGTGCATCTGCCCCTACTTAAAGCCAGACACGTTTAAGGTGATGTTCCATGCCACTGTCCTATCTTGCCTTGACTACTGCAATCCGCTTCCCACCTCCCACACCTAACCCCTCTGTTAGCCCCTATATTGAGTTCTCTAGGGCTGCGCTGTTCCTGTGGAACTCTCCTCCCTTTTTCGTTAGACACTCACCCAGTCTCCACTCCTTTACGAAACATGATTAAAAACTCACTTCTTCACAAAAGTGCATCAATTAAACTGTTAATAGCTCCCATTTGATATCTCTCCTCCTAATTCTATGCTTACCTTTGTGTCACTTTGCTTCACTCCCTCTAGCATTTAAGCTCAATGAGCAGGGCCCTCAACCCCTCTGTTCCTGTGGGTCCAACTTGTCTGGTTACAATTACATTTTAGTTAGCCCACCTATTGTAAAGCGCTGTGGAATTTGTTGGCGCTATAAAAATGCATGATAAGAATAATCTATCTAGCATATTGGCCTAGGGTTTGCCTTTACTCTTTTTCCATGAACTTCTGGAAGAAGATCATCAAGGAGAAAGCTCAGATCATCATCATGTCTCCATATTGACCACAGGGCTGGATTTTACACTTCTCCTTGGCCTCTCCTGACACCCTCCACATGAATCTATTTAATTGTTAATGTAGTGCCTAGTCCATCACCCACTTCCACAATCTCTTAGGTTGATATCTTGAAATCTGAAAGGAGGAGAGAAACAGATCATTTTCCTCTCTGGTTTTAATACCTTATTTTGGGTAAAAAAGCTTTCCACACACATTACATGTTATACGGTCTTGTAATCGCCCCACATTAGACATATCCGGGGTGATGCTTCTTCTGTTAAAGGCATTTTGAAATTGATAGAAACTGGTTTCAGAGTAGATCCAAGAATAATACAATCTATGTGACACTCAAGAATGCATTCTCTAAATACTTGTGGAAAGCTGCTATATCATCAGCATGTGTTATGGAGCTATAAAAACTATTCACATCTAAAGTACAAAACAAGAAAGAATCATTCTTCAGACACTTACAGATGTCACAAATCCAGTTACAAGTACAGGTCATGTAAATAAATCAAATAATATTATAGGCTACAGAATACAAATCTTTCAGCAAAACTAGTACCAACATTTTAGGCAGGGCCGGTGCAAGGATTTTTGCCGCCCTGTTTTGTGTGTGTGCGTGTGTGTGTGTATGTAAGGGGTACATTGTGTGTTTCTGTGTATGTGTGCAAGGGATGCATTGTCTTTGTGTGTAATGGATGCATTGTATGTTTTTCTGTGTGTAAGGGAAGCATTGTGTGTTTCTGTGTGTGTAGGGAGGCATTGTGTGTTTCTGTGTATGTATAGGGAAGCGTTGTGTGTGTTGTGTGAAATAGAGAGTTTGTGGGGCAGGATAGGGGCTGAGTCCTACCAGCCCCTTTGTGCTTCTCCTTCCCCCCTTCCTCTCTCCCCTCTTGTCCCTTACTGCTGTCCATTCCTGTCCCTTAGAGCTCTCCCCTGCCCCACTGTCCCTTAGTGATCTCACCTGTCCCATAGTGCTCTCCCCTCTTGTCTCCTAGTGCTCACTCCTACACTCCCCCCATCCCTTAGTGCTCCCCCCATTCCTTAGTGCTCTCTCCACCCCCCACCCCATAAAGCTCTCCCCTGACCTTTAGTGATCTCTGCTCCCCTGACCCTTAGACTTAGTGGTCTCTCCTCTCCCCCACCCCTCCTCAGTGGTCTCTACTCTCCTCCCCTGCCTCCTCTTCTCCCCCCCCTTTCCATTTATGATCTCTCCTCTTCCCCTTCCCCCTCCCTTAGTGGTCTCTGCTCTCCTCTGCCCCGGCCCCTTAATGGTCTCTCCTCCCCTGTCCCTTAGTGGACTCTCCTCTCCCCCACCCCATTATTGGTTTCTCCTCCCCCACCTCCCTTAGTGTACTCTCCTCTTCTCCCCCCTTTCCATTAGTGATCTCTCCTCTTCCCCCTTCTCCTTAGTGGTCTCTGCTCTCCTCTGCCCCCCCTCAATGGTCTCCCCCCTTTCCATTATTAATCTCTCCTCTCACCCCCTTTCCATTAGTGGTCTTTCCCCTCCACCTCCCCTTTCCATTAGTGGTCTCTCCTCCCCACACCTCCCCTAGTTGTCTCTTCTCTCCCCCCTCATTGTCTCTCATACCCCCCCACCCTTAGTGGTCTCTTCTTCTCACCCCACCCTCCCCTAGTGGTCTCTCCTCCACCCCCTCCCTCCCTTAGTGGTCTCTCCTCCACCCCCCCTCTCTCCCTTAGTGGTCTCTCCTCACCCACTTCCTCCCTCCCTCCCTTAGTGGTCTCTCCTCACCCCTTCCCTCCCTTGGTGGTCTTTCCTCACCCCCACCTCACTTAGTGGTCTCTCCTCACCCCCTCCCTCTCATAGACGTCTCTCCTCCATCCCCCCATGCTCCCCCTCCCATGGTGGTCTCTCCCACACACCCCTCTCTCAGTGTTCTCCCCTCCCCGTTCTCCTCACCCCCCATTTCCTTCCCTGTGTAGCGTGGCCAAGCTCGGACCGATCCACAGTACAGGCGTTTTGGTTTCCTGTACCAGACCGGACTGACAGGAAGTGCTCACTCAGTGAGGATGCTCCTGTACCGCAGACCGGAGCTCAGCCACTTTACACAGGACCGGTGCTAGGATTTTTAGTTACACAGGCGAAGATGCATTTTGGTGCCCCCCACCCTCGTTTAAAAAAGGTTCATACAAACACAGAAATAATCATACAGAGACATACAGACACAGACAGAGACATACATGCATACAGAGACATGCAGGCATATAAAGACATACATACAGAGGCATACCGTCATACAGACACATACATACATAGACATACAGAAACATACATACAGAGACATCCAGGCATACAGACACATACATACAGGCATACAAAGACATACACGCATACAGAGACATACCGTCATACAGACACATACATATATACAGGTATACAGAGACATACAGGCATACAGACACATACGTACAAAGACATACAGGCATACAGACACATACATTTGTACATACAGAGACATACAGGCATACGGACACATACATTTGTACATACAGAGACATACAGGCATACAGAAACATACAGACACATACATTTTGTACAGACATACAGGCATACAGAGACCTACATACATACATACATACATACAGAGACATACATACATACATACAGAGACATACACAATTACATACTTACATCAGTTCAATCTTGTCCCCTGGATGCATGCTGTCTGGCTCCTTGGAGTCCTGTCCTGCAGCCCAGCCCCATCACAGGGCGCCAGCCACGCTGTGTGGTACACAGGGAGCAGGGATATGATGTCATTCATATCCTCGCCCCCTCCACACAGCCTGCGGCAGACACCAGGGTAGGTGCAGTGGCGTACACATGACCCATGGGGCCCCAGTGCGCAAATTGATCCGTGCCCCCCCCCCCTCTCGCGCTTACTCTGCGCGGGCCGGGGCCGCAACACATGGCGGCGGGCACCTGGTCGCAGGGGTTGCAGGGCTGTGACCCCTGCGACCGCGGTATGTACACCAGTGCATGCAGATGCACACACACTTAAAGGACCACTACAGACACCCAGATCACATCAGCTCAATGAAGTGGTCTGGGTGTCAGGTCCCTCTAGTTTTAACCCTGCAGCTGAAAACATAGCAGTTTCAGAGAAACTGCTATGTTTCACCGAGGGTTAATTCAGCCTCTAGTGGATGTCTCACTGACAGCCTCTAGAGGAGCTTCCGCTATTCTAAAACACTGAACGTCCATAGGAAAGCATTGAGTAATGCTTTCCTATGGGCGGTTTGAATGCGTGCGCGGCAAGAGCATTCGGAGCTGAGAGGCGGAGGAATCCCCAGCGCCAAGGGAGAAAGGTAAGTGCTGAAGACACACACACACTCTCACGAACAGATGCATACACACCAGCTAACGGACACACATTTACTGACAGACACACTCAGCGACAGACATACATACACACTCACTTACAAAACATACACTCTCACTGACAAACACACACTCACTAACAGACAAACAGACTCACTAATACACACACAAACACACTCAGTAAGAGACTCACTAGCAAACACACTCACTGACACTCACTAGCAGACACACACTGACACTCACTAGCAGACACACACACTGACACTAGCAGACACACTCACTGACACTAGCAGACACACTCACTGACACTAGCAGACACACTCACTGACACTCACTAGCAGACACTCACTAGCAGACACACTCACTGACACTCACTAGCAGACACACACAATGACACTCACTAGCAGACACACTCACTGACACTCACTAGCAGACACACTCACTGACGCTCACTAGCAGACACACTCACTGACGCTCACTAGCAGACACACTCACTGACGCTCACTAGCAGGCACACACAATGACGCTCACTAGCAGACACACACAATGACACTCACTAGCAGACACACTCACTGACGCTCACTAGCAGACACACTCACTGACGCTCACTAGCAGACACACTCACTGACGCTCACTAGCAGACACACACAATGACGCTCACTAGCAGACACACACAATGACGCTGACTAGCAGACACACACAATGACGCTCACTAGCAGACACACTCACTGACGCTCACTAGCAGACACACTCACTGACGCTCACTAGCAGACACAGACAATGACGCTCACTAGCAGACACAGACAATGACGCTCACTAGCAGACACACACACTGACGCTCACTAGCAGACACACACACTGACACTCACTAGCAGACACACACAATGACACTCACTAGCAGACACACACAATGACGCTCACTAGCAGACACACTCACTGACGCTCACTAGCAGACACACTCACTGACGCTCACTAGCAGACACACTCACTGACGCTCACTAGCAGACACACACAATGACGCTCACTAGCAGACACACACAATGACGCTCACTAGCAGACACACACACTGACACTCACTAGCAGACAGACTCACTGAGGCTCACTAGCAGACACACTCACTGACGCTCACTAGCAGACACACACAATGACGCTCACTAGCAGACACACACAATGACGCTCACTAGCAGACACACACACTGACACTCACTAGCAGACACACACAATGACACTCACTAGCAGACACACACACTGACACTCACTAGCAGACACACACAATGACACTCACTAGCAGACACACACAATGACGCTCACTAGCAGACACACTCACTGACGCTCACTAGCAGACACACTCACTGACGCTCACTAGCAGACACACTCACTGACGCTCACTAGCAGACACACACAATGACGCTCACTAGCAGACACACACAATGACGCTCACTAGCAGACACACACAATGACGCTCACTAGCAGACACACACAATGACGCTCACTAGCAGACACACTCACTGACGCTCACTAGCAGACACACTCACTGACGCTCACTAGCAGACACACACAATGACGCTCACTAGCAGACACACACACTGACACTCACTAGCAGACACACACACACACACACACACACACACTAACACTCACACTAACACATGTTTTTTTTTTAATTTAATCCCCCAGCCTCCTTACCTTTTGGAGTGCTGAAGGGATTCCCTGGGGTCCAGTGGTGCTGCTGGGCTCCTGGGCGGGTAGGCAGGCTGGCGGGCGGGTAGGCAGGCTGGCTGGCGGGCGCGAGGGAGCACTCTCCCATGTGTGCTTCCTCTTCAGCTCCCTCGCGCACCGCGTAGGGATGCCGGAGCCGGAAGATGACGTCATTTTCCGGCTCCGGTATCAGTATGCGGCGCGCGAGGGAGCTGAAGAGGAAGCACACATGGGAGAGTGCTCCCTCGCGCGCCCGCAGAACCGGGCGCTCGGCCACGCTACAATAGGTCGTCGGTTGGAGGGGAGCGCAGTGCGCTTCCCTCCTTCCGGTCACCCTGATTTTGCGCCCCCAGGGCCGGTGCGCCCTAAGGCGGCCGCCTGGGACGCCTTATGGTAGCGCCAGCCCTGACTTTACACTGAAGGACTGGCAGGAGGGAGCGCTGTGCGCTTCCCTGCTGCTGATCAATCATATCTTGCACCCCCAGGCCGGTGCGCCCTCATGGACCCGCTGGCCTGGCAGTGCTGCAGCCACCTGAGGCTCTCTATAGATAAGGCTATCTTCAATAAGAGACAGAACTCAGTATTGAGGGTGAAGAAGTCTGAAGGTTTAATGGTACAGGTTTGCTTTATATACAATTTTCCCAACAAGGTTGACGCCCAGGTGGACCTTGTTGGGCACCAGACACAAAACATACAAGCCAATCAAAAACAGTGTGATAATGAATAACACTCCCACATACTGTACACAATCTCTCCTGTCTGCCTGTGATACAATTAACAAAGACAATGGACTAACTCAATTAACTTTAGAAGAATCGAAGTCCAGAGAATGCAACGTTTCAGTGGTGTTCGTGCCGTCGCGTGTCCGATTTGAGTTCCATGAACTCGATGACAAAACACTGCTGACCTCGTTTGACTAAGTAAAATGGCCGCTGCCACGTGTTCGACTATACGAATTGCGGCCACTTCGACTACTTCGACTGTATCCAAAGTGCAATTTTGTTGAAGGGAATGCAAGGCGTTTTTTGGTGAATAAACAAACGAACAAAATGACGAATTTCTAACCCAGAGACATAGGAATTGTCACAACTATAATTTAGGGAAAGTCAGCCTGGGTCTTTGTGCTATCAAGTTGTCCCAGATAAAGAAAACTGCTTCATCATCTGTGATCAGTAGATTGGTTGCCTTGCCTATATCCAAGGCAGGATTCATAATTTCCAGTTGCCACTAGCCACAGTGAGTGAAATTTAACCCTGGTGAGTACAAATTCACACCTGGTGAGTGTGTCATAGATCCTCCATGCTTGCAATGACAAGTAGCTTTTGATGCTTGACAAGTAGCATAGGACATCCAATTCCAAATTCCAATGTCCAAATCCAATGCATTCCTGGGCTTGTCAACCAAGTGCCAGAGAGGATCCATGCTCACTCTACCAGAGCTTTGTTATTATGGCAGCTGTAGATTTTGATTCTTTCCTATGGACTGTCTGAATGCGCGCGCGGCTCTTGCCGTGCATGCGCATTCAGCCGATGACGTCGGAAGGAGGAGGAGAGTCCCCAGCGCCGAGGGAGCCTGGTGCTGGAGAAAGGTAAGTGTTTAACTATAGTGGTCCTTTAATGTTTTCTTATTTTTACTTACTTTTTCAGCATTAGTAATTTTGGCTGTGTTCTTTTACTAAGTTTGGCCATTGCCCATGAATTGTGCTGCTGTGGATAATGAGGGGAAACAGGCCAATTTGATTCATACTTATTCATGAATTCATACATTATTTTCCTTTGCCAGCAATATGCCACAGGAGCACTACAATATTCTTCCCATACATTCACTATAATCTGTAGGATATCTCTATATAGGCTTTCCTTTTCTCTGATGCCCATTTTATGCATATAATCCCAAGTAGCTACTTGAAATTTGAGTTCACACCTATTCTTTTATTTCATTTCCATAAAGCTCATGTGGATTCATTCATGCCTTATATTAATATTTCTTGGGTGAGAAAGATTTACTATTTCTATACATGCACCTTAATGTAAACAGATATGGTGGTAAACAGATATGGTGGTCCCACACTAGCCTTGCCAGTGTGGGAGCCATGATCCCAGGCACTTGCGCTTGCAGCCTGTAGTAGCATTGAAGAGGAGTGGTGGGGAACTCTCCTGCTCTGCCTGTGCTATACTCCAAGAAGAACACCCAAAGTCTTCCCACTACTTCCCTCTTCAGCCAGGAGGTAAACAGGAGTAAATTGTATAAGTGTCATAGTAAGTGTTTGTGTTTTTATCTTTGTGAGTCTGTTTATGAGGCTCAGTGTGAGTGGAGTATGAAGGTTAATGTCTATGATTGTATGCCCCCCTTTTCTCCTTTGTTCAACTGTTTCCAATCACCCCTCTAGCTTTTATGAGTGTATGTTACTGTGTCTTTGATTGTATGTCAGTTTGTGTGTGTGTATGTATGTGTGTGTTTGTGCATGCATTATAATATCTGTCTCCATACAGCATGATTATGTATGGTTGTGTGTGAACATATTGTTACTTGGTAGTGGTTGTGTGCAAGTGGTGACTGGCTAGTTATGTATGTATGTGCATGTGGCTAAATACATTTATACTTTTGTGTTAACAGCAGTGGGGTGTGTGCAGGGATCCAGAAATATTTCAAGCCCAGGGCAATGCAATTTGGTGCTGCAAATGTGGATGACAAAGGAATTGCAGTTTTAACAACAGTTGGTTTTAAAAATCACTGTTTTACACACGCAACATTTTGTCTCTCCAAGCAAAAATATTGTTCTTTACTTCACCATCACTGAAAACATCTCAGGAAGCTCTGCAAATCATGCTTGTTGAAAGTTTTTACTCCTTTTGTTAGTGTTTTTAATATGTTGTTTGTTCTCTTTGTTTATGTTTAACGTCAATAAAGTCATCAAGGAGTGATTGGTACTAGGATGCTAAATGTTTGATCTTTAATGCTAAATACCATTGTAATACAGCATGCTTCATCCTTTTTGAAATGCTACACTTCAAAATGATTCTTTGATATATGTTGGTTAGAACGGAGTGGAGTGACAGGTTCATGAACAATAGAAAGGCAGGTGCAGTTCATGGTTGCTCCAGTGCTTCATATAAATACTGTTTATTTCCCACACGTACAGTGAACGTGTACTTAAATCAGATGAAGGCTTCAAATTCAATGCATTCTCAACACAATAATGCTAAATAAAATGGGCTAGGGGTGTGTTGACTAAACAGTGAAATGTGGTGAATTGACAAGGGGATTTCAAAATTTAGACCAAAATAGATGGGGTGGAGAATTTTTCAACTTTGGCTATTTGGATTTTAATTTTGTTTACTTTGTGGTAAACAGCATATTGCCTATTCACAAAATAGAAAAAAAAACACAATTTTGTAAGTAAGCTCCTATAAAAACACATCATAAAACTAGTGGTTACTCTCATATCCAATATATCCCTATCTATAAATTAAGGAAAGCTGATGCCAAGTTACTAGGCTTCTTTTAATAATTCTGTTTACCATAAAAACAGAATATTGAAAATTTATTTTTTATCACGTCAGTACCATATTCTATACTAAAATGTGTCTATACTGCTAAATGTTCAAAATAAAATGGCATTTTTAATGTAATATTAGAACTTTCACCATAGTTGACTTGTTTTAATAGGGGTTATGTACACACCTGATTCTTCTGGGTTGGAGATGGACAGGCAAAAGAGATGGCTGCAAAGGTCACAGTGCAAGGGGCGTTTTTACCTGTGAATGGGGCTGATCCATATGTGAAAGGGGTAGGTCCTAATGAAAGATCCCTTTCTGCACCATCTAATCTGCTGTCAAATTTCAAAATGTAAGACAAATCCCTGGAGCCAATTTTTGATGGGATAGTATCCCAAAATGTGTGATTGCCTTGTCAAATTATATATGTATTGTATAGAAGCTGTCACTCAAGATATAGATAATAGTAGAACAGCTAACAACACATTAGTTATTTGTACTAAATGCAGGCATTTCTGATACTGTCCAGGCAGAGTTTGATAGTCAATAAAAATTGGACATTCCAGACTAGACAATAGAGGCCCCATTTTAATTAATTATAAGGATAGTGCAATACAAATGCTTTTTTTTTTTTTGATCCATTTTGGATATTTTGACCTTCTATTTCAAATTCACTTTGAATTCCCAGTGATTTTGCTCAACATTATTACAGTATGTAAAGCGGCACTGTCATGCCGAACTTACCTTTCCTCAATCTCTTCCTCTTCTCCCCCTCTCTCACGATCTGTTCTCTGTTTCTTCCTGTCTTCTTTAGTTTTCTTTAAAATCATAAGACAAAGTAGGGACTCTTTGCCTTATGGAGGAATCCTCCGCTTGACCAGCTCTGACCAGCGGAGGAGCAAAGTGTGCTTCATTTCCCCTGGTCAGAGCAATTTTCCCATAATTCTTACCTACTGTCCTCCCCCTCTCCAGAACCCACCCCAGGGCGGTGGGTGGGGGCCTTAATGATAATGAGGGGGGGGGGACCTACTCTCCTTCTTTGTCATTTTACACAGCGTGGGAAAATTCCAAAGAACTTTCCCACGCTGTGTAAAATGACACAGAGCACTGTGATTGGATGGCTTGAAATCCATCCAATCACAGTGCTCTGTGTCATTTTACACAGCGTGAGAAAGTTCTTTGGAATTGACAAAATGTAATGCTCTTTGTCATTTTGTAAAATGACAAAGAGCGCTCTGATTGGCTTAAACTCACCAATCAGAGTGTTCTTAGCCTAATTGCAGGGCGGGGCAAGGCTTTATAAGCCTTCCCCCGCCTTGCAGAGCTCAGTCTGCGCGGAGCCCTCCATAGGTGAAGATGCGCTCAGGTTTTTTTTTTTTGCTCTCGGGTTTTTTATTTTATTTTAAGTTCGACGGGTTTAATGGATTTTTATTTGCCATTTTTTGGGGCTGAAAAATGAAGATTTTAGAAAAAAGAAGACGTTGAATGGAAATCAACACAGTAAAGGAGGAGACTATATTTAAAAGAAGAAAAACTACCACAACAAGAGGACATAGTCTTAAATTAGAAGGACAAAGGTTTAAAAATAATACCAGGAAGTATTACTTTACTGAGAGGGTAGTGGATGCATGGAATAGCCTTCCAGTGGTAGAGGTTAACACAGTAAAGGAGTTTAAGCATGCATGGGATAGGCATAAGGCTATCCTAACTATAAGATAAGGCCAGAGACTAACTAATGAAAGTATTTAGAAAATAGGACTAGATGGGCCGAATGGTTCTTATCTGCCGTCACATTCTATGTTTCTATGTTTCTATGTTTCTAAGTTTAATTTTACTTTACAGGGTAGTAATTTTAATCCCCCCCCTCACTATTTTTTAGGGTGAGGGGGTAGGTAGGGGCTTTTTTACTTGCGTGGGGGGGTGGTTGACTAGGGGCTTGGGGACCCCTAGTCACCTTTGATGGAGGGGGGGGGGTTATTTGACTTAGGGCCTCCACCCGCCGCCCAGGGGTGGGGGCCAGGGGGGAGGAGAGTTGGTGCCCCCCCCCATTATCATTATGGCCCCCACCTGCCGCCCAGGGGTGGGGGCCGGAGAGGGGGAGGACAGTAGGTCCCCCCCCTCATTATCTTTATGGCCCCCACCCGCCACCCTGGGGTGGGGGCCGGAGAGGGGGAGGACAGTAGGACAGTTGGGTTGGAGGGGAGGAGACAAAATGAAGGAGCTGGCCAAAAAAGAGGCCTTTTGGATTTTCAATCTTAAAACTCTAGACTTGGGACTTAATCAAGAAATCGATTTACAAGGGCTCATTTAAAGACATTGTTTTCTTTGTAGGTTCTCTAAATAAGCATATACCGGTATATATATGCACTACCTTTGCATGGTATGTTTAATTTTTTCACATATTATGGATAATGCGGTTTATTTTTGTCTATATATATTTTTAAGAGGTTGTTGGCATGTATAGCTCTGTGTGGTACATCAGGATACGATGTATATGCATATGTATATATTCTTATGTAACACAGTACATTGTGTACATGAACATTATATACATGTGCATGTGATTAGGCTTATATTCATATTAGGACTTTATATTATTTATGTTTGGTTAGTAACATTTTCTCATTACAAGTTTACAATTCATTCAATAGTGGAATGTTTAATATTTTATTTCAGACACATATACTCTACCAATATATTCAATCCATATAATTATATAAATTTTATATATATCATTATTTTATATCATATATTTCTATATATAATTTTTCATACACTTTTGATGATTTTGTTGTTTGTATGCATTGTCCTGAGGCTGCTCCATTGTGCATTACATGCCATTTAATTTTTGTTTTATATCAGTTGTTTAGGCGATTTTCGGCTTATGTTTTCTTGCCCTTTCCAGGTTTTCGGTCTTTTTCTTATGTACGCATGCGCGCGGCTCATCCGACTATCCTAACAGGAAGACGGGCAGTGACCGCGAGATGCGGTCACGTGTCCCGCCTGCAGCTAAGAGCGCGCCGCGAGTCTCGGGTGCGCTCTTAAAGAGACAGTGGGAGCCTAAATTGCAAAAAAGGCTCCCATTGGCTCCTGTCATGCCAATCACCCCATACACTTACCTGTTTGGGGTGTGGAAGTGACAGGAGCCAATCACATTAATTTGAAGGCTACTTATACTCACCCTTTTCCCTTAGTTCCTTGCCCTATCGTGGTTTCTGCTACAGTTCCCTTTAGCGCTTGTTGTATTCAGTTGTGTTCCTCCGTACTTGACCTTGGCTTTGTATTCTGACTTCGTTTTTGCTTTATCCTTGTCTGTTCTGTTTGCCGGCTTGCTGATTCCTGTGTACCAGACCCTGGCTAGTTCTCGTTTACGCTGTCTCTTTGTGCCCTTGACCTCGGATCGTTCCTGACTCTGTACTTCTCCTATATTCCTCGAGTCCGGCCACTCTAAGGTCCGGTAGACGTATCTCTCCTCTGTGCTGTCTTCTGTTTGGCTGGATCCTGCGTGTAGGGGTATATACTCGTTACATTACGATAGGGCCATGGACCCCGCAGATTTAGCTCAACAGATGGCGTCCCATGAGGCTAGATTTGTAGAGCAGGATCACCGTATGGATCAGATAGCTCAGGCTCTCCAGACGCTCTTAGCTAGAACCATTCCAGCAACCGCACCTAACCCTCCTACACCCCTGCTTCCTGAAGTATCGACTGTGCCTAATGCTACGGCCCATTTAACGCCTCCTCCTAGGTATGGAGGGGATTCTAAGACATGCAGAGGGTTCATTAACCAAATAGAGTTTCATTTTGAGATGTATCCACGTTCATTTCCCACAGAGAGGTCTAAAGTTGGGTTCTTTATGCACCAACTTACCGACAAAGCACTTGAATGGGCAAACCCTATTTGGGAGGCTAATGGACCTATGGTGCATGACTTTCACAGTTTCCTTACAGATTTCCGCAGAACTTTTGATACTATGAAAAGGTCTAAGAATGCCGCGAGAGCATTAATGAGGGTTAAACAGGGTTCTAGGTCTGTGGCTGATTACGCTATACAGTTTCGTACCCTTGCCTCACAGGTCGATTGGACCAACAATGGGTTAACTACTGCCTTCATGGAAGGCTTATCAGACTCTATATTGGATGAGGTAGCAGCTAAGGAGCTTCCTGTTGCCTTAGAGGACCTTATTGACTACCTCATCGATATAGATAATAGGATTCGTGACAGGCTCTATACCAAGAACAGGAATAGACGTTTTGTTATACCTATTCACCCCAGAGTTAATACACCGGAGAGTGTAAAAGTATCTGAAGAGGAACCCATGCAATTAGGGGTTGCCAAACTCTCTGATAATGAAAAATTACATAGGAGAAGGGAGGGACTATATTGTGGTAGGAGAGACCATATGGTAAAGGAGTGTCCCTTGCTCCCGGAAAACTCTCGCACCTAAGACCTTATAGGGGACTGGCCTTGGGTGTGATTTCTAAGTCTCCTACATTGCCTCCTAACCGACTGCTTCTCCCTGTTTCTTTACATATGGGAGAGAGTTGTATAGTTGAAAATATATACGCCCTGGTTGACTCTGGGGCAGCTGAGAATTTTATAGACTCTGGTTTTGTAAAGAAAAACAATATTCCCATCAGGGAGAAGGAGATACCCTTGGCCGTTGAGGCCATAGATGGTAGACCATTGATATCTCCAGTTGTTACTCACGAGACTGCACCACTACACATGTACACAGGGGTTCTACACTATGAAACCATTCGGTTCCAGGTCATCACCTCTCCCTCTTCACAGTTGGTGTTAGGGTATCCATGGTTACGTGCCCACAATCCCATTTTTGACTGGGAGACAGGGCAGATAAAATCATGGAGTGAAGCCTGCCATGAGTCATGTACTATTGAAGTCACGCCTGTGAATTCTATTAATGTTCCTACCATTCCTCCTTTGTCTACGGCTATACCCTCTCAGTATTTATCTTTAAAGACTGTCTTTGATAAAAGAGAGGCTGACAAATTACCGCCTCACAGACCCTACGATTGTGCTATTGACTTGTTGCCTGGCACTATACCTCCCAAGGGCAGGGTGTACCCTCTATCGGTTCAAGAAAACCGTGTCATGGAGGAGTACATTAAAGAATCATTAGACAAGGGATTTATTAGGAGATCTTCTTCTCCGGCTGGAGCGGGGTTCTTCTTTGTATCAAAGAAAGAAGGTGATTTAAAACCTTGCATTGATTATAGAGGTCTTAATAAAATCACCATCAAAAATGCTTACCCTATACCATTAATAACAGAATTGTTTGACAGGCTCAAACATGCTACGGTATTCACCAAATTAGATCTTAGAGGAGCATACAATTTGATACGTATAAAAAAGGACCACGAATGGAAGACAGCCTTTAACACTAGGTCAGGTCATTATGAGTATACCGTGATGCCATTTGGGCTTTGCAATGCCCCAGCAGTATTCCAAGAATGTATTAATGATGTCTTAAGGGACTTTATTCACTCATTTGTTATTGTGTACTTGGATGACATTTTAATATATTCTACAGACTTACACACTCATCACAGACATGTTACGACAGTTCTGAAGACCCTTCTTGCTAATGGTCTTTATTGCAAACTAGAAAAATGTCTATTCGACCAATCCGAGGTCCAGTTTTTAGGGTATTTGATTTCCGCTAAGGGTTTTCGGATGGATCCCCAGAAGCTCGCTGCGGTCATAGAATGGCCTCTGCCGCAAGGTCTGAAAGCCATCCAGCGTTTTCTGGGTTTCTCTAATTATTATAGACGTTTTATCAAAGGTTTTTCGTCTATCGTAGCACCTATTACTCGTATGACTAAAAAGGATGGCAATACACGTGCCTGGTCTACCGAGGCACTTCAGGCTTTTGACTTTCTTAAGACTACGTTCGCCTCTGCACCTATTTTACAGCATCCTGTCCCCTCATTGCCATATATACTTGAGGTTGATGCTTCCGATATAGGGGTAGGTGCTGTCTTATCCCAAAGAGAGTCTCCTGACAAGCCATTGCATCCTTGTGGCTTCTTTTCTAAACAAATGTCCAAAGCAGAAAGGAATTATGATGTGGGTAATCGCGAACTCCTTGCTATCATTTTAGCACTCAAAGAATGGAGACATTTGTTAGAGGGCACTAAGGATCCTATCCTCATATTTACGGATCATAAGAACCTATCCTACCTTAGCGAAGCTAAAAGATTGTCTTCAAGGCAGGCTAGGTGGTCACTGTTCTTGTCTCATTTTAATTATATAATCACCTATAGGCCAGGTGATCGGAACACTAAAGCGGACGCTCTGTCCAGACAATTCGAGACTATTGACAAACAGGAGATTGATGTCACTCCTGTCATTCCCCCAGACAGGATAATAGAAACTACTATATTGTCTATTTCCTCGTCCCTCTTGCAGGCCATACAAGCGAAACAAAGCATGGCACCTAACGAGAGGCCTAATGATAAATTGTTCGTTGACGTTCCCGAGAGACGGGATATTCTGTCACTGTATCACGATACTAAGACTGCTGGACATCCTGGTATTTCCAAAACGGTGTCAGCCGTTTCTCGGTATTTCTGGTGGGATACCTTACGTAAGGATGTTACTGACTATATACGTGCTTGTACTACTTGTGCATGTATGAAATCCTCTCGTAGAGTTCCTTGTGGGCTGTTGCATCTGTTACCCGTTCCCAAGAGACCTTGGTCTAATCTATCAATGGATTTTATTGTTGAATTACCCCCTTCGAATGGTAACACAGTCATCCTAATGATAATAGAT